>NC_089590.1:47566074-47866074 GCF_019320115.1 Miscanthus floridulus
CGCCGTCCAGGGTCCCTCGCTCGGGGCCGCCCCTTCGGCCACCGCCGCTGCCCCCTCCGGTTGTGGCGGCGGCGGCCCGCGGCGGAACTGCTCAAAAAGGCATGCTGCCACACCTTCTTCCTCCTCTCTCCCACCCTCTCCTCCTCTCCTCTCGCCCTCCCCAACCCCACGCCTCAGCTGATGGAGCTCCTAGGCTGGCGGACGTCGGATCTGTCTGCTTGGCCATCGAATCTGAATGCTTGGCTGCCGGATCTGCCTGCTTCGACTCTGGTCCTTCCATGTGGCGCAGTTGGGGGCCGCGCCGCTGGGGTGCGGTCCTTCTACGGGAGGGTCCGGCTCGCAGTTCCGTGTGGATGGCGTGGCTGGCGGGGCGGATCCAGGCCCTCCGTGGTCGGATCTTGCGACGACCTATGAAATGGCGCCCCCTTCTTCCTTCCGGCGGTTAGGGTGGCCTGCAGGGCGGCTCTAGCGGGTGGTAGCACGGGTGGGCGACGCGACTTGATCTCGCGCCTGCGGCTGTGAGGAAGGCGGCGCGCCTCAAGCCCGGCCTTGGCGAGCAATGTTAGGTGTCAGGTTCGTGGCTTCCCTGTCTCATTGGGCTTCAGCTAGGGACCCTGGCTTGAGTGGGCAGTGGTCGGTGGTCTGCGGCGTGGTGGCTTGAGTGGGCAGCATCCCCTTCCGTCTACGATCGAACAGTTTCTGGGTGAAAGCCCTACCTGGCTTTTTGCTATGGGCCGGCGACGTTGGCGTGGCCTACGTCATCTACCTTCTTGCGCTTCTCCCAACATTGTTGGCATCTCCGGATGTCTTTCCCTTCTTGAAGGCTTTGTTGGAGCACCTTTGCTGCCGTCTCGCTCCTCCCGCCGGAGTGCCTCCTTGCTGTGTTGTGCCTGATTGTGCTTCATGCTACTCTTCGCTTTGGTTTGTCCTATAGTTGGTTGGTGTTGTCGCAGTCGATTGCTTCTCTGTAGCAGATGCTTTGTCGCTATCGCTCTTCTTGGACGGAATGCTTTGCAGTCATGTTGGCTCGGCGCGGTTGCCCTTGCCGCCGGGTGTCGCGTTCGGTCTCCGCACCTCAGGCAGAGACTTTGCTGACGGTCGGCGTCGTTGATGGCCCCCCCATCAGCGGATGCTTTGCCACTTTTATGGTCGTCGTCTCTGGTGGATGCTTGCCGCCATGCTACAGTTCTAGCGGAATGCTTTGCCGCCGGTGGTCTCTTCTCTAGCGGATGCTTTGCCGCTGATTGTCGTATTGGCGCACTTGGCGGATGCTTTGCCGTCAAGGTTGATTGGTCCTTCCCCGGGCGGATATGCTCTGCCGCAAAAGCTATTGGAAGCTTGCCTCGTCGCCTCTGTGGTTTCACTACACTACTGGCTACCAATGTGTTGTATTCATGTATTAGGCTCAGTAGGTTGGGGGTTTTGAGGTGGAGGGTGTTTCTCCCCCCTCGTGTTTTCTTGCTGTTTGTTGTGCCTGTGGGATTTCGTTGGTAATCCAAGGGATTATTTGCGAGTTCTATGTATTGCCTTTGTAACATTTGGTTACCTTTCTCTTAATGAAAAAAGGGCCGAACACCCGATCACGAAAAAAGCATAGCAAAAACTAGTATCTAGAAAAGCTAAATGTTTTATAATTTAGATTGGAGGGAGTAGGATAAAGCGTTTCATTTCTGAACTTGTTCTGGAAACTGGTATCCCCAATGTGTGTGACCTGTAAACCATTGTTTTCAAATACAAGAAGAGACTTTCTCTCCTTAAAAAAAAGAGTACACCTAAAGATGCAAATTTATATTTTGAGTTAAGTTGAGCAGTCTTTAAAATAGCATCATCCATCTCCAATTCATTTGATAGCTTGCAGTTGCAGACATGCCTCAACTTCAGCTTGGATAACAAAGGTAATATGTTGCAAAGTATCCTGCACCTCATGCCAAAGCTTCTCCCTGTTGATGACGGATCACAAAACCCCAACAGTCCATCTTGTATTTGCAGCCATCCACATTGATCTTCAGATAACTTTCTCTTGGACGCAGTCAGCAATTCAAAGCTTGCCCAACATGCATTGATGTTTTTCCAAAAATGCAAAGGAATCAGCAATGTACCTTTGAATTTGAAAGCAAACTTGGCCATGGGATTTCAGACTTCCTCCCGCATTGACTTCATTTCCCTTTCTGACATAACACCCAAGAGTAGTGAGGAGCTTGTTTGTTAGAGCTGTACTCCCTCATTCTAAGCTCTAGCTCCTTGATTTTCTGGTGGAGCGATTCTAGTTTGTTCTGGTGGGAAAGCATGATGAGAAGCAGGTATTAATTGATTTTAGAGTGATTCTAATGAAAACTGAATAGAGAGCAGTAAAGACCAGATATTTTTAGGTCCAGTAGGCAAGTGATTCTGGTGTGCTCCTCACTAGAATCTACGTGGATTTTTATTATTTGGCACGTAGTAGTGATCTCATAGAGAATTTGCTTCAAGGAGCATCGGCCCTTTAATTTGGATATCATGCGGCCAACTCCATATAAACAAGAGAACTTCTCTTGACGAAGATAAGGGCCGCAAGGGATATTCTTTTATCTTTTCATAGCAATTCATCTCCCACTAAAAAAACTCAATTTGTTACCACTCCTGATGGAAAGTGATTGGTGGTAGTTATCTAAACTCTTATTTTCTATCTTATCAAAATTCTCACTCCCACAAAAAAAAAAATTTAAACTCGTAGCTCCAAACTTTGGTTCCCCTCCCCCTAATTACTCGCATCTGAAGTAAAAGAACATGGGTGGGTCATATACAGAGGTCCAGTACCGTACCGGCCCAATTGTAGTGCAGAAAACACGAAACGGCACTTTGGCGCTGCCCGCCGATGTCCCACCTCCTCGTCTTCCTCCACCTCTTGAATTTACTAGTGATTTGCGCGCGCCCATGCGCGCGAGTCACTGGTCCGTGCTTGTATCTAGACAATGGAGCAGAACTGACAGATAGTAAACACGATATGCATTTGCCTCCACCTTTCAGTTAACAGGTAGTCCAGCAATGCATTCTAAGACAATTGCCAACAGGTGTCAAAATAGCACATATATATATTACATGAGACACAAAGAGTGTTCAAATAGCACTTAGTCTTACACGAGGCAGGCGTACACTAGCACATTAGATGTCTATAAGCAGTACATATATTTTACATAGAACAGTCTCTCGAAGCAGCGCCAATCGCTGAACATGGCAGCTCAGAGGTAACTTTTTTATATACATATACTACTAAAAGATTCATTTGTTCCATAAGAGGTCTTGTGTGAAATCGGCTAAGACACATGATGCTGGAGCCGTGCAAACATGGGGCGAAGTTCCTTTTTTCCCTAGGCAATTTGATATGTTTAGATGGGCACAACTGTTCTGTGGGCTAGGCCGGCTGGCTGTGGTGTCTTGAGCAAAAGAACATGCGGTTGCCTATATGTTGCAAGTCGGCAGTAGTAGGATTAGTCTCAACACACTTCAGGACTGGAGACACTTCCACATAGAACAATCGTCTACTGGTGGATATCTGGAATTAGGAAGCAAAGATTTATAAGTACTTAGGTACTCGCTCTGTCGAGAAATAGTAAAACTAAGCAAATCTAGACCAAATTTATAGGAGTACTAATATGTACCGGATCAAAGATGTGAATTATGAAAATATATTTCATACTACATCCAATGATATTAATTTGATATCATAAATATTATTCTTCCTATAATTTTGGTCAAAATTAACAAAGTTTGACTTACTACAAACTTGGATCCCTTATATTTCACGGCGGAGGGAGTATATAAAGCTTGGCTAAATATGAAGAAGAGATATTTACCTGATTTAGTTTCGTTCCGGAGGAGTGGCCTCCTTGGTGCCCATCCTATTGTCACTAAGCTTTTTGTCCATCTGGTTTGCTTTGCCAATAAGATGTGTTCGACCAATTAGAATGCAATAACCGAATAGCTTGAACAACATTAAGAAGGGGAGATATAAACAACAAAAGGTACCTCGTTGCAATACGCCGGAGGGTATCATCTTTCTGGCTGGTAGAGCGTTCCTTGGTCCTGGTCTTCTTAGATGTACATTCCGCATCATCATCACAAATAAATGTGGAGAGAAATAATAAGCAATATGCATGCTAACTGTCAAGAAAAATATGGATGATGCATGAACAATGATTAGCTTGGAAGGGGAAACTATCATTTAGATGAAAGCGAGGTGCATGGAACTCATTAGAAACCTCTGTCTAACTGAAGTCTAGACAAAGTGTTATCAAATCTGATCAGATGCAAATACAAGCAGTCCCTAATCTCAAAATGCTACATTCAGAAATAGAAAGAGAGCTTGATTCATTCAAATTTCAGAGCAGTCATACCCAAAAACATCATAGAGTCATAATGACTGGACTTGGACCAAATGTTGGAGAACACCAATCATAAATTTAGAGCGGATGGTGTAAGTTTTTTTTGTGCCAGTGTGGACCTTTTGGCCGAACCCTGGCCAATGTACTGCTTAACGTGATATATCACATTTCTTAGCAAAAACAAAGAAGCCAATGTAATAAACTATTTCAGATCTTGACACTACATGAGCAATGTTCTAAAATTTCTTTTTTTTCTTCATGCCAACAAGACCATCAACCCGGAATATTAATGTTTTTCCCTAAAGTCATAGGAATTAGAAGTTGAAAGAAGTAAGGAAATGACATTTACATTACTTATGTGTTTGTGTCTTCCTTGCCTGCACCGATGTGAAAGGAGTATATTTTTCTCATGGTCTGCAACTCTACAATTAAGCCATTATTCATAAGTTTAGGATACAAATGATTGGCATAAAAATAGCCAAATCCTGATGAGGCAGCCAAACTTGGTTGCATATTCTACATCCATACAAAAACCAATGTAATTAACCATTCTAGATCTTATCATTCCTACCTACTTCATTTAGTATAGAATGTTTACTCTCATGTTGAAACAAAAGATATAAAACTGTTCTATAATCCACATGAACATCCTACCTTCCATCTAGAAACTGGTCATGCAAACTGCTCTCTGTTTGTCCCAGAGATGGAGCAATCGTGCTAACCTGATGTAGGATCATGGGCCTGCTGGTGAACTCCACCAACCGCTTAGACACGCTGAGCGATAGTGGTGTCGGTGTTTTGAGTAAACACCAATGAGTAAATTTGCGTTATTGCGCGTCTGGCCCGAATGGTGTGCTAAAAAGACACAAGGTTTATACTAGTTCGGGCAGAATATCCCTACATCCAGTTCGTGGCTGTTGCTCATGTTATTAGCACCGAAAAGTTCATAGTAGGGGTTACAAATGGGGGAGAGAGGGAAAGGTCCCAAGTCTCTGATGGAAAGGTCGAATGGGTGTTGAAAGCTTGGTCGCTGCTCAGCTATGTGTGATGTGATGCGTGGTGTGTTTAATTGAATCCCCCTTTAATGGGGTGCCCTACCTTCCCTTTTATAGACAAAGGGGAAATAGGGATTACAGATGGGAGAAATAAGAAGAGGCTTTTACATGTATGCCATTAAAAAAGTTTGTAATTACACCCAAGCCATTAAAAAAGATGACCGCACATGAGTGCCATCGTTCTAAACTTCTTTGCTCTCCAAGCCATTCCGTCAGTGTTCTGTTTGTTTTTTACCGTTACATGTGGGCTCAGTCAGTATAAAGGTCTAGAATACCCTTCTCCACACCGCTCACAAAGGGCTTTCTCCACACTGGATCTGCTACGCCGTGCAAGGCACGACCACGGGGCCCACAAGTCCTGGTGGTGCGCGTGGTAGTGCGAGGACAGTCCCTGGCACTAGCGTGCCTGATGCGTGGAGCAGTGTAAGGAGGAGGAGCGAGAGAAGCAGCAGGAGGAGCAGGGCGGTAGGCATGAGCACGAGCACGACCGCCGTGGCGACCGACGCAGTGAGGGCTCGTCAGGAGATGAGCGTGAGCAGGAGCAGGGCCGACGGCCGTATGTGTTCGACCGGCGCAGCTTCCGCCATGTCGTCCGAAGCGAGCAGGGGTCTGTGAGGGCGCTCCAGTCGTTCCATGAGGTGTCCAAGCTCCTCCGCAGCATCTGGAACTATCGTGTGGCAGTCCTAGAGGCGAACCCACGCTCGTTCGTCATGCCTAGCCACACCAACGCTCGCCCCACGGAGGAGTAGATCCACGAGCTATAGCGCCACACCTTGGAGGGTGGCCACGGCCTGCACTAGCCCCTGCCGCCATTCAGTGAGTCGCACAGCCCCTACAGCCTCCTAGACCAGCGGCCCATCATCAGCAACCAGCATGGGTAGCTCTACGAGGCCGACGCACACAACTTCCATGACCTCGCCCGCACCACCACTAGTCGCTGGGCAGTGAGCGCGAGCGTGGCAAGGGCAGGCAGAGGAGCAAAGAAGAAGAAGGATCCGAGGAGGAGGAGGAATCTGGGCAGGGGTACCACACCATCTGGGCATGGCTATCACCGGGCATGGCGTTCGTGGTGCCTATGGGCCACCCGTTCGTCTCGGTGGCATCCTAGGATAGCAACCTCGAGCTCATTGCTTCAAGATCCACGCCAAGAAGAATGAGGAGGTGTTCCTGGCCATGAGCGTGAGCACAAGCGCGAGGCCAGGCATGGACGCCGCCACCGCTGATGGAGGGGATGGTGGCCGCGAGCGCGGGCGCGAGCTTCGCCGAGCGGGGCTCTGCCAGCTGCAAGCGTGAGTGCGAGCTCCGCTAGGCGTGGACGCGCCATGCCACCCTACCAGCACGACCGCTTCCTTTGCCTGACGTTGTGTGTGTGAGAAGAGAGAGTTTGAGAGAGAGAGGATAGGGATGAGAGGGGTATTTTGGACCTTTATACTGACCGGGCCCACATGTAACGGTGAAAAACGAACGGAACACCAGTGGAATGACTTAGAGAGCAAAGAAGTTTAGAATGATGGCACTCGTGTGCGGTCAATTTTTTTAATGACTTGTGTGTAATTGATGAAACCCTCAGACGTCGGGTGAGGCAGAGCCAGCCCTCGGGAGTGAAAGCTCTAGTTTAGTTTTGGTGAATTGATGAAACCCTAAGTGCTAACCTAGTTTATCAAAGTGATTATGAGATAGGTAGCACTACTTCAAGTGGTGAAGCAAATGAAGATCATGACATGACGATGGTGTTGCCATGGTGATGATCAAGTGCTTGGACTTGGAAAAGAAGAAAGAAAAACAAAAGGCTTAAGGCAAAGGTATAAATGGTAGGAGCCATTTTGTTTTGGTGATCGAGACACTTAGTGAGTGTGATCACATTTAGGATCGATAGCTGTACTATTAAGAGGGGTGAAACTCGTATCGAAATACGGTTATCAAAGTGCCACTAGATGCTCTAACTCATTGCATATGCATTTAGGATCTAGTGGAGTGCTAACACCCTTAGAAACATTTGAGAAAATATGCTAACACATGTGCACAAGGTGATATACTTGGTGGTTGGCACATATGAGCAAGGGTTAGAAACTTCACCAGTGGAATGTCTGCCCGTAGAGTGCGGACAGTCCGATGGTACCACCGACGCACTGTACAGAAAAGATAGGGTTTCATAGAGTGCTCTAGATGCTGGTCTCAACTGGATCGGTGCGTCTGGTCAGTGGAAGCTGTGAAGACGCTGGCGTCGGTCTTCGATCTGACGCTAGGTCACTTCATGACCGGATGCTGGCGGGGTGCGTCCGGTCCTGCTGATGTGGTAGCACACAGAGGAGATAGTGAGTGACAGGACGCTGGGTGAGTCTGGTCGGGCGTGATCAGACGCGTCCAGTCATGAGTGGATGCTAACTAGAAGTGACCGAATGCTGGGTTCCTGCATCCGGTCAAGATCGAGCAGCGTGTCTGGTCATCACTTGACCGTTGGGATCGGGCGCTCAGTATTTGAAGAGAGGGATGACATGGTAGCCATCCGTTGACCGAGCGCTGGCAGGGTGCATTCAGTCGATCTGACCAGAGCGTTCGGTCACCTCGAGCTATGCCCAGTGAAGAGGTACAACGGCTCTATTTTGTGGGGGCTTCTATTTAAGCCACATGGACGGCTCTAGTTCAATCTCTTGGCCATTTGCATTGACATAACAACCTTGTGAGCTTAGCCAAAGCCCTCCCACTCATCTCTATCATTGATTCATCATCTTTGTGAGATTGGGAGTGAATCCAAATGCATTACTTGAGTGTTTGCATCTAGAGGCACATGGTGTTCGTGTTTCGCTGCGGGATTCGCTTGTTACTCTTAGTGGTTGCCACCACCTAGATGGCTTGGAGCAGCAAGGATCATCGAGCGGAGGTTGGTGATTGTCTCCGACTCTGATTATGGTGCTTGTGAGGGGTTCTTGACCTTTCCCCGGTGGAGAGCCAAAAGGTACTCTAGTAAATTGCTTGTGGCTTGTGTGATACTCATCTTGTATTGGTTGTGTGGCACCCTATTAAGGGTTTGGCGTGTGATGCCAATTAGCGTGTGAACCTCCAAGTGAGTGTACCACCACAACGAGGACTAGCTTGCCGACAAGCAAGTGAACCTCGATAAAAAATCATTGTGTCATCATTTGATTCCAAGGTGATTGGTATTCATTGGTATTCATCCTTGTGATTGATTGGTTCATTCCTCGACTCAGCGGTATATCCATCTTGCTCTATCTCTTTACATTACCACAAAGTAGTTGTCAAGCTCTTTAGTTTAGCTAGTCATGAGAGCTTGTTAGTTTGGTTAGTGTGGCTCTTTAGTTAGCTTTTGAGAGCACACTAACTTAGTGTAGCAACATAGCCATTGTGTGGATAGAGACTATACAAAATAGAATTGGGTAGGTGGCTTACAACCCCAAGTATAGTGTTAGCGCAAAATTTGCTTCGCCATCTTATTGACTAATCATTTGGCTTAGTGTTGTTGTAGAAATTTTTAATAGGCTATTCACCCCCCTCTAGCCATTAGGACCTTTTAGGGAGTCAGCTTGAGGTAGGGCCCATGGTCTCAGTGGACGGACGAGGAGTGACCTAGCAAGCGGTGTAGTTGTGCTCTTGATCATGCGGATGAATCAATGCTGGCGGTCATTAGCTCCTCTTCTTTGGGTACCCTAATATTGGTCCCCGATAGTAGCCCCCGAGCCCCGGGCGATTCGAGTAGAATTGCCTAGGAGATTTTTTGACTTGCTAGCGGGTGCGCGCGAGCGCACCCGGTGGGTGTAGCCCCCGAGCTTACAGAGGAGTAGGATACTCCAGAGGGTTTTCCAAAAGAGAGGATTCTGAGAGCACTGGCCCTCTTATTGTCGCCCATGGCATGCCCTAAAGATGGTGATTTTTTCTTCGCTGAGGTTGGGCCCTTCATGAGTATGGTCATTAGATTTGGGGGTTTGTTTAGTCGGATAGCTCAATTGGGATCCTGGTATCCTATTCACGGGGATTCGGCTAGGGTCAGCCCTACTAGGACTCGATCGTAGGCCGAGACTCCCATGAAGTTCGCACGCCAGAGTTTTGGCCGCTCGTGAGCCCATCCTTCATTGTAAGGGTGCCTTGGGACAGCCATCGAAACCATTGATGGGCCAGCCCTTGAACTCCTAGGCCCAGACGGGCCGGAGGAACGCTTTTTGACCCATATCCCTTTTGCTAGAAAAGAGTCCTAGTCCGCTCGGGGAGGTGAAATGTTTGGCGTGTCTTCGGAGGGAAAGGATAGGGATTGCGGGCGCATATCCCGTGATGTGACATGGTGGCGGATCATGGTAGGTGTAGAGATCTAGGTGGACAGTTGCCTTTCTCGCATCTGTCGCCCCTATAAAACCAAAGGGTTCACCCCCAAGGTTTCATACTTTGCCTCCTTGCCTTTGCATCTACAACCTCCACCGCTAGTCGCCTAAGCTTCCCACATCCGTGTCCTAGCCGTCGTTGGATTTGCATCCACCCACCCCAATCGTCTAATGGAACCATGGTGCCACTCTGACATCACCCTCCAGCGCCTAGAGGGCCTCGTTCGTCGCGATCTTCTTTGCGTGTGGACTGCCACCGAGGAGTGGCGGCTGCTTGACGATGAGGACATGTCGTCGTCGCCCGATGGCTATGTCATTTCATTCGTGCACTTCCATGAGCGTGGGTTCGCCGCCCCTACCCACAGGTTCCTTTGAGGGCTGCTGCACTATTACAAGATACAGCAGCAGCACCTCAACCCTAGTCCCCCACTTTGATCTATGGTGGCACTTCTTTGCCATCACCCTCTAGAAGAAGCGGGAGAAGAGGCAGGAGTTGGATATGTTGATGGGATGCGTTGGCATCCAGCTTCGGAATAACCGGGTCGGTGACTACCCGGTAATGCGGCTATCGACCTCCAATAAGGGGTGGCATTCACATTGGTTTTACCTCAAGAACGATGTTACCGCTCCATGGCTGGAGTTTACCAGACGCTTAATCGAAGAGGCCCTAGATTCATGGAGGAAGTGGGGTGTCCCAGAGAAGGACAAAAAGAGGATCTAGGCCCATCTTGCCACCATCCGCTTCCTGAAGGAGAGGGGGCTAAAGGGGTCAGGAATCATTGGCACCAACCATACGAGGAGGGTGGCACCACTGATTGTTAGGAGATGATGATGATGAGGAAGAAGATGACGAGGTTGATGATGATTCCGAGCATGATGGTTAGGAGAGCGTGGATATGCTGACAGATATCCACTCGTCCTTGGAGAGACCCTTCTTGTTTCATGCAGGGGAAGTGAGTCTGTGAGGTTGACGGAGATGGGCCGAACCATTGGCCTACCCTCAGAACCAGTAGGGGTGGGCGGATCTATCACTGTGCCTGAGGTGTTAGCGAAGGGCGGTGTCCCCGCTGCCATGCCTCAAGAGTTAGCAGGAGCGGGCAGATTTGCTGCCATGCCCGAGGTGCCCACAGAGGGGGTGGCTCCACCACCGTGTCCCAAGAGATGACAGGAGTGAATGGGCCTACCGCCATGTCCAAGGCACTGATGGAGGGTGGTGGCTCTACCACCATGCCCCGAGATGCAAGAGAGGCGAGCCCCTCTAACCGGGAGTAGGGGGCGGGCTCAAAATGGCCCCGCCCCGATGAGGCAGAGCAAGGACCTAGGGGTTCATCCCCCAAACATATCCTCCACCCAATAGCGCCAATGTAAGTCCTCAACCCCTCTGTTTTCTCTGTTTTAGCATGACTTATGCCCTTTCTTTTCTTGTAGCGTCTTGAGGTGGTGCAATCCTTTGTCGGTGGCGCCATAGAAGAGCATCACCCTTTGGGTGAGGCGAGAGCCGTTGGCTGTCATCACACCAGTCTTGGGCGAGAGCAGCACCACCGATGTTGCTGCCTCATTGGCTGGTCAGGTGCCACCCATGGCGGTATCCATGCCCTCGGCGAGACAGCCGAACGAGGGGAGTCAACGAACACCCTCAGAGGTCGTTACGCAGCCGGCGATGGAGGTGATCCCGCTACCGACAATGGGGTGAACAGAGCTGCCGGTCGCACATGCAGTGTTGGCTATCGCAGATGTGACGCTGCCCATTGAGGCCCCACCGACACAGGTGGAGGTGGTAGTGGCTACGATGGGCGGGCCATAGCCAGATGCCACCGTGGTGGCGCCCAAGGCAGTGGTGTAATCTACGCCACTGTTGGCCCAAGTGATGGCGCCCGACACGGGCCGGACAGAGGGGAACGTGGCCAAGGGGCCCTCGGATGTTGCGGTGGTGGCAGAAAGGACCGGTGGGGAGTCGCTCCTAGCCCTAATGTCAGGGGGCAGCCGCTCGGCTATGCAAGACGAGTCCCTGCTCCGATGGGCGAATCTATAGGACTCGTCGTCGACACTCTTTACCCTCGATGATGCTGCTAAGAGCATGGAGCGGGAGAGTCAACGAGGGGATTACGGCCGTGCTGGAAGCTCTGAATCATGCCAGGGGCGCCCTACGCGATGTCGTCATTCCCACTAGTCAGGTATTTACTTAATCCAGCCTCTTGCCCTCTTCTTTCTTCATGTATTTTTGTGTTTTGACCACCATATTTTTAGTCCCTTATCGCTCGCAGCTGGGAGAAATCCCAGTTCTATCGCGAGCATAAGGAGGACTGGGACCACCGACGAGGCGTGGTTGCACGGGGATGTGACCGCCCAATTTTGATGGAGGGTGGCCGAGTTGACTCCCCTTGCCGAGGAGGTGGGTAGTCTCCGACTGTGGGAGGCCAATGCCCATTAGGACGCAAAGGATGTCGAGAAGGTGTTCTAGGATCTAGTTGAGGAGGCAGCCACCAGAGTCTGGAAGGAGCGAGACGAGCTGCACCAGAGGGATGCCGAGGCTCGCCAGTGGGTCCTCGACCTCTTGGCCAAGGTGGAGAAAGAGCGGGAGCTCAAGCTGGGAGCCGAGGAGAGGTCCATGGCCCTACAGCAGAGGGCGAACCTGGATGCTAGGGCAGTTGCCCGACTATGCAAGGAGCAAGATGAGCTACGCCAGACTACGGAGAAGCTTCGCTCAAAGCATGGCTTGGCCTGCGGGGAGCACGACTAGGCCATCTGGGAGCACGATGAAGCACAACCGAGGATCGGCTCCCTCTAGGCTGAGCTTGGAATCATGATGATCCGAAGGATGGAGGCCGAGAGCATCTCCACTGGGCTGGTCATAGAGCTCACCAAGGCATGGAGGGGCCTGCATGCGGAGAGCAACGAGCACGATCTCCTACGCGCTGCCCTCGAAGTGGTCTGCGATGACCTTGAGGTGGCATGGCCAGAGGGGACCAGCTCGCTTGCGGCCTGTGCCATAGATATCATGGCGCGGGTGCGCTAGCTCAAGAGGGAAGCCCTTCGCTCTGGGATCACCCAAGCCTTCGCCATTGCCTGCTGTCATTATGCGGACAGTATTGACTTGGAGACGATGACCTTGGTTTCACGCCTGGCTACGAAGCCTCCGAGCTAGATGAGATAGAGACAGCGGTGGCTCGTCTCACGCGGGACCTGGTGGATAAAGTTGAAGACATAGTTCTCCCCCAGAGAGGGTAGTTAGTCACATAGGCCGGATTGAAACACTTATTGTAATCTATCACCAAGCGCCGACCTTTATGTATCAAAAACAATTTCATAACTTCGTTTTATTTAATTGAACTTGTTTTCTTCCCTTTTTATATGCAAAAGAAGGGCTCATTCTAACCCCTTCGTTCGTTAAGACCATAGGGCCTGAGGTGTAAGAGGAAAAACTTCGATCATGCTGGTGAGCAAAGACACCGTAGCCTCTGAGGCATAGGTTTTTTTGCAGTTCAACCAGGCATGCCTAGTTATTTGTTTCCACAAACTTTGCCGCTAGGCTTAACGTGAGGAAGGGGTCTAACATGGTGACTGTTTCAGAAAAGGTGTATTTATACCCATATCAGCCCCCAAGTGAGGTTCGACCCTTTGCCGTTGCTAGGGTCGGATGTCATTGAAAATCGAGGAGAGGATACCAAAACTTTAGGAGAATGCGTCTCTTATATTCGCACATACCCTCCCCCTAGGATCTTAGCTATCATTCTACGACCGTGCGCTAGGTCTCCTTGCAAGTCCATCCTTCATCGAGCCCCCGCGCATGGTGGGGATTCGGTCAAGGATCGGCTTGTTCTTGTGACTGTCGCCCCGTCCATGGTTACCGCAACTAGAGGGGTTGAGTTAATGTTACTTGCCTCGGTGGCTCGAGTGACGTGCTCAATGAGCTCGCTAATGGGTATGTTCGAATAGAATTTAGTTCCATCGCTTGTGACGGGGTCGGCAAAGCCCTCGTGTGGTGTTACATTGCTCCTTAACCCGCCTTCCAATAGATTCCCTCTCAATGGGGATTCTATGGGCTCGGCTAAAGGCTAGGGTCAAACAAGACGGTTGAGATGACCTTGTCCGCTTCTAAGCGGGATGGGCATGGGCCGCTAAGGCTCATCTGCATTTTCCTCTTTGGCTCTTTGTCCAACACGAGGCAGCCTCGGGCCCTCCATGAGCTGGCCTTCGACCCTCAGTCTTTCAATCTAGGGTCAAGCGGCTCGAGCCCCCGAGCCCCATGGGGTTCGGTAGGGGTCAGCCATGATTCATGCATCACCCCATCCTTAGTTTTCATGACTAGAGGGGCTAAGCTAACGACACTTGATTGGCTTGTGTGTCGCGCTCGACGAGCTCGCTAATGGGCATGTTTGAGTGGAATCTGGGTCCGTCATCCGCTGACGGGGTCGGTAGAGCCCTCATGTGGCATTCCACTACTTCTTAACCCACCTCCTAGCAGATGCTCGAGCTGTTCGATAGGTTCAGGTGGCCCATTGGCCTCACCTCGATGGAGATTCTATGGGCTTGGCTTGAGGTTAGAATCGAACAAGAAATGTTAAGATGTCCCTATCCGCTTCTGAGTGGGGTCGGGCAAGGCTGCTGGGGCTCATCTCGGTTTTTCTCCCCTGGCTCTATTTGACATGAGGTGGCCTCAAGCCCTTCATGGGCCGGCCTTTGAACCTCGGTCCGTTGCTACTCATATCGAATGAGATGACTACCGCTTCGTGACATGACGAGAAGCGTTGCGATGCAGCAATCGCATATGCGATGCTTGGATGTACGGGATAAGTGTATGAATGATTATATAAAGAAATAGCAGGGGTCGGTAATGTTACCTTGATGGCCCGAGTGATGGGTTCTGGGAGCTCTTACCAGATATGTCCATGCGGGGGTCTGGGTCCGATGTTCATGACAGAACCTGTGTAACCTACATGAGCCTCCCATTCTTCCGTATCTGTTATTCGGCAACGGCTTGAGCCGTTTGATCGATTTGGGTGATCCGACAGCCTCTCCTTGATGGAGATTCCATAGATAGGCCCCTCCAAATCCTTCTCGAGAAGGTGGAGGTTAAGGTTTGGAGTGCGGAGACAAGGACTCTGATCGCGTTGGTGGATAAAAAACGCCGTAGCCACTAGAGCGTAGGGTCCTAGCGGTCCGACCAGGCTTTATTCAAAGTTTGCGCCCGCACACTATGCCTCTAGTTTTTTAAATGTAGGGAGGGGCTAGGCAAAGAGAATGTCTAGCGAATAGACACCCTTGCCAGCCCCCGCGCAATTCCCAACCCTCTGTAGTTGCTGGGGTCGGAGGCTTGATAATGAAATTAATATCTAAACTAAGTAAGTGAGGGATGCTTATCTTTCAATAGCGGTCTTGAGCCGTCTGATCGACCTGGGCACCAGTTTTACCTCGATGGTAAGAGCGATGGGTTCGGAAAGCCTCCCCTAGATATGAGCGTGATACTATCTGCTCCGTATCCGCTTCTCGTTGGCGGCCAAGCCATCCGATTGACTCGCATTACCTATCACGACAAGATTTCCCTACGGAAATAGAGGATGAGAACATCCCACGCAAGAATTTGGTTAGGCAGATAAGCCAAGCGTCGAATTTGTGCAACAATGGACGAGCTCTTCGTTATAACAAATAGCTTTTTAGCTCTTCTCCCTCTTTTTGTAAAAGAGGTTTTAGTGCATTCTGACCCTTCCCACAGTTAAGGTCTAAGAGCTTGGAGTGCGGGTGAGCTAGCTCTGACCACCCTGGTGAGCAAAGGCACCATAGCCGCTGGGGCGTAGGTTTCCCATACTCCACCCAGTTTTACTTAGAGTCTGTTCCCGACAACCTAGCTCCTAGGATTTAACGTGATAAAGGAGGGTAGGCACATAGAATTTTTGTAGGATAAATGTACTCATATTAGCCCCCGA
This sequence comes from Miscanthus floridulus, assembly GCF_019320115.1. Lineage (NCBI taxonomy): Eukaryota > Viridiplantae > Streptophyta > Magnoliopsida > Poales > Poaceae > Miscanthus > Miscanthus floridulus. Next base: position 47,581,746 of record NC_089590.1, read on the forward strand.
GTGAGGCCCGACCCCCTGCTGTTTGCTAGGATTGGATGTCATGAAGGATCGGGGAGTTTTGATAACGAAACTGATAAGTAAAAGTGTGCATTTATTAGGGGTAAAAGCGACATAGCTGCTCGATGTTCTAGGCATTGGTGAAGACCTCACCGTTGATGGTTTTCAGCTTGTAGGTGCCTAGCCGGAGTACCTCTGCGACCATGTATGGTCCCTCCCATGGTGGGGAGAGCTTGTGGTAGTCCTTGTTACTATGTACGAGGTGGAGGACCAGGTTCCCGATGTTGAAGGCTCGGCCCCGCACTCATCGGCTATGGTACCATCGCAACGCCTATTGGTACTTAGCTGAGCGGAGGAGGGAAACATCGCATGCTTTGTCCCAGCTGGTCCATGGCATCCTCATGGGAAGCCTTGGCTCCCTGTTCGTCGTATGCTCTGATCCTTGGCGCTCTATAGTCGAGGTCGGTTGGGAGGACGGCCTTAGAACCGTAGACCATGAAGAAGGGCATGTAGCCAGTGGTTCGACTGGGGGTTGTCCTTAGGCTCTAGAGTATCAAAGGAAGTTTGATGACCTAGTGCACGCCGAATTGTTCAACTGGATGAAGATCCTAGGCTTGAGGCCCTGTAGGACCATATCGTTTGCACGCTCGACCTACCCATTTGTTCAGGAATGCGCGATGGTAGCCCAACCGATCCGGATGTGGTATTCATCGTAGAATTAAAGGAACTTCTTTCTAGTGAATTGCGTGCCATTGTCCGTGATGGAGTTTGGGACTCCAAAGTGATGGACGATGTCGAGGAAGAACAGCATGGCCTGCTCGGATTCGATCATGGAGATCGGCCGAGTTTCTATCCACTTGGTAAACTTGTCTATGGTGACAAGCAAGTGGGTGTAGCCCCGGGCACCTTTTTGAGTGGTCCAACCAAATTGAGTCCCTAGATTGCGAACAACCAGGTGATGGGGATCGTTTGGAACGCTTGGGCCTATAGGTGAGTCTGCCGAGCATAGTATTAGCACCCTTCGTAGGTGCGTACGATTTGCTCGACATTGGCTATCGCGGTAGGCCAGTAGAAGCCCTATCAGAACATGTATCCAACCAGGGTTTTGGGCATAGCATGGTGACCACAGACCCCACCATGGATATCGCTTAGCAAATGCTTCCCCTATTCAAAGGGGATGCAGTGTTGTAGGATCTCGTGTGGCTTTGCTTGTAGAGTTCACCCTCATAAGAATGAAGGACTTGGTGCGACGTGTGAGCCATCAAGCCTCCGTCCTGTTCATCGGTAGTGTCACGGAGGAGGTAGTCAAGGTAGAGCATCCTCCAGTCGACCAGAGGGTTGGGCTCTATCGCTGGGTCCTCTTCGAGCTTCATGACTTTAGGGCCAGATGTAGCCGATGGTTGGTCAGCCCCTGGGCCAGGATTGGACGGACCATCACCACCTTGATCTAACCCCTCATAGCGAACCAAGGGCTTGTGTTGGTCACTGGCGACGATGCTCGTTGGCATCGGCTCTCAGCTAGATGCTACTTTTACAAGCGCGTCGGCCGCCTCGTTGAGGCGCCTTGGAATGTGATTGAGTTCGAGGCTATCAAACTTGTCCTCCAACCGGCGGACTTCTTGGTAGTATGCGGCCATCTTGATGTTGTGGTAGTTTGAGTCCTTCATGACCTGGTCGACGACTAGTTGGGAATCTCCTCGAACATCGAGGCATCAGACGCCTAGCTCGATGGCAATTCATAGGCCATTGATGAGCGCCTCATATCCGTCCACATTATTGGAGGAGGGGAAATGGAGATGGACCATGTACCTCATGCGTACCCCGAGGGTGACACAAACACTAGACCTGCGCCGACGCCCTTCTTCATCAGTGATCCGTCGAAAGTACATCATCTAGTACTCTTGATCAACGACTGCTGGTGGCATTTGGACCTCGATCCATTCCATGATGAAATCAGCCAACACCTAGGACTTGATGGCTGTCCGGGAGGCATACGCAATGCCCTGACCCATCAGCTCGAGCGCCCATTTCACGGTTCTTCCCGTGGCATCCTAGTTTTGGATGACCTCACCGAGGGGAAGGACGTCACGACCGTCACTAGATGTGGACTTGAAGTAGTGGCGTAGCTTCCTCCTGGTGATGAGGACATCGTACAGAAGCTTCTGTATTTGGGGGTAATGGGTCTTCGAGTCAGATAGGACCTCGCTGATGAAGTACATAGGATGCTGTACTTTGAGGGCGTGCCCCTTCTTCTTCTTGCTCTACTACCAGGGTGGCGCTGACCACTTGTTGTGGTGGCCATGATGTAGAGTAGAAGGGGTTCTCCCTCGGTGGGAGGAACCAGGATTGGGGCCTTTGTCAGGAGCTGCTTAACCAAGTCAAGTGCTTCCTAGGCCTTAGATGTCCATTCGAAGTGATCGGCCTTCTTCAAAAGTTGATAAAGGGGGAGACTTTGTTCGTTGAGGCGTGAGATGAAGCGGCTGAGCGTGGTGAGGCACCCATAACCCCCTGTACCCCCCTTTATATCCTGAATCAGGCCCCATCCTTGTGATGGCTGAGATCTTCTCCGGGTTGGCTTCGATGCCATGCTTAGAGACGATGAATCCAAGTAGCATGCCCCTCGGGACTTTGAAAACACACTTCTCAGGATTGAGTTTGATGCCATTCGCTCAGAGTTTTTGCAAAGGTCTGCTCAAGATCGGCTATGAGGTGGTCAACCCATTTGGATTTGACCACGATGTCATCAACGTAGGCCTCAACGGTCCACCCGATGATGGTCCCTAAAAAACTTGAGCATATAGCACTGGTATGTAGCCCCAGCATTCTTCAGACCGAACGACATTGTGACGTAGCAGAACGATCCAAAGGGGGTGATGAAACATGTCACGAGTTGGTCGAACTCTTTCATTGTAATTTGATGGTACCTGGAGTACGCATCAAGAAAGTAGAGGGTTCACAACCCCGAGGTAGAATCAACCATCTGGTCTATGCACAGCAAAGGAAACATATCCTTTGGGCATGCTTTGTTGAGACCCATATAGTCAACACACATCCTCCATTTTTCCACTCTTTTTTGTACAAGAATGGGATTGGCCACTCTAGGTGGTACACTTCCTTGATGAATCTAGCTGCCAAAAGCTTTGCGATCCCCTCGCTGATGGTCCTACGTTTCCCCTCGTCGAAGTGACACAGGCGCTGTTTCACCGGCTTGGAGCCTAGGCGGATCTTCAAGGCATGCTCGGTGACTTCCCTCAGAGTGCCTGGCATATCTGAGGATTTCTACACGAAGATGTCTTTGTTGGCGCGGAGGAAGCCGACAAGCACGCTTTCCTATTCAGAGGAAAGTGTGGTACCAATACGCACCGTTTTGCCCTCGGTGCTCTCAGGGTCTACGAGGACCTCCTTGGAGCCCTCCACTGGCTCAAAGAACCCAGTCGACCGCTTGAGGTTGGGTTGCTTCTTCGACGACCTCCTTCCTGAGGGCCATGAGCTCTGTAGAGGCGACGATTTGCTGCGGCGTGATCACAACACTCAACCTTGCACTCATAGGCGCGCTGAAGGAGGTTGCCGATGGTGATGATCCCACCTGGGCCCGACATCTTTAGTTTGAGGTAGGTGTAGTTGGGAACGGCCATCAACTTTGCATAGCATGGTTGCCCTAGGACGGCGTGGTAGGTTCTGTGGAACCCAACCACTTCAAAGGTGATGGTCTCCGTCCTATAGTTGGATGAACCCTTGAAGATGATGGGTAGATCGAGCTGCCCAAGTGGCAAGGCCTGCTTTCTAGGCACGACACCGTGGAAAGGTGCTTCGGTCGACCGGACGCTCGCTTGGTCGATGCCCATGGCGTCGAGCGTCTTGGCATATAGGATGTTGAGGCCGCTGCCCCCATCCATTAGTACCTTGGTGAGGCGCTTCGTATCGATGATCGGGTCAACCATGAGCAGATATCTCCCTGGTTGTAGGATGCTCTCTAGGTGGTTGGTCCGGTCGAAGGTTATGGCGGATTCTGACCATCAGAGGAAGGCGGGTGTGGCCAGTTTGGTCGCATAGACCTCGTGGCGTGCGATCTTCTGATGGCACTTGGAGTCATAGGCCTTCGGTCCTCCGAAGATCATGAGGCAGTCATCCATGGTGGGGTCAGGGTCCTTTCCATGCTCCCCTTTGGTGGAGCCTCTGGACAAGAACTGTCGCTTGAGGCTGCAGTCCTTGTATAGATGGTTGACCAGGAAAGCATGATTTGGGCATGGCCCCTCGAGTAGTTTTTTGAAATGGTTTGGAGTGCCCTCCACGGGCTTCCGACCACCTCTCCAGTCAGCGATGGCCATGAGTGAGCTCTCGCGCTATTGCTTCTTGTTCTTCTTTTTGGTGGGACGATTGGAGGTGCCTTTGCCGGTGTCCTTGTCTCACCTTACCTTGCCATCGAGGCGATAGAAGATGGCTCCGACTGCTTCTTCACCCGAGGCATCATTGGTGGCGATGTCTAGGAGTTCCTTGGTGGTTTGCGAGCCCTTATGTCCTAGCTTGTGAACCAGAGACTCGTAGGTGGTCCTGGATAGGAAGCTCCTATAATGTCGGCGTCAGCGATGTTAGAGAGCTTGTTGCATTGCTGGGAGAAAGCATCGGATGTACCCACGGAGGGTCTCTTCAGCCTTTTGCTGACGGTTCTTGAGGTCCCATGGGTTTCCCTAGAAGTTTCCCATGAAGATCTCCTTCAGGTCCGCCCAACTTTGGATTCTGCTAGACGGAAGGTGTTCCAACCAGGTTCTTGCCGAATTGGCCAAGAACAATGGAAGGTTGCGGATAATGAAGTCATCATTATCCGCACCACCGGCTTAGCAGGTAAGCTGATAGTCTTTGAGACATAGTCTAGAGTTTGTTTCCCTAGAGTACTTTGGGATATTGGTTGGTCATCAGTACCTTGGTGGGAAGGCAGCGTTGAGGATGTGTTGGCCAAAGGCCTGAGGCCCTAGCAGGCCGAGGCCTCGAGATTCAGTCCTCGCCGCTGTCGTAGCGTCCACCACAATGAGGGTGATAGCCGCATCTGGCTCCATCTCTCGGGTCATCGTAGGTGTGTCTATGGGCGTCGAGGGTGTTGCGCACGTCATGGTTGTGGCTGAGACACTGATGCACTAGGACCATGGTGTGCTGCCTACTTCCTTGTGGTTCCTGGTGGACCGACATGTCCCTGCCAGGATGCTCCGAGGGTGTGCGTTGGCTAGTGTCGAGCTCGCGTCATCGAGATAATGAGCTTTCGGCCTACTATGCCTCCACACGCTCGAGCAGTGTGAGAATCTCATGGTGGTCCTGATGATCCTCGGGCGTCACGGCCTCTAGAAGGCCATGGAGTAAGAACCGTAGTGGTGGCGATGTTCTGGCTCACCCAGGCAAAGAAGTGAGGGAGGGCTTCATCATTGGCGATGATCCTCTGGTTCACGTCATGGGCCATGGTGCAGGCATGCCCACCGTCTCCGCGGTGCTCGATCTCCCGATCGAGCTCCATGCATTCCTACTCGAGCTGGAGTCACGCTTCTTTGATCCCTCAGTGTTAGGCTTTTAGCTGCTCCATCGGCATGTGTGGCGGGGCTGCTGTCTCCCTCTCGGCCTCATCATCGAGGCTATTTGTTGGGGTAGCCTCCCCCTCATGGACACTTTTAACGTGCCCCTCAGGGGTACCCATCATGAGAGGGTGACTGAAAGCTCTAGTTTGGTTTTGGTGAATTGATGAAACCCTAAGTGCTAACCTAGTTTATCAAGTGATCATGAGATAGGTAGCACACTTCAAGTGGAGAAGCCAATGAAGATCATAGCATGACAATGGTGATGGCATGGTGATGATCAAGGGCTTAAACTTGAAAAGAAGAAAGAGAAAAACAAAAAGCTCAAGGCAAAGGTATAATTTGTAGGAGCTATTTTGTTTTGGTGATCAAGACACTTAGAGAGTGTGATCACATTTAGGATTGATAGCCGTACTATTAAGAGGAGTGAAATCATATTGGAATGCAGTTATCAGAGTGCCACTAGATGCTCTAACTCATTGCATATGCATTTAGGATCTAGTGGAGAACTAACACCCTTGATAATGTTTGTGAAAATATGCTAACACATGTGCACAAGGTGATACACTTGGTGGTTGGCACATTTGAGCAAGGGTGGAGAAGTTAGAAGTGAAAGGGAGTTGGTCGCAATGATGCTAGCGTCGGTCAATTGACCAGACGCTAGGTTGCTCTGCGACCGGACGCTGAAGGGCTGTGTCCGGTCGAGTGATCGGTCAGCATAGTGATTAGGGTTAAGCACCAGACGCTGGGCTATGTCCGGTCAAGCATGTTTTTGCCGATCGAACACTGAGGGTCCAACGTCCGGTCAGCTCTGTCGGAGCGTCCGGTCAACTTGTCGACCGTTGAGATCAAACATTCACTGTTGAACGCAGGAGACACGTGGCGCCATCGAGCGACCAGACGCTGAGGAGCAGCATCCGGTCAGTAGGACCGGAGCATCTAGTCACCCCAATCAGTGCCCAATGAAGGGGTACAATGGCTCTATTTTGTGGGGGCTTCTATTTAAGCCCCATGGCCAATTCAAGCTCACTCTCTTGGCCATTTGCATTGACATAGCAAACCTTGTGAGCTTAGCCAAAGCCCTCCCACTCATCTCCATCATTGATTCATCATCATAGTGAGATTGGGAGTGATCCAAGTGCATTGCTTGAGTGATTGCATCTAGAGGCACTTGGTGTTCGTGTTTCGCTAAGGATTTCACTTGTTACTCTTGGTGGTTGCCGCCACCTAGATGGCTTGGAGCAGCGAGGATAGCTGAGCGGAGGTGGTGATTGTCTCTAGCTCCGATCGTGGTGATTGTGAGGGGTTCTTGACCTTTCCCCGGTGGAGCGCCAAAAGGTACTCTAGTGGATTGCTCGTGGCTTGTGTGATCCTCATCTTGTGTTGGTTGTGTGGCACCCCTATTGAGGGTTTGGCGTGTGAAGCCAATTAGCATGTTGAACCTCCAAGTGAGTGAATCGCCACAACGAGGACTAGCTTGCCGGCAAGCAAGTGAACCTCGGTAAAAAATCATTGCATTCATCATTGATTCTGAGGTGATTGGTCTTCATTGTTATTCATCCTTGTGATTGATTGGTTCCTTCCTCTACATGATAGTATAACCTTCTTGATCACTCTCTTTACAATCACCGCAAACTAGTTGTCAAGCTCTTTAGTGTAACTAGTTGTGAGAGCTTGTTTGCTTGGTTGGTGTGGCTCTTTAGTTAGGTCTTGAGAGCACACTAACATAGGGTAGTGTCTTTGCTATTGTGTGGATAAACACTATCTAAACTAGAATTGTGGTAGGTGGCTTGCATTTTGAGTAGGCTAGCACAACACTCGCTTCGCCTCATAATCGTCTAACCATTTTGTTAAGTGTTGTTTTGTAGAATTTTTTTAAGGCTTTCACCCCCCTCTAGCCATTAGGACCTTTCACAAGTGTATTGGAAGCCGAGTCACCGTGATTTGAGGCTTAACAACCTTCGGTGTAAAAATGGCTCAAATCACAACTACCAAGAAGCCACCCCAATTTGATGGCATGTTTTTGTTTTTCCGGTTGTTTTGGGTCTTTGAAACAACCGGTTGCTAGTGAGCCCAAAAACAACCGAATGGTCAGTAGACACATTATTATTTTTGGGTAAACTAGTATTTGAAAGTCATTCATCCAGCAAATATATTTAGAAGTCGTTTCTAGAAAGTGGGTAAACTAGTTTTTGAAAGTAACTTTGTCATCTGACTTACGATCTAACTTTCTTGAGCATTTGGTTGAGATTCTCTGAAAGTTGCATGCCAATCTCACGTCTTGGATGCCTATGGTTGGACGGAGTTGTCTGGGTCAAGCAATTTTTCCTCGGAGCTCCAACCAAACATGCTCTTGATATCTACTCCATCCATTCTAAATTAGAAGAGCATCTTCAAGAATCTTTCTAAAATTTACTATCTAAATCATCGTTTAGTGAGTCATTTGAGTAAAAATCATTTTTTACCGTTCAATGGCTTTTCTATATCTTCCTCCACACTCTAGAGAGTCATACTCGTTCTCTATCTTTGGCTAGAGAGAAATCCGAAATAGATGATGTCTATATTTGGAGAGCCAATTAAAGAGACTGTTAGAGAGTATTTTTCATCGAAATCTCTATTCCTATAAATTAGGAAGGATAAAAGAGTCTCTCAAAGTTGCTTTAAATCATTCTAGTGTTTCAATATGCATAGATTTTATTAAGTATCTAGACATAGACTATATCAAAGTGCGTAGAAAAAGCATTGTACGTAGAAAAGCTATAACGATATATCATTTGAAATGGAGGAAGTAGCATCTAAGTTGTAGCATTTGTTTTTAAGGAACTTTGTATTTTACTTGAGCACGTATGCTAGAAAATTACATTACAAAATACTACTTTCTAAACCATAAATTTATGCTATTATTTCTAGATTTTTGGAAGCCATTTTAAATCAAATTGTTTAACCCAAAATTCAAATATAGCATTTTAAAAAGAAATTTTAATTTAAAACTAGAAAAACTATTATTCTAGATCAAGAAAAATTGATCTTGATTAATTTAGTGGTACTTGAAAAAATACATATTTGTTTATTGATTTCAGCAGGTCCTTCGTTTTAAGTCAACAAGAGAACACCTAGTGGAAGTGTGAAACAACGAGACGCAGTCTAAATATTGTTTTCCAGAAGAATGAGCTCTAAATATTGTTTACCTAGTCTCGGTGGGAGTTTCATCAGAGTTTCATTTGCATTTAATAAGCTGCCATATAAGTGCTTTTGATGATGTGTGACAATATTTTTAAGAAGAGAGAAAAAGTGAGTTTTATGGAGATGAAACTCTCTTTCCATGATTACTAACTCTCCGCGAGTCATGAAATTAAATATATATGAAAGCATAGAATTAAACTTTCCATTGAGAGTGAATCTTTCATTTCATTCTATATGACATGGCAGTCTTGGAAACAACGCTACAAAACTCCTTATTGAGACTGGCCTAACAAAAAACCATGTCTACACGGGAACCAAGACATGAAGAGATATGATATGTAGATGAGGAAGAGAAGATATGTGATTGGACAAAAGATTATTTTGTAGAAACTATCCATTGAAAACATGGTTTCTATGTGTGATGTCTATACAAATTAATAGACATAGAAACTATATGTAGTTTCTAGCATTGTCAAACCAAGTTATTACATATGACTACTGACGTACTCCCTCTGTCACAAAGAACTTATAGTTCTAGTTTTGTCATAAGTCAAATTATCTAAAGATTAACTGAATTTATACACTAGAGTACTAATGTTTATATTGCCAAATAAGTATCATTAGATTTATCATGTAATATATTTTTCTATAGATCTAGTCCAATTTAAAATAGTTTCACTTAGGACAAAACTAAACAAGTTTTTTTGATGGAGGAAGTAGCTACATAGGAGTATTACTATTATAGAAATAACCATCACAATAGGTTCATAACCCTTCTTCAAAACCTGTTTTTTGTTCTAGGTATAAGCATGTGGTTCGAAACCTATTTTTGTTCTAGGTATAAACATGTGTTTCAAAACTAACGAGTCTTTCTTAGATTTACTCTCTAATCTTCACAATTTAGAGAGTCATTTGAATACAAATCGTTCTCTATATATTTTCATCATCTAACAACTTTTCTATATTTTGTACACACTCTACAGAGTCAACCTCGCTCTGCATCTTTAGCTAGCGAGAAATTTGGAATAGAAGATGACAATATTTGAAGATCTAATTTAAAAAGTTATCGAAGGACATTTTTCACTAAAATCTCTATTCTATCTGAAAGGACCCAGGATGCCGCCTAGAGGGGGTGAATAGGCGTTTCTAAAAATTCAACCCTTTAAAATGTAGAAACGATTCGAAAATTCCAAATCAGAGAAACAAATCCCTCACGAGACAACCACAGAGTACACAAGGTTAGAAATGAGAATAAATAAAATCAGTGCAGGGGTGAAATACCGGACACGTCCGGTATTCACAGGCTGGGCAATTCAGCCCCCGAAATGCTCCTTTTGATTCCTTCTTGCTTCCAAGTTGCAGGTACTAACTAGCAACCTGTGGACAATATCAAGTAATACAAATAGATCATAAATACCAACTATGAAGGGACATCGAGACACGGTATTTGTTTTACCGAAGTTCAGACTTCGTTGAGTCCTACTCTCCGTTGAGGGGGCTACGAGCGACCCAGTGAAGATCAACTCTAGAGGATCACGAAGGTCACCCTGGCCGGAGTCTTTTTCAACTCCTTTTTCTCCTTCCACTGGTTGATCCCTTCTCTTGCGGTGGTGGAATCAAACCGTTACAAACTTCCCGAGGCACACCACAATCTCTTGGGTGCTCTCCAGCGATGCCTAGCCATTTAGGACCGAAGAGTCCAAGAGTAACAAATGCAAATCATGAGATCGATAAATATGCACAAGTGCTCAAGGGTGGCTTGCTCTTAATTTTGAATCTCACACAACCCACAAGATGGATTTTGTAAATTTGATCAATCACTCACTAAGACAGGGTTGAAGAGTGTTCTCAAGGCTCAAAAACGTGTATAGAAGTCAGCAGAACCAATAGCCTCCAAAGGTGGAGGCTTAGGGTATTTATAGACCCCACTCAAAAACTAGCCATTATATAGCCGTTGGGAATACCGGACACGTCCGGCATCATGTCCGATATTGCCCGTACAGCCCCAACGGTCACTAAGTCAGTGGCGCTACGAGGCGTCGGAACTCTCGACGATTGCTGGGACTTCCGGCCCCTAGAACTCCCGACAATTGTCGGAACTCCCGACGAGTCAAACCGAGAACACCTGAGAAGGTTGTTGTGGCCAGGCCGATACCCTGCCGACCACAACAAACTGAGTTGATTTCTTTCAAATCAAATGCCATAGCTTCCGATCTTCGACAAGTGAGGGTGTCAATCATGTTAACTTTGATTTTCTCCTTGAGCAAAGCCATCTTGAGCATGTGACTTGATTCCAACCAACAAATGTGAGTTGACTTCAAATGTATCAAGTCACTTCAATAACTCATCCAAGATTTGATCCTCCACATCAATATGACCATCATGGTTTGATTAGTACCTCGACTAAATGCAAGTACTTCCTTCTTCACCCTAGCTAGGTTCTTCGGTCGCCAAGCCGTCACTTGTCCTTCACCTTTGCTTAGTACCTTAAAGCCTTTTCCTTGCTATCTTCACCATCTCAAGCCATCAAGTCACACCTTGTGTTGAATCATACATTAAGTTCAATTATAATTGTCATTCGATGTAGCAAGCTTTAGAATGTGAGACCATTCCATATACAATCCCTCATGTCTCTTTAATCAAAATCATCAATGTGCTTGCTTTCACATTATTCATAGAAATCCCACAATGAGTAAACCTTGCATGAATATCTTTTGCATCGTTGTCTTGTGTTTGAACTAGATTGTTTATACAATAACACATTATTTTGGCTTTCATCAAGTACCTGTGAGATAACCCATTTCCTGTCCAACACTTAGCACATAGGTTAGACCTTTAATCACGTTGTCATTCAATCATCCAAAACCCACTAAAGGGCTTGATGCACTTTCACTATCGATAAGAAAAGATATAAAGATTCTCTTGGAGTTGCTCTAAAGGATGCCACAGTCGGTCGAAGAATCAAGAGTGAAAGTAATTAGACCTTCTTTGTATTATATATATAAACTGATTTGTGAAACTTGGTTCTTATTAAGAACAAGGAGTAGTTTCCTTTCACCCGTGGATTGGAAGACATTCTCCATCTCTATCTTAAATATTCTCATTCAGAGATATTTGAATTTGTTCTTTGTCTAACCAATGTAAGATATGACAATTTTAAGTCATTTTCTCTAGTAAGAAATATTCATGAATTTTTGCTCTAAATCAGACGAAGTGCAAATTGAGTCAGGGTGGCAATGAAATAAACTAAGTACACGACACCCAATAAAGGTTAGGAAATAATCTCAATTTATAAATACCAGTAGAGCCAGCCTCACCACATTATATGATAAATTGGTCTACATGCTCTAGTGCGCTTCTATTATCATCACCACTAAATCTGTTAAAATTCGGCATTTTAAATTATTTGTAGATATGTAATATACTCATAACTATCAAAACGAGGTCTTCAATACGAGGGATTCTTGACTTTAAGATCTATAACAAGATTGACCCGAAGACTTTAATCATCTCTTCTCAAAATTCTCATGACCCATATATACTCTTCTGCCCTAGCTAAACTGAATGGAAGATGACTGAGGATATACAACTATTTTGAGCTATACTTATAGTAGGTTTTGTGGCGCTAAATGTTTTATGCCAAGTTTGGCTCTGTAATATGCAAGAAATATGGCACAACCCAAACCTTGAGGAGGTGGCATACAATTACTAATCTCATTATTTTGGTTAGACTAGGGCCTGTTTGATACCAAGGGCTAGTTGTTAGCTAGCTAAAAATTAGTCAAAATTAGCCATAGTGCATCCAACACATGAGGGTTAATAGATAGACTAATTTTTTAGTTAAGCCTTCAACTAGTTGTTAGCTAGCCAACGCCAGCTAATTTGAACTAATTTTTAGCCCAACTTATAACTAGCTCTAGCTCATCCAAACAGACTCTAGAGGCAGCTAAAACAAGAAGCTTGGTAGCTATAAGTTTAGGATAAGATTGATATGGAACTAACTCCCTGAACCTGGACAGTTAGTTTACAAAAAACTCAATTTCTCTAATAAGGAAGACTACGTAAGCTATGCTTGCCCGGCTTAAGACTTTACTCCAAGTGCTATCCTTATGTCTGACACTGGCAAATCCTTTTGATTTTGTAGTACTCCATCGTTGCTAAATTATAAGACGTTTTGACCGTTTCAAATTATAAGACATTTTAACTTTTCTGTATATATTGCTTTTACTATGTATGTAGACATAGTGTATATCTAAATGCATAGCAAAAACCAGAAACTGCCTTCACCAACATCTAAAAAGGCGTTCCCCCCCGCGTCGTCCCGGTGGTGACTCGGGGGGCCTCCTGCCGCCGCCGTCCAGGGTCCCTCGCTCGGGGCCGCCCCTTCGGCCACCGCCGCTGCCCCCTCCGGTGTGTGGCGGCGGCGGCCCGCGGCGGAACTGCTCAAAAAGGCAGCTGCCACACCTTCTTCCTCCTCTCTCCCACCCTCTCCTCCTCTCCTCTCGCCCTCCCCAACCCCACGCCTCAGCTGATGGAGCTCCTAGGCTGGCGGACGTCGGATCTGTCTGCTTGGCCATCGAATCTGAATGCTTGGCTGCCGGATCTGCCTGCTTCGACTCTGGTCCTTCCATGTGGCGCAGTTGGGGGCCGCGCCGCTGGGGTGCGGTCCTTCTACGGGAGGGTCCGGCTCGCAGTTCCGTGTGGATGGCGTGGCTGGCGGGGCGGATCCAGGCCCTCCGTGGTCGGATCTTGCGACGACCTATGAAATGGCGCCCCCTTCTTCCTTCCGGCGGTTAGGGTGGCCTGCAGGGCGGCTCTAGCGGGTGGTAGCACGGGTGGGCGACGCGACTTGATCTCGCGCCTGCGGCTGTGAGGAAGGCGGCGCGCCTCAAGCCCGGCCTTGGCGAGCAATGTTAGGTGTCAGGTTCGTGGCTTCCCTGTCTCATTGGGCTTCAGCTAGGGACCCTGGCTTGAGTGGGCAGTGGTCGGTGGTCTGCGGCCGTGGTGGCTTGAGTGGGCAGCATCCCCTTCCGTCTACGATCGAACAGTTTCTGGGTGAAAGCCCTACCTGGCTTTTTGCTATGGGCCGGCGACGTTGGCGTGGCCTACGTCATCTACCTTCTTGCGCTTCTCCCAACATTGTTGGCATCTCCGGATGTCTTTCCCTTCTTGAAGGCTTTGTTGGAGCACCTTTGCTGCCGTCTCGCTCCTCCCGCCGGAGTGCCTCCTTGCTGTGTTGTGCCTGATTGTGCTTCATGCTACTCTTCGCTTTGGTTTGTCCTATAGTTGGTTGGTGTTGTCGCAGTCGATTGCTTCTCTGTAGCAGATGCTTTGTCGCTATCGCTCTTCTTGGACGGATGCTTTGCCGTCATGTTGCTCGGGCGGTTGCCTTGCCGCCGGTGTCGCTTCGGTCTCCGCCCTCAGGCAGAGACTTTGCTGCGGTGAGCGTGATGGCCCCCCATCAGCGGATGCTTTGCCACTTTTATGGTCGTCGTCTCTGGTGGATGCTTTGCCGCCATGCTACAGTTCTAGCGGATGCTTTGCCGCCGTGGTCTCTTCTCTAGCGGATGCTTTGCCGCTGATTGTCGTATTGGCGCACTTGGCGGATGCTTTGCCGTCAAGGTTGATTGGTCCTTCCCCGGGCGGATGCTCTGCCGCAAAAGCTATTGGAAGCTTGCCTCGTCGCCTCTGTGGTTTCACTACACTACTGGCTACCAATGTGTTGTATTCATGTATTAGGCTCAGTAGGTTGGGGTTTTGAGGTGGAGGGTGTTCTCCCCCCTCGTGTTTTCTTGCTGTTTGTTTGTGCCTGTGGGATTTCGTTGGTAATCCAAGGATTATTTGCGAGTTCTATGTATTGCCTTTGTAACATTTGGTTACCTTTTCTCTTAATGAAAAAAGGGCCGAACACCCGATCACGAAAAAAGCATAGCAAAAACTAGTATCTAGAAAAGCTAAAATGTTTTATAATTTAGATTGGAGGGAGTAGGATAAAGCGTTTCATTTCTGAACTTGTTCTGGAACTGGTATCCCCAATGTGTGTGACCTGTAAACCATTTGTTTTCAATACAAGAAGAGACTTTCTCCTTAAAAAAAGAGTACACCTAAAGATGCAAAATTATATTTTGAGTTAAGTTGAGCAGTCTTTAAAATAGCATCATCCATCTCCAATTCATTTGATAGCTTGCAGTTGCAGACATGCCTCAACTTCAGCTTGGATAACAAAGGTAATATGTTGCAAGTATCCTGCACCTCATGCCAAAGCTTCTCCCTGTTGATGACGGATCACAAAACCCCAACAGTCCATCTTTGTATTTGCAGCCATCCACATTGATCTTCAGATAACTTTCTCTTGGACGCAGTCAGCAATTCAAAGCTTGCCCAACATGCATTGATGTTTTTCCAAAAAATGCAAAGGAATCAGCAATGTACCTTTGAATTTGAAAGCAAACTTGGCCATGGGATTTCAGACTTCCTCCCGCATTGACTTCATTCCTTTCTGACCATAACACCCAAAGAGTAGTGAGGAGCTTGTTTGTTAGAGCTGTACTCCCTCATTCTAAGCTCTAGCTCCTTGATTTTCTGGTGGAGCGATTCTAGTTTGTTCTGGTGGGAAAGCATGATGAGAAGCAGGTATTAATTGATTTTAGAGTGATTCTAATGAAAACTGAATAGAGAGCAGTAAAGACCAGATATTTTTAGGTCCAGTAGGCAAGTGATTCTGGTGTGCTCCTCACTAGAATCTACGTGGATTTTTATTATTTGGCACGTAGTAGTGATCTCATAGAGAATTTGCTTCAAGGAGCATCGGCCCTTTAATTTGGATATCATGCGGCCAACTCCATATAAACAAGAGAACTTCTCTTGACGAAGATAAGGGCCGCAAGGGATATTCTTTTATCTTTTCATAGCAATTCATCTCCCACTAAAAAAACTCAATTTGTTACCACTCCTGATGGAAAGTGATTGGTGGTAGTTATCTAAACTCTTATTTTCTATCTTATCAAAATTCTCACTCCCACAAAAAAAAAAAATTTAAACTCGTAGCTCCAAACTTTGGTTCCCCTCCCCCTAATTACTCGCATCTGAAGTAAAAGAACATGGGTGGGTCATATACAGAGGTCCAGTACCGTACCGGCCCAATTGTAGTGCAGAAAACACGAAACGGCACTTTGGCGCTGCCCGCCGATGTCCCACCTCCTCGTCTTCCTCCACCTCTTGAATTTACTAGTGATTTGCGCGCGCCCATGCGCGCGAGTCACTGGCCGTGCTTGTATCTAGACAATGGAGCAGAACTGACAGATAGTAAACACGATATGCATTTGCCTCCACCTTTCAGTTAACAGGTAGTCCAGCAATGCATTCTAAGACAATTGCCAACAGGTGTCAAAATAGCACATATATATATTACATGAGACACAAAGAGTGTTCAAATAGCACTTAGTCTTACACGAGGCAGGCGTACACTAGCACATTAGATGTCTATAAGCAGTACATATATTTTACATAGAACAGTCTCTCGAAGCAGCGCCAATCGCTGAACATGGCAGCTCAGAGGTAACTTTTTTATATACATATACTACTAAAAGATTCATTTGTTCCATAAGAGGTCTTGTGTGAAATCGGCTAAGACACATGATGCTGGAGCCGTGCAAACATGGGGCGAAGTTCCTTTTTTCCCTAGGCAATTTGATATGTTTAGATGGGCACAACTGTTCTGTGGGCTAGGCCGGCTGGCTGTGGTGTCTTGAGCAAAAGAACATGCGGTTGCCTATATGTTGCAAGTCGGCAGTAGTAGGATTAGTCTCAACACACTTCAGGACTGGAGACACTTCCACATAGAACAATCGTCTACTGGTGGATATCTGGAATTAGGAAGCAAAGATTTATAAGTACTTAGGTACTCGCTCTGTCGAGAAATAGTAAAACTAAGCAAATCTAGACCAAATTTATAGGAGTACTAATATGTACCGGATCAAAGATGTGAATTATGAAAATATATTTCATACTACATCCAATGATATTAATTTGATATCATAAATATTATTCTTCCTATAATTTTGGTCAAAATTAACAAAGTTTGACTTACTACAAACTTGGATCCCTTATATTTCACGGCGGAGGGAGTATATAAAGCTTGGCTAAATATGAAGAAGAGATATTTACCTGATTTAGTTTCGTTCCGGAGGAGTGGCCTCCTTGGTGCCCATCCTATTGTCACTAAGCTTTTTGTCCATCTGGTTTGCTTTGCCAATAAGATGTGTTCGACCAATTAGAATGCAATAACCGAATAGCTTGAACAACATTAAGAAGGGGAGATATAAACAACAAAAGGTACCTCGTTGCAATACGCCGGAGGGTATCATCTTTCTGGCTGGTAGAGCGTTCCTTGGTCCTGGTCTTCTTAGATGTACATTCCGCATCATCATCACAAATAAATGTGGAGAGAAATAATAAGCAATATGCATGCTAACTGTCAAGAAAAATATGGATGATGCATGAACAATGATTAGCTTGGAAGGGGAAACTATCATTTAGATGAAAGCGAGGTGCATGGAACTCATTAGAAACCTCTGTCTAACTGAAGTCTAGACAAAGTGTTATCAAATCTGATCAGATGCAAATACAAGCAGTCCCTAATCTCAAAATGCTACATTCAGAAATAGAAAGAGAGCTTGATTCATTCAAATTTCAGAGCAGTCATACCCAAAAACATCATAGAGTCATAATGACTGGACTTGGACCAAATGTTGGAGAACACCAATCATAAATTTAGAGCGGATGGTGTAAGTTTTTTTTGTGCCAGTGTGGACCTTTTGGCCGAACCCTGGCCAATGTACTGCTTAACGTGATATATCACATTTCTTAGCAAAAACAAAGAAGCCAATGTAATAAACTATTTCAGATCTTGACACTACATGAGCAATGTTCTAAAATTTCTTTTTTTTCTTCATGCCAACAAGACCATCAACCCGGAATATTAATGTTTTTCCCTAAAGTCATAGGAATTAGAAGTTGAAAGAAGTAAGGAAATGACATTTACATTACTTATGTGTTTGTGTCTTCCTTGCCTGCACCGATGTGAAAGGAGTATATTTTTCTCATGGTCTGCAACTCTACAATTAAGCCATTATTCATAAGTTTAGGATACAAATGATTGGCATAAAAATAGCCAAATCCTGATGAGGCAGCCAAACTTGGTTGCATATTCTACATCCATACAAAAACCAATGTAATTAACCATTCTAGATCTTATCATTCCTACCTACTTCATTTAGTATAGAATGTTTACTCTCATGTTGAAACAAAAGATATAAAACTGTTCTATAATCCACATGAACATCCTACCTTCCATCTAGAAACTGGTCATGCAAACTGCTCTCTGTTTGTCCCAGAGATGGAGCAATCGTGCTAACCTGATGTAGGATCATGGGCCTGCTGGTGAACTCCACCAACCGCTTAGACACGCTGAGCGATAGTGGTGTCGGTGTTTTGAGTAAACACCAATGAGTAAATTTGCGTTATTGCGCGTCTGGCCCGAATGGTGTGCTAAAAAGACACAAGGTTTATACTAGTTCGGGCAGAATATCCCTACATCCAGTTCGTGGCTGTTGCTCATGTTATTAGCACCGAAAAGTTCATAGTAGGGGTTACAAATGGGGGAGAGAGGGAAAGGTCCCAAGTCTCTGATGGAAAGGTCGAATGGGTGTTGAAAGCTTGGTCGCTGCTCAGCTATGTGTGATGTGATGCGTGGTGTGTTTAATTGAATCCCCCTTTAATGGGGTGCCCTACCTTCCCTTTTATAGACAAAGGGGAAATAGGGATTACAGATGGGAGAAATAAGAAGAGGCTTTTACATGTATGCCATTAAAAAAGT
This sequence comes from Miscanthus floridulus, assembly GCF_019320115.1. Classification (NCBI taxonomy): domain Eukaryota; kingdom Viridiplantae; phylum Streptophyta; class Magnoliopsida; order Poales; family Poaceae; genus Miscanthus; species Miscanthus floridulus. The sequence continues at coordinate 47,600,361 of NC_089590.1, forward strand.
TTGTAATTACACCCAAGCCATTAAAAAAGATGACCGCACATGAGTGCCATCGTTCTAAACTTCTTTGCTCTCCAAGCCATTCCGTCAGTGTTCTGTTTGTTTTTTACCGTTACATGTGGGCTCAGTCAGTATAAAGGTCTAGAATACCCTTCTCCACACCGCTCACAAAGGGCTTTCTCCACACTGGATCTGCTACGCCGTGCAAGGCACGACCACGGGGCCCACAAGTCCTGGTGGTGCGCGTGGTAGTGCGAGGACAGTCCCTGGCACTAGCGTGCCTGATGCGTGGAGCAGTGTAAGGAGGAGGAGCGAGAGAAGCAGCAGGAGGAGCAGGGCGGTAGGCATGAGCACGAGCACGACCGCCGTGGCGACCGACGCAGTGAGGGCTCGTCAGGAGATGAGCGTGAGCAGGAGCAGGGCCGACGGCCGTATGTGTTCGACCGGCGCAGCTTCCGCCATGTCGTCCGAAGCGAGCAGGGGTCTGTGAGGGCGCTCCAGTCGTTCCATGAGGTGTCCAAGCTCCTCCGCAGCATCTGGAACTATCGTGTGGCAGTCCTAGAGGCGAACCCACGCTCGTTCGTCATGCCTAGCCACACCAACGCTCGCCCCACGGAGGAGTAGATCCACGAGCTATAGCGCCACACCTTGGAGGGTGGCCACGGCCTGCACTAGCCCCTGCCGCCATTCAGTGAGTCGCACAGCCCCTACAGCCTCCTAGACCAGCGGCCCATCATCAGCAACCAGCATGGGTAGCTCTACGAGGCCGACGCACACAACTTCCATGACCTCGCCCGCACCACCACTAGTCGCTGGGCAGTGAGCGCGAGCGTGGCAAGGGCAGGCAGAGGAGCAAAGAAGAAGAAGGATCCGAGGAGGAGGAGGAATCTGGGCAGGGGTACCACACCATCTGGGCATGGCTATCACCGGGCATGGCGTTCGTGGTGCCTATGGGCCACCCGTTCGTCTCGGTGGCATCCTAGGATAGCAACCTCGAGCTCATTGCTTCAAGATCCACGCCAAGAAGAATGAGGAGGTGTTCCTGGCCATGAGCGTGAGCACAAGCGCGAGGCCAGGCATGGACGCCGCCACCGCTGATGGAGGGGATGGTGGCCGCGAGCGCGGGCGCGAGCTTCGCCGAGCGGGGCTCTGCCAGCTGCAAGCGTGAGTGCGAGCTCCGCTAGGCGTGGACGCGCCATGCCACCCTACCAGCACGACCGCTTCCTTTGCCTGACGTTGTGTGTGTGAGAAGAGAGAGTTTGAGAGAGAGAGGATAGGGATGAGAGGGGTATTTTGGACCTTTATACTGACCGGGCCCACATGTAACGGTGAAAAACGAACGGAACACCAGTGGAATGACTTAGAGAGCAAAGAAGTTTAGAATGATGGCACTCGTGTGCGGTCAATTTTTTTAATGACTTGTGTGTAATTGATGAAACCCTCAGACGTCGGGTGAGGCAGAGCCAGCCCTCGGGAGTGAAAGCTCTAGTTTAGTTTTGGTGAATTGATGAAACCCTAAGTGCTAACCTAGTTTATCAAAGTGATTATGAGATAGGTAGCACTACTTCAAGTGGTGAAGCAAATGAAGATCATGACATGACGATGGTGTTGCCATGGTGATGATCAAGTGCTTGGACTTGGAAAAGAAGAAAGAAAAACAAAAGGCTTAAGGCAAAGGTATAAATGGTAGGAGCCATTTTGTTTTGGTGATCGAGACACTTAGTGAGTGTGATCACATTTAGGATCGATAGCTGTACTATTAAGAGGGGTGAAACTCGTATCGAAATACGGTTATCAAAGTGCCACTAGATGCTCTAACTCATTGCATATGCATTTAGGATCTAGTGGAGTGCTAACACCCTTAGAAACATTTGAGAAAATATGCTAACACATGTGCACAAGGTGATATACTTGGTGGTTGGCACATATGAGCAAGGGTTAGAAACTTCACCAGTGGAATGTCTGCCCGTAGAGTGCGGACAGTCCGATGGTACCACCGACGCACTGTACAGAAAAGATAGGGTTTCATAGAGTGCTCTAGATGCTGGTCTCAACTGGATCGGTGCGTCTGGTCAGTGGAAGCTGTGAAGACGCTGGCGTCGGTCTTCGATCTGACGCTAGGTCACTTCATGACCGGATGCTGGCGGGGTGCGTCCGGTCCTGCTGATGTGGTAGCACACAGAGGAGATAGTGAGTGACAGGACGCTGGGTGAGTCTGGTCGGGCGTGATCAGACGCGTCCAGTCATGAGTGGATGCTAACTAGAAGTGACCGAATGCTGGGTTCCTGCATCCGGTCAAGATCGAGCAGCGTGTCTGGTCATCACTTGACCGTTGGGATCGGGCGCTCAGTATTTGAAGAGAGGGATGACATGGTAGCCATCCGTTGACCGAGCGCTGGCAGGGTGCATTCAGTCGATCTGACCAGAGCGTTCGGTCACCTCGAGCTATGCCCAGTGAAGAGGTACAACGGCTCTATTTTGTGGGGGCTTCTATTTAAGCCACATGGACGGCTCTAGTTCAATCTCTTGGCCATTTGCATTGACATAACAACCTTGTGAGCTTAGCCAAAGCCCTCCCACTCATCTCTATCATTGATTCATCATCTTTGTGAGATTGGGAGTGAATCCAAATGCATTACTTGAGTGTTTGCATCTAGAGGCACATGGTGTTCGTGTTTCGCTGCGGGATTCGCTTGTTACTCTTAGTGGTTGCCACCACCTAGATGGCTTGGAGCAGCAAGGATCATCGAGCGGAGGTTGGTGATTGTCTCCGACTCTGATTATGGTGCTTGTGAGGGGTTCTTGACCTTTCCCCGGTGGAGAGCCAAAAGGTACTCTAGTAAATTGCTTGTGGCTTGTGTGATACTCATCTTGTATTGGTTGTGTGGCACCCTATTAAGGGTTTGGCGTGTGATGCCAATTAGCGTGTGAACCTCCAAGTGAGTGTACCACCACAACGAGGACTAGCTTGCCGACAAGCAAGTGAACCTCGATAAAAAATCATTGTGTCATCATTTGATTCCAAGGTGATTGGTATTCATTGGTATTCATCCTTGTGATTGATTGGTTCATTCCTCGACTCAGCGGTATATCCATCTTGCTCTATCTCTTTACATTACCACAAAGTAGTTGTCAAGCTCTTTAGTTTAGCTAGTCATGAGAGCTTGTTAGTTTGGTTAGTGTGGCTCTTTAGTTAGCTTTTGAGAGCACACTAACTTAGTGTAGCAACATAGCCATTGTGTGGATAGAGACTATACAAAATAGAATTGGGTAGGTGGCTTACAACCCCAAGTATAGTGTTAGCGCAAAATTTGCTTCGCCATCTTATTGACTAATCATTTGGCTTAGTGTTGTTGTAGAAATTTTTAATAGGCTATTCACCCCCCTCTAGCCATTAGGACCTTTTAGGGAGTCAGCTTGAGGTAGGGCCCATGGTCTCAGTGGACGGACGAGGAGTGACCTAGCAAGCGGTGTAGTTGTGCTCTTGATCATGCGGATGAATCAATGCTGGCGGTCATTAGCTCCTCTTCTTTGGGTACCCTAATATTGGTCCCCGATAGTAGCCCCCGAGCCCCGGGCGATTCGAGTAGAATTGCCTAGGAGATTTTTTGACTTGCTAGCGGGTGCGCGCGAGCGCACCCGGTGGGTGTAGCCCCCGAGCTTACAGAGGAGTAGGATACTCCAGAGGGTTTTCCAAAAGAGAGGATTCTGAGAGCACTGGCCCTCTTATTGTCGCCCATGGCATGCCCTAAAGATGGTGATTTTTTCTTCGCTGAGGTTGGGCCCTTCATGAGTATGGTCATTAGATTTGGGGGTTTGTTTAGTCGGATAGCTCAATTGGGATCCTGGTATCCTATTCACGGGGATTCGGCTAGGGTCAGCCCTACTAGGACTCGATCGTAGGCCGAGACTCCCATGAAGTTCGCACGCCAGAGTTTTGGCCGCTCGTGAGCCCATCCTTCATTGTAAGGGTGCCTTGGGACAGCCATCGAAACCATTGATGGGCCAGCCCTTGAACTCCTAGGCCCAGACGGGCCGGAGGAACGCTTTTTGACCCATATCCCTTTTGCTAGAAAAGAGTCCTAGTCCGCTCGGGGAGGTGAAATGTTTGGCGTGTCTTCGGAGGGAAAGGATAGGGATTGCGGGCGCATATCCCGTGATGTGACATGGTGGCGGATCATGGTAGGTGTAGAGATCTAGGTGGACAGTTGCCTTTCTCGCATCTGTCGCCCCTATAAAACCAAAGGGTTCACCCCCAAGGTTTCATACTTTGCCTCCTTGCCTTTGCATCTACAACCTCCACCGCTAGTCGCCTAAGCTTCCCACATCCGTGTCCTAGCCGTCGTTGGATTTGCATCCACCCACCCCAATCGTCTAATGGAACCATGGTGCCACTCTGACATCACCCTCCAGCGCCTAGAGGGCCTCGTTCGTCGCGATCTTCTTTGCGTGTGGACTGCCACCGAGGAGTGGCGGCTGCTTGACGATGAGGACATGTCGTCGTCGCCCGATGGCTATGTCATTTCATTCGTGCACTTCCATGAGCGTGGGTTCGCCGCCCCTACCCACAGGTTCCTTTGAGGGCTGCTGCACTATTACAAGATACAGCAGCAGCACCTCAACCCTAGTCCCCCACTTTGATCTATGGTGGCACTTCTTTGCCATCACCCTCTAGAAGAAGCGGGAGAAGAGGCAGGAGTTGGATATGTTGATGGGATGCGTTGGCATCCAGCTTCGGAATAACCGGGTCGGTGACTACCCGGTAATGCGGCTATCGACCTCCAATAAGGGGTGGCATTCACATTGGTTTTACCTCAAGAACGATGTTACCGCTCCATGGCTGGAGTTTACCAGACGCTTAATCGAAGAGGCCCTAGATTCATGGAGGAAGTGGGGTGTCCCAGAGAAGGACAAAAAGAGGATCTAGGCCCATCTTGCCACCATCCGCTTCCTGAAGGAGAGGGGGCTAAAGGGGTCAGGAATCATTGGCACCAACCATACGAGGAGGGTGGCACCACTGATTGTTAGGAGATGATGATGATGAGGAAGAAGATGACGAGGTTGATGATGATTCCGAGCATGATGGTTAGGAGAGCGTGGATATGCTGACAGATATCCACTCGTCCTTGGAGAGACCCTTCTTGTTTCATGCAGGGGAAGTGAGTCTGTGAGGTTGACGGAGATGGGCCGAACCATTGGCCTACCCTCAGAACCAGTAGGGGTGGGCGGATCTATCACTGTGCCTGAGGTGTTAGCGAAGGGCGGTGTCCCCGCTGCCATGCCTCAAGAGTTAGCAGGAGCGGGCAGATTTGCTGCCATGCCCGAGGTGCCCACAGAGGGGGTGGCTCCACCACCGTGTCCCAAGAGATGACAGGAGTGAATGGGCCTACCGCCATGTCCAAGGCACTGATGGAGGGTGGTGGCTCTACCACCATGCCCCGAGATGCAAGAGAGGCGAGCCCCTCTAACCGGGAGTAGGGGGCGGGCTCAAAATGGCCCCGCCCCGATGAGGCAGAGCAAGGACCTAGGGGTTCATCCCCCAAACATATCCTCCACCCAATAGCGCCAATGTAAGTCCTCAACCCCTCTGTTTTCTCTGTTTTAGCATGACTTATGCCCTTTCTTTTCTTGTAGCGTCTTGAGGTGGTGCAATCCTTTGTCGGTGGCGCCATAGAAGAGCATCACCCTTTGGGTGAGGCGAGAGCCGTTGGCTGTCATCACACCAGTCTTGGGCGAGAGCAGCACCACCGATGTTGCTGCCTCATTGGCTGGTCAGGTGCCACCCATGGCGGTATCCATGCCCTCGGCGAGACAGCCGAACGAGGGGAGTCAACGAACACCCTCAGAGGTCGTTACGCAGCCGGCGATGGAGGTGATCCCGCTACCGACAATGGGGTGAACAGAGCTGCCGGTCGCACATGCAGTGTTGGCTATCGCAGATGTGACGCTGCCCATTGAGGCCCCACCGACACAGGTGGAGGTGGTAGTGGCTACGATGGGCGGGCCATAGCCAGATGCCACCGTGGTGGCGCCCAAGGCAGTGGTGTAATCTACGCCACTGTTGGCCCAAGTGATGGCGCCCGACACGGGCCGGACAGAGGGGAACGTGGCCAAGGGGCCCTCGGATGTTGCGGTGGTGGCAGAAAGGACCGGTGGGGAGTCGCTCCTAGCCCTAATGTCAGGGGGCAGCCGCTCGGCTATGCAAGACGAGTCCCTGCTCCGATGGGCGAATCTATAGGACTCGTCGTCGACACTCTTTACCCTCGATGATGCTGCTAAGAGCATGGAGCGGGAGAGTCAACGAGGGGATTACGGCCGTGCTGGAAGCTCTGAATCATGCCAGGGGCGCCCTACGCGATGTCGTCATTCCCACTAGTCAGGTATTTACTTAATCCAGCCTCTTGCCCTCTTCTTTCTTCATGTATTTTTGTGTTTTGACCACCATATTTTTAGTCCCTTATCGCTCGCAGCTGGGAGAAATCCCAGTTCTATCGCGAGCATAAGGAGGACTGGGACCACCGACGAGGCGTGGTTGCACGGGGATGTGACCGCCCAATTTTGATGGAGGGTGGCCGAGTTGACTCCCCTTGCCGAGGAGGTGGGTAGTCTCCGACTGTGGGAGGCCAATGCCCATTAGGACGCAAAGGATGTCGAGAAGGTGTTCTAGGATCTAGTTGAGGAGGCAGCCACCAGAGTCTGGAAGGAGCGAGACGAGCTGCACCAGAGGGATGCCGAGGCTCGCCAGTGGGTCCTCGACCTCTTGGCCAAGGTGGAGAAAGAGCGGGAGCTCAAGCTGGGAGCCGAGGAGAGGTCCATGGCCCTACAGCAGAGGGCGAACCTGGATGCTAGGGCAGTTGCCCGACTATGCAAGGAGCAAGATGAGCTACGCCAGACTACGGAGAAGCTTCGCTCAAAGCATGGCTTGGCCTGCGGGGAGCACGACTAGGCCATCTGGGAGCACGATGAAGCACAACCGAGGATCGGCTCCCTCTAGGCTGAGCTTGGAATCATGATGATCCGAAGGATGGAGGCCGAGAGCATCTCCACTGGGCTGGTCATAGAGCTCACCAAGGCATGGAGGGGCCTGCATGCGGAGAGCAACGAGCACGATCTCCTACGCGCTGCCCTCGAAGTGGTCTGCGATGACCTTGAGGTGGCATGGCCAGAGGGGACCAGCTCGCTTGCGGCCTGTGCCATAGATATCATGGCGCGGGTGCGCTAGCTCAAGAGGGAAGCCCTTCGCTCTGGGATCACCCAAGCCTTCGCCATTGCCTGCTGTCATTATGCGGACAGTATTGACTTGGAGACGATGACCTTGGTTTCACGCCTGGCTACGAAGCCTCCGAGCTAGATGAGATAGAGACAGCGGTGGCTCGTCTCACGCGGGACCTGGTGGATAAAGTTGAAGACATAGTTCTCCCCCAGAGAGGGTAGTTAGTCACATAGGCCGGATGAAACACTTATTGTAATCTATCACCAAGCGCCGACCTTTATGTATCAAAAACAATTTCATAACTTCGTTTTATTTAATTGAACTTGTTTTCTTCCCTTTTTATATGCAAAAGAAGGGCTCATTCTAACCCCTTCGTTCGTTAAGACCATAGGGCCTGAGGTGTAAGAGGAAAAACTTCGATCATGCTGGTGAGCAAAGACACCGTAGCCTCTGAGGCATAGGTTTTTTTGCAGTTCAACCAGGCATGCCTAGTTATTTGTTTCCACAAACTTTGCCGCTAGGCTTAACGTGAGGAAGGGGTCTAACATGGTGACTGTTTCAGAAAAGGTGTATTTATACCCATATCAGCCCCCAAGTGAGGTTCGACCCTTTGCCGTTGCTAGGGTCGGATGTCATTGAAAATCGAGGAGAGGATACCAAAACTTTAGGAGAATGCGTCTCTTATATTCGCACATACCCTCCCCCTAGGATCTTAGCTATCATTCTACGACCGTGCGCTAGGTCTCCTTGCAAGTCCATCCTTCATCGAGCCCCCGCGCATGGTGGGGATTCGGTCAAGGATCGGCTTGTTCTTGTGACTGTCGCCCCGTCCATGGTTACCGCAACTAGAGGGGTTGAGTTAATGTTACTTGCCTCGGTGGCTCGAGTGACGTGCTCAATGAGCTCGCTAATGGGTATGTTCGAATAGAATTTAGTTCCATCGCTTGTGACGGGGTCGGCAAAGCCCTCGTGTGGTGTTACATTGCTCCTTAACCCGCCTTCCAATAGATTCCCTCTCAATGGGGATTCTATGGGCTCGGCTAAAGGCTAGGGTCAAACAAGACGGTTGAGATGACCTTGTCCGCTTCTAAGCGGGATGGGCATGGGCCGCTAAGGCTCATCTGCATTTTCCTCTTTGGCTCTTTGTCCAACACGAGGCAGCCTCGGGCCCTCCATGAGCTGGCCTTCGACCCTCAGTCTTTCAATCTAGGGTCAAGCGGCTCGAGCCCCCGAGCCCCATGGGGTTCGGTAGGGGTCAGCCATGATTCATGCATCACCCCATCCTTAGTTTTCATGACTAGAGGGGCTAAGCTAACGACACTTGATTGGCTTGTGTGTCGCGCTCGACGAGCTCGCTAATGGGCATGTTTGAGTGGAATCTGGGTCCGTCATCCGCTGACGGGGTCGGTAGAGCCCTCATGTGGCATTCCACTACTTCTTAACCCACCTCCTAGCAGATGCTCGAGCTGTTCGATAGGTTCAGGTGGCCCATTGGCCTCACCTCGATGGAGATTCTATGGGCTTGGCTTGAGGTTAGAATCGAACAAGAAATGTTAAGATGTCCCTATCCGCTTCTGAGTGGGGTCGGGCAAGGCTGCTGGGGCTCATCTCGGTTTTTCTCCCCTGGCTCTATTTGACATGAGGTGGCCTCAAGCCCTTCATGGGCCGGCCTTTGAACCTCGGTCCGTTGCTACTCATATCGAATGAGATGACTACCGCTTCGTGACATGACGAGAAGCGTTGCGATGCAGCAATCGCATATGCGATGCTTGGATGTACGGGATAAGTGTATGAATGATTATATAAAGAAATAGCAGGGGTCGGTAATGTTACCTTGATGGCCCGAGTGATGGGTTCTGGGAGCTCTTACCAGATATGTCCATGCGGGGGTCTGGGTCCGATGTTCATGACAGAACCTGTGTAACCTACATGAGCCTCCCATTCTTCCGTATCTGTTATTCGGCAACGGCTTGAGCCGTTTGATCGATTTGGGTGATCCGACAGCCTCTCCTTGATGGAGATTCCATAGATAGGCCCCTCCAAATCCTTCTCGAGAAGGTGGAGGTTAAGGTTTGGAGTGCGGAGACAAGGACTCTGATCGCGTTGGTGGATAAAAAACGCCGTAGCCACTAGAGCGTAGGGTCCTAGCGGTCCGACCAGGCTTTATTCAAAGTTTGCGCCCGCACACTATGCCTCTAGTTTTTTAAATGTAGGGAGGGGCTAGGCAAAGAGAATGTCTAGCGAATAGACACCCTTGCCAGCCCCCGCGCAATTCCCAACCCTCTGTAGTTGCTGGGGTCGGAGGCTTGATAATGAAATTAATATCTAAACTAAGTAAGTGAGGATGCTTATCTTTCAATAGCGGTCTTGAGCCGTCTGATCGACCTGGGCACCAGTTTTACCTCGATGGTAAGAGCGATGGGTTCGGAAAGCCTCCCCTAGATATGAGCGTGATACTATCTGCTCCGTATCCGCTTCTCGTTGGCGGCCAAGCCATCCGATTGACTCGCATTACCTATCACGACAAGATTTCCCTACGGAAATAGAGGATGAGAACATCCCACGCAAGAATTTGGTTAGGCAGATAAGCCAAGCGTCGAATTTGTGCAACAATGGACGAGCTCTTCGTTATAACAAATAGCTTTTTAGCTCTTCTCCCTCTTTTTGTAAAAGAGGTTTTAGTGCATTCTGACCCTTCCCACAGTTAAGGTCTAAGAGCTTGGAGTGCGGGTGAGCTAGCTCTGACCACCCTGGTGAGCAAAGGCACCATAGCCGCTGGGGCGTAGGTTTCCCATACTCCACCCAGTTTTACTTAGAGTCTGTTCCCGACAACCTAGCTCCTAGGATTTAACGTGATAAAGGAGGGTAGGCACATAGAATTTTTGTAGGATAAATGTACTCATATTAGCCCCCGAGTGAGGCCCGACCCCCTGCTGTTTGCTAGGATTGGATGTCATGAAGGATCGGGGAGTTTTGATAACGAAACTGATAAGTAAAAAGTGTGCATTTATTAGGGGTAAAAGCGACATAGCTGCTCGATGTTCTAGGCATTGGTGAAGACCTCACCGTTGATGGTTTTCAGCTTGTAGGTGCCTAGCCGGAGTACCTCTGCGACCATGTATGGTCCCTCCCATGGTGGGGAGAGCTTGTGGTAGTCCTTGTTACTATGTACGAGGTGGAGGACCAGGTTCCCGATGTTGAAGGCTCGGCCCCGCACTCATCGGCTATGGTACCATCGCAACGCCTATTGGTACTTAGCTGAGCGGAGGAGGGAAACATCGCATGCTTTGTCCAGCTGGTCCATGGCATCCTCATGGGAAGCCTTGGCTCCCTGTTCGTCGTATGCTCTGATCCTTGGCGCTCTATAGTCGAGGTCGGTTGGGAGGACGGCCTTAGAACCGTAGACCATGAAGAAGGGCATGTAGCCAGTGGTTCGACTGGGGGTTGTCCTTAGGCTCTAGAGTATCAAAGGAAGTTTGATGACCTAGTGCACGCCGAATTGTTCAACTGGATGAAGATCCTAGGCTTGAGGCCCTGTAGGACCATATCGTTTGCACGCTCGACCTACCCATTTGTTCAGGAATGCGCGATGGTAGCCCAACCGATCCGGATGTGGTATTCATCGTAGAATTAAAGGAACTTCTTTCTAGTGAATTGCGTGCCATTGTCCGTGATGGAGTTTGGGACTCCAAAGTGATGGACGATGTCGAGGAAGAACAGCATGGCCTGCTCGGATTCGATCATGGAGATCGGCCGAGTTTCTATCCACTTGGTAAACTTGTCTATGGTGACAAGCAAGTGGGTGTAGCCCCGGGCACCTTTTTGAGTGGTCCAACCAAATTGAGTCCCTAGATTGCGAACAACCAGGTGATGGGGATCGTTTGGAACGCTTGGGCCTATAGGTGAGTCTGCCGAGCATAGTATTAGCACCCTTCGTAGGTGCGTACGATTTGCTCGACATTGGCTATCGCGGTAGGCCAGTAGAAGCCCTATCAGAACATGTATCCAACCAGGGTTTTGGGCATAGCATGGTGACCACAGACCCCACCATGGATATCGCTTAGCAAATGCTTCCCCTATTCAAAGGGGATGCAGTGTTGTAGGATCTCGGTGTGGCTTTGCTTGTAGAGTTCACCCTCCATAAGAATGAAGGACTTGGTGCGACGTGTGAGCCATCAAGCCTCCGTCCTGTTCATCGGTAGTGTCACGGAGGAGGTAGTCAAGGTAGAGCATCCTCCAGTCGACCAGAGGGTTGGGCTCTATCGCTGGGTCCTCTTCGAGCTTCATGACTTTAGGGCCAGATGTAGCCGATGGTTGGTCAGCCCCTGGGCCAGGATTGGACGGACCATCACCACCTTGATCTAACCCCTCATAGCGAACCAAGGGCTTGTGTTGGTCACTGGCGACGATGCTCGTTGGCATCGGCTCTCAGCTAGATGCTACTTTTACAAGCGCGTCGGCCGCCTCGTTGAGGCGCCTTGGAATGTGATTGAGTTCGAGGCTATCAAACTTGTCCTCCAACCGGCGGACTTCTTGGTAGTATGCGGCCATCTTGATGTTGTGGTAGTTTGAGTCCTTCATGACCTGGTCGACGACTAGTTGGGAATCTCCTCGAACATCGAGGCATCAGACGCCTAGCTCGATGGCAATTCATAGGCCATTGATGAGCGCCTCATATCCGTCCACATTATTGGAGGAGGGGAAATGGAGATGGACCATGTACCTCATGCGTACCCCGAGGGGTGACACAAACACTAGACCTGCGCCGACGCCCTTCTTCATCAGTGATCCGTCGAAGTACATCATCTAGTACTCTTGATCAACGACTGCTGGTGGCATTTGGACCTCGATCCATTCCATGATGAAATCAGCCAACACCTAGGACTTGATGGCTGTCCGGGAGGCATACGCAATGCCCTGACCCATCAGCTCGAGCGCCCATTTCACGGTTCTTCCCGTGGCATCCTAGTTTTGGATGACCTCACCGAGGGGAAGGACGTCACGACCGTCACTAGATGTGACTTGAAGTAGTGGCGTAGCTTCCTCCTGGTGATGAGGACATCGTACAGAAGCTTCTGTATTTGGGGGTAATGGGTCTTCGAGTCAGATAGGACCTCGCTGATGAAGTACATAGGATGCTGTACTTTGAGGGCGTGCCCTTCTTCTTCTTGCTCTACTACCAGGGTGGCGCTGACCACTTGTGTGGTGGCCATGATGTAGAGTAGAAGGGGTTCTCCCTCGGTGGGAGGAACCAGGATTGGGGCCTTTGTCAGGAGCTGCTTAACCAAGTCAAGTGCTTCCTAGGCCTTAGATGTCCATTCGAAGTGATCGGCCTTCTTCAAAAGTTGATAAAGGGGGAGACTTTGTTCGTTGAGGCGTGAGATGAAGCGGCTGAGCGTGGTGAGGCACCCCATAACCCCCTGTACCCCCTTTATATCCTGAATCAGGCCCATCCTTGTGATGGCTGAGATCTTCTCCGGGTTGGCTTCGATGCCATGCTTAGAGACGATGAATCCAAGTAGCATGCCCCTCGGGACTTTGAAAACACACTTCTCAGGATTGAGTTTGATGCCATTCGCTCAGAGTTTTGCAAAGGTCTGCTCAAGATCGGCTATGAGGTGGTCAACCCATTTGGATTTGACCACGATGTCATCAACGTAGGCCTCAACGGTCCACCCGATGAGGTCCCTAAAAAACTTGAGCATATAGCACTGGTATGTAGCCCCAGCATTCTTCAGACCGAACGACATTGTGACGTAGCAGAACGATCCAAAGGGGGTGATGAAACATGTCACGAGTTGGTCGAACTCTTTCATTGTAATTTGATGGTACCTGGAGTACGCATCAAGAAAGTAGAGGGTTTCACACCCCGAGGTAGAATCAACCATCTGGTCTATGCACAGCAAAGGAAACATATCCTTTGGGCATGCTTTGTTGAGACCCATATAGTCAACACACATCCTCCATTTTCCACTCTTTTTTTGTACAAGAATGGGATTGGCCACTCTAGGTGGTACACTTCCTTGATGAATCTAGCTGCCAAAAGCTTTGCGATCCCCTCGCTGATGGTCCTACGTTTCCCCTCGTCGAAGTGACACAGGCGCTGTTTCACCGGCTTGGAGCCTAGGCGGATCTTCAAGGCATGCTCGGTGACTTCCCTCAGAGTGCCTGGCATATCTGAGGATTTCTACACGAAGATGTCTTTGTTGGCGCGGAGGAAGCCGACAAGCACGCTTTCCTATTCAGAGGAAAGTGTGGTACCAATACGCACCGTTTTGCCCTCGGTGCTCTCAGGGTCTACGAGGACCTCCTTGGAGCCCTCCACTGGCTCAAAGAACCCAGTCGACCGCTTGAGGTTGGGTGCTTCTTCGACGACCTCCTTCCTGAGGGCCATGAGCTCTGTAGAGGCGACGATTGCTGCGGCGTGATCACAACACTCAACCTTGCACTCATAGGCGCGCTGAAAGGAGGTGCCGATGGTGATGATCCCACCTGGGCCCGACATCTTTAGTTTGAGGTAGGTGTAGTTGGGAACGGCCATCAACTTTGCATAGCATGGTTGCCCTAGGACGGCGTGGTAGGTTCTGTGGAACCCAACCACTTCAAAGGTGATGGTCTCCGTCCTATAGTTGGATGAACCCTTGAAGATGATGGGTAGATCGAGCTGCCCAAGTGGCAAGGCCTGCTTTCTAGGCACGACACCGTGGAAAGGTGCTTCGGTCGACCGGACGCTCGCTTGGTCGATGCCCATGGCGTCGAGCGTCTTGGCATATAGGATGTTGAGGCCGCTGCCCCCATCCATTAGTACCTTGGTGAGGCGCTTCGTATCGATGATCGGGTCAACCATGAGCAGATATCTCCCTGGTTGTAGGATGCTCTCTAGGTGGTTGGTCCGGTCGAAGGTTATGGCGGATTCTGACCATCAGAGGAAGGCGGGTGTGGCCAGTTTGGTCGCATAGACCTCGTGGCGTGCGATCTTCTGATGGCACTTGGAGTCATAGGCCTTCGGTCCTCCGAAGATCATGAGGCAGTCATCCATGGTGGGGTCAGGGTCCTTTCCATGCTCCCCTTTGGTGGAGCCTCTGGACAAGAACTGTCGCTTGAGGCTGCAGTCCTTGTATAGATGGTTGACCAGGAAAGCATGATTTGGGCATGGCCCCTCGAGTAGTTTTTTGAAATGGTTTGGAGTGCCCTCCACGGGCTTCCGACCACCTCTCCAGTCAGCGATGGCCATGAGTGAGCTCTCGCGCTATTGCTTCTTGTTCTTCTTTTTGGTGGGACGATTGGAGGTGCCTTTGCCGGTGTCCTTGTCTCACCTTACCTTGCCATCGAGGCGATAGAAGATGGCTCCGACTGCTTCTTCACCCGAGGCATCATTGGTGGCGATGTCTAGGAGTTCCTTGGTGGTTTGCGAGCCCTTATGTCCTAGCTTGTGAACCAGAGACTCGTAGGTGGTCCTGGATAGGAAGCTCCTATAATGTCGGCGTCAGCGATGTTAGAGAGCTTGTTGCATTGCTGGGAGAAGCATCGGATGTACCCACGGAGGGTCTCTTCAGCCTTTTGCTGACGGTTCTTGAGGTCCCATGGGTTTCCCTAGAAGTTTCCCATGAAGATCTCCTTCAGGTCCGCCCAACTTTGGATTCTGCTAGACGGAAGGTGTTCCAACCAGGTTCTTGCCGAATTGGCCAAGAACAATGGAAGGTTGCGGATAATGAAGTCATCATTATCCGCACCACCGGCTTAGCAGGTAAGCTGATAGTCTTTGAGACATAGTCTAGAGTTTGTTTCCCTAGAGTACTTTGGGATATTGGTTGGTCATCAGTACCTTGGTGGGAAGGCAGCGTTGAGGATGTGTTGGCCAAAGGCCTGAGGCCCTAGCAGGCCGAGGCTCGAGATTCAGTCCTCGCCGCTGTCGTAGCGTCCACCACAATGAGGGTGATAGCCGCATCTGGCTCCATCTCTCGGGTCATCGTAGGTGTGTCTATGGGCGTCGAGGGTGTTGCGCACGTCATGGTTGTGGCTGAGACACTGATGCACTAGGACCATGGTGTGCTGCCTACTTCCTTGTGGTTCCTGGTGGACCGACATGTCCCTGCCAGGATGCTCCGAGGGTGTGCGTTGGCTAGTGTCGAGCTCGCGTCATCGAGATAATGAGCTTTCGGCCTACTATGCCTCCACACGCTCGAGCAGTGTGAGAATCTCATGGTGGTCCTGATGATCCTCGGGCGTCACGGCCTCTAGAAGGCCATGGAGTAAGACCGTAGTGGTGGCGATGTTCTGGCTCACCCAGGCAAAGAAGTGAGGGAGGGCTTCATCATTGGCGATGATCCTCTGGTTCACGTCATGGGCCATGGTGCAGGCATGCCCACCGTCTCCGCGGTGCTCGATCTCCCGATCGAGCTCCATGCATTCCTACTCGAGCTGGAGTCACGCTTCTTTGATCCCTCAGTGTTAGGCTTTTAGCTGCTCCATCGGCATGTGTGGCGGGGCTGCTGTCTCCCTCTCGGCCTCATCATCGAGGCTATTTGTTGGGGTAGCCTCCCCCTCATGGACACTTTTAACGTGCCCCTCAGGGGTACCCATCATGAGAGGGTGACTGAAAGCTCTAGTTTGGTTTTGGTGAATTGATGAAACCCTAAGTGCTAACCTAGTTTATCAAGTGATCATGAGATAGGTAGCACACTTCAAGTGGAGAAGCCAATGAAGATCATAGCATGACAATGGTGATGGCATGGTGATGATCAAGGGCTTAAACTTGAAAAGAAGAAAGAGAAAAACAAAAAGCTCAAGGCAAAGGTATAATTTGTAGGAGCTATTTTGTTTTGGTGATCAAGACACTTAGAGAGTGTGATCACATTTAGGATTGATAGCCGTACTATTAAGAGGAGTGAAAATCATATTGGAATGCAGTTATCAGAGTGCCACTAGATGCTCTAACTCATTGCATATGCATTTAGGATCTAGTGGAGAACTAACACCCTTGATAATGTTTGTGAAAATATGCTAACACATGTGCACAAGGTGATACACTTGGTGGTTGGCACATTTGAGCAAGGGTGGAGAAGTTAGAAGTGAAAGGGAGTTGGTCGCAATGATGCTAGCGTCGGTCAATTGACCAGACGCTAGGTTGCTCTGCGACCGGACGCTGAAGGGCTGTGTCCGGTCGAGTGATCGGTCAGCATAGTGATTAGGGTTAAGCACCAGACGCTGGGCTATGTCCGGTCAAGCATGTTTTTGCCGATCGAACACTGAGGGTCCAACGTCCGGTCAGCTCTGTCGGAGCGTCCGGTCAACTTGTCGACCGTTGAGATCAAACATTCACTGTTGAACGCAGGAGACACGTGGCCGCCATCGAGCGACCAGACGCTGAGGAGCAGCATCCGGTCAGTAGGACCGGAGCATCTAGTCACCCCAATCAGTGCCCAATGAAGGGGTACAATGGCTCTATTTTGTGGGGGCTTCTATTTAAGCCCCATGGCCAATTCAAGCTCACTCTCTTGGCCATTTGCATTGACATAGCAACCTTGTGAGCTTAGCCAAAGCCCTCCCACTCATCTCCATCATTGATTCATCATCATAGTGAGATTGGGAGTGATCCAAGTGCATTGCTTGAGTGATTGCATCTAGAGGCACTTGGTGTTCGTGTTTCGCTAAGGATTTCACTTGTTACTCTTGGTGGTTGCCGCCACCTAGATGGCTTGGAGCAGCGAGGATAGCTGAGCGGAGGTGGTGATTGTCTCTAGCTCCGATCGTGGTGATTGTGAGGGGTTCTTGACCTTTCCCCGGTGGAGCGCCAAAAGGTACTCTAGTGGATTGCTCGTGGCTTGTGTGATCCTCATCTTGTGTTGGTTGTGTGGCACCCTATTGAGGGTTTGGCGTGTGAAGCCAATTAGCATGTGAACCTCCAAGTGAGTGAATCGCCACAACGAGGACTAGCTTGCCGGCAAGCAAGTGAACCTCGGTAAAAAATCATTGCATTCATCATTGATTCTGAGGTGATTGGTCTTCATTGTTATTCATCCTTGTGATTGATTGGTTCCTTCCTCTACATGATAGTATAACCTTCTTGATCACTCTCTTTACATCACCGCAAACTAGTTGTCAAGCTCTTTAGTGTAACTAGTTGTGAGAGCTTGTTTGCTTGGTTGGTGTGGCTCTTTAGTTAGTCTTTGAGAGCACACTAACATAGGGTAGTGTCTTTGCTATTGTGTGGATAAACACTATCTAAACTAGAATTGTGGTAGGTGGCTTGCATTTTGAGTAGGCTAGCACAACACTCGCTTCGCCTCATAATCGTCTAACCATTTTGTTAAGTGTTGTTGTAGAATTTTTTATTAGGCT
Source organism: Miscanthus floridulus (assembly GCF_019320115.1). NCBI lineage: Eukaryota > Viridiplantae > Streptophyta > Magnoliopsida > Poales > Poaceae > Miscanthus > Miscanthus floridulus. The sequence goes on from NC_089590.1 coordinate 47,617,912, forward strand.
ATTCACCCCCCTCTAGCCATTAGGACCTTTCAAGTGGTATCGGAGCCGAGGTCACCGTGATTTGAGGCTTAACAACCTTCGGTGTAAAAATGGCTCAAATCAACAATACCAAGAAGCCACCCCAATTTGATGGCACAAATTATCCCTATTGGAAGGCTAAGATGACAACATATATCAAGTCAATCAATAGGAAGATTTGGAAGGTGGTAGAAACAAAAATTGAGATAGAAGATGAAGAGGCTCCCGCCATCGCCGAAGAATTGCTACTCCAAAACAATGACATTGCTCTTAGTGCCATCCATGATGCTTTGGATGAGAGAACATTTGAGCAAATCAAGAACATTGAGAGAGCTCATGAGGCATGGAAGAAATTGGAAGAATCATTTGAGGGCACCAAGGCAATCAAGGGTGCAAAGGCATACATTCTCAAGGATAAATTTGCCAGTTTCAAGATGAAGGAAGATGAGACTGTGCCAGACATGTTCCATCGGATGGAAGTGATTGTAAATGATCTCAAGGCACTCGGTGAGAAGATAGAGGACAAGGAATTCTCAAATAAGTTCTTGAGATGCTTACCCTCAAGATTTGGTACATTGGTCACTACTCTAGTCAGGTCCAGTTTGGATACAATGACACCAAATCAAATCTTGGGAGATATCATGACCGATGATGCTTATAGAGATGATGATGAGAAGGAAGAAAAGAGGGAGAAGAAAGAAGAAAAGAAGGATGACAAGAAGAAGAGTGTGGCATTCAAAGCCACATCATCCAAGGGAAAAGCCAAGCAAGAAACATCAAGTGAAGATGATGATTCATGGGATGATGATGATGATGAGAAGATGGCTCTATTTGTCAAGAGATTTGGCAAGTTCATGGTGAAGAAGGGCTACCGTGCTAGAAGAAAGAAGTCTTCATCCAAGAACAAAGAAGAGTCAAGAAGGTGCTTCAAGTGTGGAAGCAAAGATCATCTTGTTGCTCAATGCCCATACAATAGCGACAATGATGATGACAACAAGAAGAACAAGAAAAAGGACAAGAAGGAAAAGAAAGAGAAGAAGGACAAGATGGCCTTCAAGAAGAAGAAGGGTGGTTCATATGTAGTCACTTGGGATAGTGATGCTTCCTCAAGTGATGATGATGATGATAGTGATGATCACAAGACCACCAAGAAGAAGGTTCTTGCAAGCATTGCTATCAATGAGAAGCCTTCTCTCTTCGAATCTTCATCATGCTTCATGGCTAAGGCCACTAAGGTACAATCTTGTGATGATAAAAGTGATGAAGAACATGTTGATGATAATGAACATGAAAATGAAAATGATAGTGATAGTGATGATGATGAACCTACTAAGGATGAATTATTTGACATGCTAGAAGATGCTAAAGAACACTTTGACATTAAGAGAAGGGAATGCAAGAGCTTGAATAAGGAGGTAAAATCCCTTAAGCAAGCCCTTGATGAGCTCAAAGCAACTCATGAGAAGCTAGAGGAAGCCCATGAGAAGCTTGGCAAGGCTCACAAAAAGCTTGAAAAGGCTCATTCCACTTTGCTTAATGAACAAGATAAAAAGAAGCATGTTGAAACTTGTGATATAATTGATGAATCACTATCTATGCCTATCATTATTGCTCCTACTAATCCTTCTTGTAGCACTTCCACCTCTACCTCATCTAGTAGTGATGGTCTCACTTGTGATACCTCACTAGTAGTTGAGAATGAGAACCTCAAGAAGGAGGTCACTAAGCTCACTCACACTCTGGCTAAGGCCTATGGTGGTGAGGACCGCTTGCTTATGTGCTTGGGTAGCCAAAGAGCTTCTCTCTACAAAGAGGGATTGGACTATACCCCCAAGAAAGGCAAGGCAGCCTTTGCTCCTCATAAGACTAGTTTTGTGAAGAACAATGGTCGGTTTTGCACTAGTTACAAGCAAGTGGGTCACAAAGAGCAAGAATGCAAAAACAAGAGCAAAAATGCTAATGTATCCTCCATTAAGCTTGATTCATGCTATATGCTTACTAAGGGTACAAATGGTGTGAAGGCTAAGTTCATTGGTAAACCATGGATGGGCTCAAAGAAGAAAGCCATTTGGGTACCAAAGAACCTAGTGACTAACCTTCAAGGACCCAAGCAAGTTTGAGTACCTAAAAAGAATTGATCTTCTTTTGTAGGTTAATTACAAAGCTAGAGAAAGGCATTGGGTTCTTGATAGTGGGTGCACTCAACACATGATCGGTGATGCAAGAATGTTCAACTCAATCAACACCAATGGCAATGATGGTTATGATAGTATCACATTTGGTGACAATGGCAAAGTCAAGGTCAAGGGGCTTGGTAAGATTGCAATATCCAATGACATGAGCATATCCAATGTGTTGCTAGTAGAGAGCTTGAACTTCAATTTGCTATCCGTGGCTCAATTATGTGATCTTGGATTCAAATGCATATTTGGGATAGATGATGTAGAGATCATAAGTGTAGATGGCTCTAACTTGATCTTCAAAGGCTTTAGATATGAGAATCTATACTTGGTTGATTTCAATGCTAGTGAAGCTAGATTATCTACATTCTTGTTCACTAAGTCTAGCATGGGTTGGTTATGGCATAGAAGTCTTGGTCATGTTGGAATGAAACAATTGAATAGATTGGTTAAGCATGACTTAGTTAAAGGCTTGAAAGATGTTGTGTTCGAAAAGGATAAGCTTTGTAGCTCTTGTCAAGCCGGCAAACAAGTTGGAAACACCCACCCTAAGAAAAGTATGATGAGCACTAGTAAAGCATTTGAGTTATTGCACATGGATTTGTTTGGGCCAACACAATACACTAGTATCGGTGGTAACAAATATGGCTTTGTGATAGTGGATGACTACACTAGATACACATGGGTATTCTTTCTAGTGGACAAAAGTGATATGTTTGCAACATTCAAATCATTTGTCAAGGGCATTCACAGTGAGTTTGAAACAACCATCAAGAGAGTTAGAAGTGACAATGGTAGTGAGTTCAAGAATACTAGAATTGATGAGTTATGTGATGAATTTGGAATTAGACATCAATTCTCGGCCAAGTACACACCTCAATCAAATGACCTTGTTGAGAGAAAGAATAGAACACTCATCGATATGGCAAGGTCTATGCTTAGTGAGTACAATGTGAGTCAATCTTTTTGGGCCGAAGCTATCAACACGGCTTGCTATTGTAGCAACCGCCTCTATTGTCACCAATTGAAAGAGAAGACACCATATGAGCTCTTGAATGGTAGAAAGCCCAACATTGCATATTTTCGAGTCTTTGGTTGCAAATGCTATATCTTGAAGAAAGGTACTAGATTAGGCAAGTTTGACAAGAAATGTGATGAAGGATTCCTACTTGGCTATTCCACTACAAGCAAAGCACATAGAGTTTGGAATTTGGATAGTGGTACCCTTGAGGAAGTTCATGATGTTGAATTTGATGAAACCAAGGGTTCACAAGTAGAGAATGAAAACTTGGAAGATGTTAGAGACATTCAACTTTCAAATGCCATGAAGAACATGTATATTGGTGAATTGAGGCCTAGGCAAGTGAATGATGATGAAGATGATCAAGTACAAGTGCTCTCCAACTCAAATGTGCAAGATGATACAAATCAAGCTAGTACAAGTGGATCTCATGACAATGAACAAGATCAAGTGGCTAGTACATCATCTCAACCCAATGATCAAGCAAGTGCAAGCAATCAAGTTCCAATCCTCCAACCAACCAATATTGTAAGAGATCATCCATTGGACACTATCATTGGTGATATTTCAAGAGGTGTACAAACAAGATCAAGATTGGCATCATTTTGTGAACACTTCTTATTTGTGTCATCCATTGAACCAAAGAAGATAGATGAAGCTTTGAAGGATGTTGATTGGGTGAATGCTATGCATGAAGAATTAAACAACTTCACAAGAAATCAAGTATGGGAATTAGTAGAGAGACCAAAGGGACACAATGTGATTGGAACCAAATGGGTCTTTAGAAACAAGCAAGATCAAGATGGGATAGTAGTAAGGAACAAAGCAAGATTGGTAGCACAAGGCTATACACAAGTTGAAGGTCTTAACTTTGGAGAAACATATGCCCCGGTTGCTAGATTGGAAGCAATTAGAATCTTACTAGCCTATGCTTGTGCCCACAACATCAAGCTCTATCAAATGGATGTTAAGAGTGCATTTCTCAATGGCTACATCAATGAAGAAGTATATGTTGAGCAACCTCCTGGTTTTGAAGATGACAAGAAGCCCAACCATGTGTACAAGTTGAAGAAGGCATTGTATGGCTTGAAGCAAGCACCTAGAGCATGGTATGAGAGATTGAGGGATTTCCTACTCTCTAAAGGGTTCACAATGGGCAAGGTTGACACCACTCTTTTCATCAAGAAGATTGGAAAAGATCTATTTGTATTGCAAATCTATGTTGATGATATCATTTTTGGATCAACCAATCAAGACTTTTGTGATGAGTTTGGAAAGATGATGGCTAATGAGTTTGAGATGTCCATGATTGAAGAATTGAGTTACTTCCTTGGTCCTCAAATCAAGCAATTGAAGAATGGTACATTTATGAGTCAAGGCAAGTACATCAAGGATATGATCAAAAAGTTTGACATGAGTGAAAGTAAAGCCATTAGCACACCAATGGGAACCAATGGCAACTTGGATAGTGATGCAAGTGAAAACATGGTGGATCAAAAGTTGTATCGGTCTATGATTGGAAGCCTACTCTATGTGACCGCATCAAGGCCGGATGTCATGTTTAGTGTATGCATGTGTGCAAGATTTCAAGCCTCACCAAGAGAAAGTCATTTGAAGGCTACAAAGAGGATATTGAGGTACTTGAAGCATACACCAAATGTTGGTTTGTGGTATCCCAAAGGAGCAAAGTTTGAGCTAGTTGGTTACTCCGACTCGGATTATGCAGGATGCAAGGTTGAAAGGAAGAGCACCTCGGGCACATGTCAATTGTTGGGAAGATCACTTGTTTCATGGTCATCAAAGAAGCAAAATAGTGTTGCATTATCAACCGCCGAAGCCGAATACATATCCACCAATAGTTGTTGTGCACAAATACTTTGGATGAAGGCCACTTTGTGTGACTTTGGAATCAAGTTCAAGAAAGTGCCATTGCTATGTGACAATGAGAGTGCAATCAAGCTAACCAACAATCTGGTTCAACATGCAAGAACAAAGCACATTGATGTCCGCCATCATTTTATAAGAGATCATCAACAAAAAGGGGACATTTGCATTGAGAGTATAGGCACTGAAGATCAACTTGCCGATATATTCACCAAGCCATTGGATGAGAAAAGGTTTTGCAAGCTAAGGAATGAGTTGAACATATTGGATTTCTTAAATATGTGTTGATGCACCCCCCACTTACATAACATGCCTCTCCTTCGAGCAATCCAATGTAAAAGTTGATTGGCATGACATACATCTTTGCTAAGGACATGATTAGTGCATCTAGTCACATTTTCAATTTTATTAGGACCTTTCAAGTGGTTCTATTTTATTAGGCTCATTCATGAAAATCAAATGAATTTGATGTTTATATGGTATCACTATTGCTTCTATGCTTGACTTGATCTAGTGGTAGCATATGACATGTTTGTGGACTTGTAAACCTAGTGTTTAATCTAGAAAATGAGCTATAAGTGTTTAACTCAACATGGTACAAGATAACCCTTATTTGGAGGTGTGAAGAAGCTTGTCCTTGGATCAAACCGAGTTAAATATCTTTGGCATATATTCTAGTTTGAACCAAATTTGGAACTTTGATCCTCACCCCATTGATTGACATTGATAATCTCGACCCTACAAGTAATACTATCTATATTTTGAACCTTTGTGGTCATTGATGACAAAGGGGGAGAGAAACAAAGATAGGTAGTAAAGATAGTGAAAAAGGGGGAGAAATATCATAAAGGGAGAGATATGACAAAGGAAAGGGATCAACTAAAATTTTGAGCACACAAGTAGGGGGAGCAAGCTCATGAACTTGTTTGGTGCATTTGAATGTGCATTTCATATGTTTGCTTGCATGGCACAAGTTTTAAAATTCAATATCCATGCTTGTGAGGTGTATGCTAGTTGTCGGTTTGAATGATGAAATGAAAACTAGCATGCATAGGATATCTAGTGATTTCACTTCCAAATGTTTTTCAAGTGGTATTAAACTAACCATGGTGCTAAGGATGGTATAATGGTGCACTCCAATTGGTATCACGCTTCAAAGGTCCATCTTTTATACCTTAGCATCATGTGGTAGACATTGTCTCCTATATTTCCTATCTAAGCATATGTGCAAGCTATAATCCAAACTCTTAGCACATATGTAGGGGGAGCAATTGCTACCATTTGGGGTTCATGAAACTTGTCCATATTCTTTTACACATGGTAAATATGCTTGGACAAGCAACATGGATTCAATTGAATTTTAATTCATATCTTTGTATAAGGGTTGTCATCAATTACCAAAAAGGGGGAGATTGAAAGCTCTAGTTTGATTTTGGTGAATTGATGAAACCCTAAGTGCTAACCTAGTTTATCAAGTGATCATGAGATAGGTAGCACACTTCAAGTGGAGAAGCCAATGAAGATCATAGCATGATAATGGTGATGGCACGGTGATGATCAAGGGCTTAAACTTGAAAAGAAGAAAGAGAAAAACAAAAAGCTCAAGGCAACGGTATAATTTGTAGGAGCTATTTTGTTTTGGTGATCAAGACACTTAGAGAGTGTGATCACATTTAGGATTGATAGCCATACTATTAAGAGGAGTGAAAATCATATCAGAATGCGGTTATCAAAGTGCCACTAGATGCTCTAACTCATTGCATATGCATTTAGGATCTAGTGGAGAACTAACACCCTTGATAATATTTGTGAAAATATGCTAACACATGTGCACAAGGTGATACACTTGGTGGTTGGCACATTTGAGCAAGGGCGGAGAAGTTAGAAGTGAAATGGAGTTGGTCGCAATGATGCTAGCGTCGGTGAACTGACTGGACGCTGGGTTGCTCTACGACCAGATGCTAAAGGGCTACGTCCGGTCAAGTGATTGGTTGGCACAGTGATTAGGGTTAAGCACCGGACGCTAGGCTGTGTCCGATCAAGCATGACCGGACGTGTTTGGTTGGCAAAAACATGTTTTTGACCCTTACTGTAAACGACCAGACGCTGAGGGTCCAGCATCCGGTCAGCTCCGTCGGAGCGTCTGGTCAACTTGTCGACCGTTGAGATCAAACGTTCACCGTTGAACATAGGAGACACATGGCCACCATCGGGCGATCGGACGCTGAGGAGCAGCGTCTGGTCAGTAGGATCGGAGCATCCGGTCACCCCGATCAGTGCCAAGTGAAGGGGTACAATAGCTCTATTTCATGGGGGCTTCTATTTAAGCCCCATGGCCGGTTCAAGCTCACTCTCTTGGCCATTTGCATTGACATAGCAACCTTGTGAGCTTAGCCAAAGCCCTCCCACTCATCTCCATCATTGATTCATCATCATAGTGAGATTGGGAGTGATCCAAGTGCATTGCTTGAGTGATTGCATCTAGAGGCACTTGGTGTTCGTGTTTCGCTATGGATTTCACTTGTTACTCTTGGTGGTTGCCGCCACCTAGATGGCTTGGAGCAGCGAGGATCGTTGAGCGGAGGTGGTGATTATCTCCGGCTCTGATCGTGGTGATTGTGAGGGGTTCTTGACCTTTCCCTGGTGGAGCGCCAAAAGGTACTCTAGTGAATTGTTCGTGGCTTGTGTGATCCTCATCTTGTGTTGGTTGTGCAGCACCCTATTGAGGGTTTGACGTGTGAAGCCAATTAGCGCGTAAACCTCCAAGTGAGTGAATCGCCACAACGAGGACTAGCTTGCCGGCAAGCAAGTGAACCTCGGTAAAAAATCATTGCATTCATCATTGATTTCGAGGTGATTGGTATTCATTGTTATTCATCCTTGTGATTGATTGGTTCCTTCCTCTACACGACGGTATAAACTTCTTGATCACTCTCTTTACATCACCGCAAACTAGTTGTCAAGCTCTTTAGTGTAACTAGTTGTGAGAGCTTATTTGCTTGGTTGGTGTGGCTCTTTAGTTAGTCTTTGAGAGCACACTAACATAGGGTAGTGTCTTTGCTATTGTGTGGATAAACACTATCTAAACTAGAATTGTGGTAGGTGGCTTGCATTTTGAGTAGGCTAGAGCAACACTCGCTTCGCCTCATAATCGTCTAACCGTTTTGTTAAGTGTTGTTGTAGAATTTTTATTAGGCTATTCACCCCCCCTCTAGCCATTAGGACCTTTCAGCGACGTCGAAAGATTCTATGATGTGTTCACGAGAGGGTGACTCACGAGGTGGGTGATTGCTTCCCACCTCTCATGAAGCATTCCCAAGGGCGACTCTGGCTCCTCTACCAGGAGGTCATGGAAAGATCCCGCGATGTGTTCGATCACCCCCACGAATTCGTCATTCATGAGAGGTGGGACCATGCGTTGTGCCATAAGGTGGCTAACGGTCACCGTGGCGTTACAGAGACCAAACGAAAGCACTATCGGGGCGCTCCATATGTGGTGTTCCGGAGAGAGGGGTTCTCCTCCGGTGAGCCATGCCATGTCATTGGCGTCAGAGAAGGTGAGGCGGCGTAGGTCCTCCCTGGATGGCTGGGGTCCTAGAGAGACGCCGAGCTGGCGCTCAAGCCTCTCGTAGTTGAGGCCGATGGAGGGGAGAGATTGGATGATGGCATGAGCAAATGCCAACTCTTGTCCCACCGTGATGATAAAGTCTAGGTCTCCAAAGCACACATGTGCACCTAGGACCTAGCTGATACCGTGGCTAGCCATCTGTGCCCTGATTTTAATGTCGAAACACGCAAAGGTCCCCTACCTGGCGCGCCAACTGTCGGTGTTTCAAGTAAACACCAACGAGTAAATTTGTGTTATTGCGCATCTGGCTTGGATGGTGTGCTAAAAAGACACAAGGTTTATACTGGTTCGGGCAGAATGTTCCTACGTCCAGTTTGTGGCTGCTGCTCGTGTTATTAGCACCAAAAAGTTCATAGTAGGGGTTTATAAACGGGCGAGAGAGGGAAATGTCCCAAGTCTCTGATGAAAAGGTCGAATGGGTGCTGAAAGCTTGGTCACTTCTTAGCTATGTGTTGTGATGTGTGGTGTGTTTAATTGAATCCTCCCTTTAATGGGGTGTCGTACCTTACCTTTTATAGACCAAGGGGAAGAAGTAATTACAGATGGGAGAAAGAAGAAAAACCAGAGGCCAAGGAGGTCCTTCAAAGATACCGGGTCTTCCTTTTCCTCTGAGCGAGACCTGCTGGCATGACAGATGGTGCCAAGGATAGCTCCATGCTGGGTGCATGTCTACTGATCCTGATAGGGCTGCGCTGGGCGCCTGTCCGCTGATGATGCCATGTTCTGGCTTGATCAGCAAGTGGTCACGTCCCATCCCGCCCCAGTGGGCGGCGCGACAGACCAGGGTGCTAAACCGCGACCCTATAGGGAACAGACAGCGTAGTGACCGCACGTTTGTTACTGTAGATGATGCGAGTCTCCTCCTGGACTATAGTGGTTGTCGTGTGCTTTCGTCAGGATCCATGCCCAAGGGCAAATGGCGGCGCCCACAACACTGTAAAAGAAATATTGGCACCTACAACACTATTCGGGTTCTGACATGCCTGGAAGGGCTTAAAGCGCCCATCTTGTCATATCCTGACGGTACTTTCTGGCAAGCGTGCAGGGTATGGTCCTCGGTATTGCGGTTGACTTGAGTGCCCTGCCTTATCTGCGCACGTAGTTATGAAGAGCAGCGCGCAGACGTCGGACGAGACAGAGCCTACCCTCGAACGTCGGACGAGGCGGAGCCAGCCTCCGGGCGTCGGGCGAAGCGGAATCTACCTTGGACGTTGGGCGAGGCAGAGCCAGCCCTCGGAGATCGAGCGAGGCGGAGTCTCCCCTTAGACGTCAGGCGAGGCGGAGCTAGCCCCCGGGCGTCGGGCGAGGCGGAGTCTGCCCCCAAACGTCGGGCGAGGCGTAGCCAGCCCTTGGGGGTTGGGCGAGGCGGAGTTTCCCCTCAGACATCAGGCGAGACAGAGCTAGCCCTCGGATGTCGGGCGAGGCAGAGCCAGCCCTCTGGGGGCGGGCGAGGCGGAGTTTCCCCTCAGACGTCGGGCGATGCATAGCCAGCCCCCGGACATCGGACAAGGCGGAGCCAGTCCTCGGGGGTCGGGCGAGGCGAAGTTTCCCCTCAGACGTCGGGCGAGGCAGAGCCAGCCCTCGAGAGTCAGCTTGAGGCGGGGCCCAGGTTCTCGGTGGACGGATGAGGAGTGATCTGGCAAGCGATGTAGTTGCGCTCTTGATCGCGTGGATGAATCAACGCTGGCGGTCATTAGCTCCTCTTCTTCGGGTACCCTAATATTGATCCCCGATAAGTGATTTTCTGGCATATGCCAAAGCCTCTGACAACAATGAGGCCTTCATGGTTGTAGCAGTCCTCCTCCCAACCTGGCCCCCCACCCTATGAAAAATGCAGCAAGCCCAGGAAACAGTGAGATCCTTGGACCTGATCCAGAAACTTAGGCCCAGAACATAGAATTAGCAGTTAGGGAATTGACCCATTATTTATGGTATACAATTTGTTCCCACGAGATGAAGCCAGCTATCATTGCATTAGCATGATCCAGTAAACTACAAACTATAGGTTGCAGGGGAGCCACTAAAGTGGAAACCAAGAACCAGCTATTTGTGTAGAGATAACACCCATAATCAGTAAAATAGCATTATCAGACATCCTAATTGTGATAGAACCATACATATGTAAATAAACTCAAAGCAACAAATGAATGCACAGGCACTGAAGTGAACATCTAAGAGCGAACAACCAAAAGCTTACTAAATCAACGACCATGGAGGCTACCTTTGTCCGTGACACATGGAAATAGTCCAGCAATTCACAGGATATGCTTTTAATCCTGTAAAAGGTAAAATAGCATTGTGAAATATATATACTGAGTAGAGCTCTATATGAATAGGCAAATAACAAAATATACCGAATAAAGCTCCATATGGATAGACAAATAATGAATACTTGGTTCTACTTTATTTTGGGACCAGTTTACAAAAAAAATCTAAGCACATGTCACCTGAGACTCTGAAACAGAAAAAGAAACTGAATTGCGCACATATAAATTTATTCTGGGACTTGACTATAACCTGTAGGGAGAAGGGGGCAACACAACATTAAAAGGCTAAATTAGATGGAGGAGGCACTAAAGCTAGAATTTTCTTGGCTCTACTGATACTCTCTTTTCATCTGGTCATGTTTATGTCCATGCACCAATTGGATATGAAATAGGACCCGAGGCTGACACTATAGCCATCTAGTTTTTTTAGCTGTCTCTTTACCTTGCTGTGGCGGAGGCATTTTTCTTAGTAGCTACCAAGCAACAAAGCTACCTGCATCGCAGCAGAGTAATCAGCCTGTTACAAACCATACAAGATCTAAAATTGAATGGAACTATATACACTGTCCAAAAAGGTAATATAAATCTATTAACCAAACCTAAGGAAATTCTAGATTGCTCAAATTTCAAGGACATGGAGAAGCCTACATGGATAAATGAAATTTCCTTCCGCCTCCATGCTCCATCCCTTTACTTTGATCATTAACAGCAGCCATTATCAGTTTACAAAACTGTGAGCCATACAAAGGAATCGTGGTGAGAATGAAATTCATTGGGAGTTAGTCCAAAGAAAAAAGAAAGAAGCACACACATAAATACCTTGCTGACATAAATGTTTTATATCATTCATCCATCTAAATTTTGGCAGTACTGTCCGAGCTACTAAGCACCTTCTTCCTTGTCAATGCCTAAGTGGAAGCAAAAAACAAACATGAAATTGCATATCTTGAACTCGGCTTCTGCAGCACAATTTTTCTAGCTTCTGCAGCACTGTCTGCATAGCCCACAGGTAAACCTGTTGGACATCCATCCAGCCATAATATCAGTACAGGGCAAATAGGATGAAGAGCAAGATGAACACTTGACAGGAGTCAGCTGCAGTTGAAAAATCTCACCTTGACGACGGATCCCAACACGCAACCCATGGATCCGGCCAAGTATCCGACGGAGCAGACGCAGCACGAGAATTAGCCGGGGCCATGGTTGGGCCACCACGCCGGAACCCGCCCACGGCGGGCTGCCGCGCCGAGGGCTGCCCTACCGGAGGGCACCCTCGCCGGGGACGCCGCGCAGGACGCCCTCGGCGCGGTGGCTCGTGCTGATCCCCTCGCGACGCTGCTCGCGCCGGGGAGGCCGCGCTTGGGCCCCTCGCGTCGCCGCTCGCGCCGGGGGCCACCCACGACGGAGCCCCTTGCGCCGCCGCACCTGGCCGCCCTTGCCGGGGCTCGGGAATCCCTCGCCGGTGCTCGCCCTAGCCGCCTCCGCTGAGTGAGGACTGAGGAGGGAAAGGGAGGAGAGGCGGGTGCAGATGCGGATGGGAAGCTTGGGTTGAAGCCTGTATATATACGACATGGAAGGAAAGAACAGGACCGTCGATCTCCAAATCCAACAGCCCTCGTTCGATTCATCGACGTGGCGTGAGGCCGCGCCGGCTCCTGCTGTTCTCTTGTTAAATCTAGCCTCTTGGCTCCTGGGTTTCTCCACCAAATACTGCAGGCATTCCGTGTTTCTCCTCTAGTTTCATCTTCCTTCCTGTAAGTAAAATCTCTTCTTGTTGCCACTCTCGTCCCAGCAGTTGTAATCGATGAATCCTTTTTAGCATGCGCTGATATGGTGTTGACGTGTTGTCTGTCTCAATCGCCAGGTGCTGGGCTAACCGGCTAGCCGGCTAGGTGAACCTTCAGTTTCAGCCTAACCATGGGCGGCGGCGGCGGTGTGCTGCGCTACCCTTGCCCCATCACCTCTGACGTTACTACCCTCGTTCTCGTGGGAAAAGTTGGGTCCGGGAAGCGCGCCACGGCTAACAGCATCCTGGGATTCAACGCGTTCGCATCCGAGTACTCCTACACCAGCGTCACCGCAACGTGCCAGATAGGGAGCACGATGCTTAGCCTTGGTAATGCGGCGCCGCGCACCGTGCAAGTTATCGACACACCTGGTACCATCTATGATCTATCAGATATCATCTTCAATAGCCTTACACTTCTGGTACTCCTAAGCCGGACTACAACCATAACAAAACAAAAAAATTGTGGTGTTGTTTCATTTGAACAACTTTGTGTAGGACTGTGTAATATGAACGTCACAACAGAAGATGCCTGTAAGGCTTTGTTTGGATGCGCATGTATTCATCTCAATCCACATGTGTTGAAGTGGTCATTCCATTCCACTTCAACACATGTGGATTGAAGTGAATACACATGCATCCAAACAAGCTCTAAGGAGATTGCCAAGTGTGTGGATATGTCTAGGGATGGCATACACGCCATGCTCATGGTGTTCTCAGCGGCTTCTAGGTTTACACATGAAGATGCTGGCACAATCCAGTCAATCAAAATGTTTTTCGGTGAAAGGATTGTTGACCACATGATACTAGTTTTTACATATGGGGATCAAGTAGGGGAGAGGGTCTGGAGTAGGATGTTAACTGACAAGGATGCAAAATATCTGTAGGTCCATCCTCCTCTATCCAGATTTACTTTATTTATAAGTGTTCTCTCAAATAAATATATGTCATTATGTTTAAATCATCAAGCCCTCATTTGTGTTTTAGTTTAAATTTGTATGCTATTTTTCCACAGGAGACGATACGGGTATGTGGAGGTAGAGTCCTTCTCTTTGACAACAAGTCCAGTGATGAGATGCAGCAACACAAACAACTATCAGAACTGTTTGATGCAGTGGACTCTTTGACAACACGCAATGGAGGGAAACCATTCTCTAACCAGATGTTTGCTCAGATTCAGGTGGATAAATCTTTGTGTACTACTTTTTAGTTTTTTTCCCTGTTCTCGTTTTTTTTTTGGTCTTCAACCAACTCATTAATTTTTCTATTTCAACTTGCCGGAAATGAATGTCAGAAAAGAAGAGGAGGAACATTCAGCTGAGGACAAATTGAAATGACAGAAAAAGATATATGACGGATATATTATGCAGATTGCAAATATGGTAATATATACACTATGCACAGTTCAATCCATAAACACAAATCAGATGATCTTATATAACTAAATTGTAGAACTCAGGTTTAACTATGATTCCTTGCTTGAAAATTTTGTCAATCGTGTATGAATGTGTACAAAAAAAAAATGTCTAGCTCTCTCTGGTCCTACATAGGTAAAATTTGCTCATTCATTTTTGGGAAATATCGTGGTGTCTTAAAAATAACCATGTGATGAAATCTACTCGTAGTCTCGTACAAGTAGTACACATCCTCATGGTTTAAGGGACTAACAGATTGTCAAAGCTTAGGTTGTGGAAGTACAATTGTATTCTGGAACTGCAAGACCTGTGATTAGCATTTATTTCCATTTTTTCTCTTCATTGATGAGAATTTTTTCTTCTCTTTAATCGCATTGGCTCCTAATCTATATACATTACTAACACAAATCATTCCCAGGTGGAAGAAAAGATTAACAGTACAATAGAGAGTCTGCGGGAACAACTAAGGGAAGAACAGAAAGCAAGACAGGAAGCTGAAGAAAAGGTGACAGCAGCAATGCTGAGATCAGAGGAGACCCAAAAACTAAGGGAGGACCTAGAGAAGGCTCGTGAAGAAAATGAAAACGCACGACAGTTCTATGAGAAATTTAAATGAATGGAGTGCACCATCATGTAGTCAATCTTCAATTGGGAAATGTTCAGAATGGTTGCATGGAGGATTTCTATTTGCATTGTTGATTCGATATCAGTATTCCGTCATAGTACGATGAACTTTTGCCTCTGTTATATGTTCTCTAATATTTTTGTACTCTGCAGTAGTTGAATACTTGAACCATATTGTTTTTTTCAGATTCAACTGTTCTTGGTACTGTGAAAGCTACTGTTCATGGACGTATATCTACAACACAGTTGTTGACGTTGATATATTTTTTCTTATTCGACCCCATGTTATGTTTTCCAAGGTGTGGATCGGAATTTTGGCGTGTGGCTGATGGCAGCTTCTTTGATCTGGCCACAGTTAAAATCGTTCCAAAAGAAAAGGAAAATGAACCCTGAGAAGACGGCATGAAGTGATGCAGGGCTTGGATGATGTGGCAGGCGGTCATGGCAGATCGTCATCCAGTTTTCGTCAGTCCTCTGTCACCTCAGTAGATGATGATTAATTAACTTAGCAACGGCAAAGGCAATTTATCAGTTCGTCCAATCACAAAAGGGCTGAAATTCTGCATATAATAACAGTTGCAACAGCAAGAAAGTGCAAATAGATACTAGGAACAACTGCAAAATTCTCCTTTGTAAGATTGTCATAGGAATCGAAAGAAAAAAAATTTGCTAATATACACCAAAATCCTCTGCTTTATACTCCCTCTAGCTAGTTGCATTTTAGCGTCGTTTCTCATGAATTTTATATGTTTTCATGTTTTTTATTATTTTAACATTTTAGGATCCTCCTTATTCAATCCCCCGGGACACAAAAGAGCAAAAATTTGGACTTCAAACAATCTCCAAGGCCAAACTTTAACTAATAATATTACTATGAAAGATTAGCAAAACAGCCATAGTAAAATTATATGATTATGAAACTATTTCTTGGGACAAATATAATCATCTCACTGAACACAAAAAGAGTTGATATGGTCGAAGTTTGTACATATAATCAAAATGTCACTCTTTTAAGACCGGAGGGAATACTTGCAGTCTCTCGAATTTTGCTTTTATACATTCGGAAGGCCTTTGAGTTAACTTGATTCATTTTTTTAGCTAGAAATTCGTTTGTTCTACTTCTCTTCAATCATAATAACTTCCCCAAAGAAGGTTTTCGTGTGTATACTCCACAAACCTAACCACGAGGCCTATCGGTGCTTCAAGTAGGATTGAGTTATTTATTCGCGAATTGCTGTGTCAAGGCAGGACAACTGACAAGTTGACTTGAAAAGGGCATGTTGGTTCAAAGCCTTCAAACTTCCGTTGATGGTCAAAATCAGGAGCAAGCAACTAATTGATGACTGGAGTCTAGAAGATGGCAACTCTTGGAAAAAAGGGAAGAAATTCCTAGTAACCGATATAGATAATGATACGCCACGGACGTCCGGACGGACGGACCGACCCACCCGTGTGGCTCACTTGCGCTGCGCGCCGCGCGCCTAAACCCGCGTCGCCCGTCCACGTCATGCCCCCGCCCCACTCCGCGTTTGCTGCTGCCGCCCCACTCCGCCTCGCTCTCTCCCTCCCGTCGCACGAGCAGCCTACTCCCACTTGTCCTGCGCGCCGCCTGCCCGGCTGAGCCAAGGCCAGTGCTAGTGGTGCTGACGATGGTGGTGCTCATGCGCCATCACTCGCTACCGACTCCCACCCCAACGCCCGGAATCGACAGGCCCCAACCTTCCCTATGTTGCAAAAACGCATGTTCGAAGTGTTTCACATGTTTCAAAGGTATGTTTCAGATGTTTTATATGGATGTTGCAATGGTAGTTTTCAGATGTTGCACATGTTGCAATAGTTATACACGTATGTTGCAAGTGTTTTATCTAGAACTTGCATATGTTGCAATGGCTATGTTGCAAATGTATGTTCTAAATGTTTCAGATGTATGTTGCAACTGTTTCATCTGAATGTTGCAAAAATAGATATGGATGTAGGGTTGTTGAGCGAGGAAGAGAGAGCTAGCGCGGGAGCCATGGCGGCATCAATGTGGGGAGGAGGCGCAGGCGTAGCGCTGGTGTGGAAGAGGTGGGGGAGTCAACCGAGCGGCGTGGAAGAGGTGGGCGTGAAGCGGTGTGGAAGAGGCGGGCGAGGTGCCGGTGTGGAAGAGACGGGGCGAGTCATCCAGGCGACGTGGGCAACGGAGAGAAAGGGAGCGGTTCTATCGGTGTTTCAAACAAACACTAACTAGTAAATTTATATTTGTTGCGCGTTAGGCTCGGATGGTGTACTAAAGGACACAAGGTTTATACTGGTTTGGGTAGAATATCCCTACTTCTAGTTTGCTGCTGCTCGTGTTATTAGTACTGAAAAAGGTTCATAGTAGGGGGTACAAACGGTCGAGAGAGGGACAGGTCCCAAGTCTCTGATGGAAGGGTCGAAAGGATGTCAAGAGCTCGATTGCTGCTTGATTGTGTGTTGTGCGATGTGTTGTGTATGAAATCGATCCGTCCCCATAGCGGGGGTGTCCTGCCCTCCCTTTTATAGACCAAGGGGGGAGCAGGGGTTACAGATGGGAGAAAGAGGAAAAAACCAAAGGTAGAAAATGTCCTTCGAAGGTGCCGAGTCTTCCTTTTCCCCTGAGCCTACCCTGTTGACATGGCAGACCATGCCAGGGATAGCATGTTTCGCTGATCCTGATAGGGCCAGGCTCTTGCTTCGTTTCAACGAGTGGTCACGTCCCATCCTCCCCCAGTGGACGATGCGGTGTGTCAGGGTGCCGAGCCGTGACTCTATGGGGAGTAGACGGGGAAGTGACTACATGCCTGTTACTATTGATGACGTGAGTTCCCTCTTGGATTGTAGTGGTTGTCGTATGCTTATATTAGGATCTGTGCCCGAGGGCTAATGGCGGCGCCCACAACACTGTAAGACCAAAGTCGGTGCCTACAACACTGTTTAGGCTCTACCATGCCTAGAAGGGCTTAACGTGCCTGTCCCGTCGTATCCTGAAGGTACCTTTCTGCAGGCATGCAGGGTATGGTCCTCAGTACTACGGTTGACTTGAATGTCCTGTCTTACCTCGTGCTTGTCATCATGAAGGAGCAGAGTGCAGTCGTCGGGTGAGACTAAGCCTACCCTCGAACGTCGGACGAGGCGGAGCTAGCCCTGAGCCGTTGGGCAAGGCGGAGCCAACCCTCAGCCGTCGGGCGAGGTAGAACCTGCCCTTGGACGTCAAGCGAGGCGGAGCCACCCCTCAGCCGTCGGGTGAGGCGGAGCCTGCCCTCAGACGTTGGGCAAGGCGGAGCCACCCCTCATCCATCCGGTGAGGTGGAGCCACCCCTCAGCCATCGGGTGAGGCGGAGCCACCCCTCAGCCGTCCAGCGAGGCGGAGCCACCCCTCAGCCGTTGGGCGAGGCAGAGCCACCCCTCAGCTGTCCGGCGAGGCGGAGCCACCCCTCAACCGTCGGGCGAGGCAAAGCCTGCCCTCAGACATCGGGCGAGCAGAGCCTACCCTCGGATGTCAGGTGAGGCAAAGCTAGCCCTCATCCGTTGGACGAGGCGGAGCCAACCCTTAGACATCGGGCGAGGCAGAGCATGCCCTCGGACGTCGAGCGAGGCGGAGCTAGCCCTGAGACATCGAGTGAGGCAGAGCTAGCCCTCCGCTGTCAGGTGAGGTAGAGTCTAGCCCTTGGGGATCGGGCGAGGCGGAACCAATCTTCCATCGTTCGGGCAAGAAGTGTAGTAGCGTTCTTGTCTGACCAGAAGTGTTAACATTTGATGGTTATTAGCTCCACCTCATTGGGTACCCCGATATTAGGTCCCCGACAGTAGCCCCCGAGCCCCTGGGTGATTCAGATAGAATCGCCCGAGGGGTATTTTGACCGCCAGAGGGTGCGCGCGAGCGCACCCATAGGGTGTAGCCCTGGAGCCCCCAGGTGATTTAGATAGAATCGCCCAGGGGGGTATTTTGGACCCTTCGCAGGCATGACTATGAGATTTGGTGTTTTGAAAACTGGATAGCTTAAAGGAAACCCTGGTATCCTGTTCATGGGGATTCGTCCAGGGTCAGCCCGGTTGAGACTCGATTGCAGATCGAGGCTCCCTTAAGGTTTGTGCGCCTGAGTTCTGGCCGCTCACGGGCCCATCCCTCGTTGGGACAGCTGTCGAAATTGTTGGGCCAGCCCTCGAACTCCTAGGCCCAGGTAGGTCGAAGAAATGCTTTTTGACCCGTATCCCCTCTGTGGGAAAAGAGTCCTAGTCTGCTCGGGAAGGCGAAACATCTGGCACGATTTTGGTGGGAAAGGATAGGGATCGTGGGCGCATATCCCACGATGTGACGTGGTGGTGTATCATGGCAGGCCCAGAGACCTAGGCGGGCAGTTGCTCTTTTCGTATCCGTCACCCCTATAAAACCAAGGGGTTCACCCCTAGGGTTCCATACTTTGCCTCCTCGCCTTTGCATCTACAACCTCCGTCGCTAATCGCCTGAGCCTCCCGCACCTGCATCACAGCCGCCATCAAGCTCGCGTTCACCCCCTCCCAATCGTTTAATGGAGCTATGGTGTAGATCCGACATCACCCCTCTGCGCCTAGAGGGCCTCGTTCACCATGGCCTCCTTTGCCCGCTAACCGCCATCAAGGAGTGGCGGCTGCCCAGTAATGAGGACGAGCCGTCGCCACCCGAAGGCTACATGGTGTCCTTCGCTCGCTTTTACAAGTGGGGATTCGCCACCCCCGCCCCCAAGTTTCTTCGAAGGCTGCTGGATTACTACAAGGTGGAGTTGTAGCACCTTACTCCCAATGGGGGCGAGCACATTGCGGCGTTCGTCGTCCTGTGTGAGGGGTTCTTGGGGATGGATCCCCACTTCGACCTATGGTAGTATCTCTTCGCCATCAACCTTCTGAAGAAGCGGGCCGGGAAGCAAGAGCTGAGCATGCCGGTGGGATGTGTCGGCATTCATCTCCATAACAACCGGGTGAACGAATACCCGTTGATGCATCTGTCGACCTCCAACAAGGGGTGGCATTCACATTGGTTTTACATCAAGGACGACGCTGCCGCCCCCTTGCCAGCATTCTCCGGGCGCATCATCAAAGAGGTCCTAGAGTAATGGAAATGGAGTGTCCTAGACAAAGATAAGAAGAAGATCAAGGACCATCTCGCTGCCCTCCAAATTCTAAAGGAGAGGGGCATGAAGGGGGTCAGGGATCATCGGTGCCTACCACATGAGGAGGGTGGCGCCACTGATGGCGTGCACGCTTCCCTTGCACCAAATGGTGCCTGGAGCATCGCTTGAAGGGACGGTGCTTGTCAACAAAGCGCTCCCCCTCTGAAGTGGCGTAGCACATCAAGGAGGCGATGGAGCCTTTGAAGGACAACACTGGCGTCGTCCTTGATTTCATGTATCTAGTGCTAGGGTATCCCCCAATGCGGCCAAAAATAGGGTTCATTGACTTCATAAGTTCTCTTTTCCCGTGCCTCCTTTTTACTTGAATTCCTGACCCCTTGGTGCTGACATTGGGATAGCGGGACTAGCCAAAGAAACTTGTCTTTATGGATTGCCCGGCTCCACTGCTAAAGGACAAGTTTGTGGCGGCAGCCAACCATGCCATAGCTGAGGGGCAGAGGAAGACGAAGGAGTCCGAGCGGAAGGAGAAACATCAGAAATAGTAGGCATAGGAGCGAGGAGAGGAGACAGACAGCGAAGACGATGACAACGTGGTAGTTGTCGATGTGGAGTGGGATGTCCTGGAGGGCGAGGATACGCTGCCAGGTACCCACTCATCCACGTAGGGACCCTTCCCATTCCATGCGGGGGGAAGTGAGTCCGTGAGGCCAGTGAAGATAGGCCAAACCATCAGCCCATCCCTAGGACCGGTGGGGGTGGGCGGATCTACCACCGTACCTGAGGTGCCGACAGAGAGGGGTGGCTCCACCGCCGCGCCCTCAGAGGTAAGGGAGATGAGCCCCTCTGCCCGAAAGCAGGGGGTAGGCTTGAAACAGTCCTGCCCAGACGAATTGGAGTAGGAATGTGGGGGTTCATCCCCAAAACGTTCCTACCACCCAATAGCGCCAGTGTAAGTCATCGATTCCTCTATTTTTCCTATTTTTTTGTTTTTCAGTGTGACCTATGCTTTTTAACTCTTGTAGAATCTTGAGATGGGGCCGCTCTCTGGCGCTAGTGCCCAAGAAGAGCATTTCTCTTTGGGTAGGACAGGCGCCGTCGCCCGATGTCGCTCCTATTTCGGGCAGGAGCGAAGCCAATGTTACGGCCTCGTTGGCCGGTCAGGCGCCGCCTATGGTGGCGCCCATGCCCTCGGTGGGTCAAGCAGGCACCGGGGGTGAAGAAGCATCCTCGAGGGTCACCGAGCACATGGCAGCAGAGGTGATTTTGCCACCTATGTCGGAGCAGACGGAGCCACCGCTCGTGCTTGTGGTGCCCTCCGTGGTAGGTGTGGCACCGCAAGCTGAGGCCTTGGCATCGTAACCGGAGGTGGCCATGACCGTGATTAGCCAGGCGCTGCCGGATGTAGCCACGGTGGTGTCCGAGGGCGCAGCACAATCCGTGCTACCGACGGCCTAGGTGATGGCGCCCGAGGTGGGTTGGATGGAGGGGGATACGACCGTAGGGTCCCTGGGCATCATAGTGGTGGTGGAGAGGACCAGCAGGGGGTCACCCTTAGCCCTGATGTCTAGGGGCAGCCGCTCGCCTGTGCGGGGTGAGCCACCGCTCTAGTGGATGGATCCTCAAGACCCAATGTTGACTCTCTTCTCGCTCGACGATGCTACCAAAAGCATAGAGTGGGAGAGTCTTAACAAAGGGATCTCGGCTATGATGGATGTCCTAAACCAGTCTAGGGGCATCCTTTGTGACATCATCATTCCCACTGGCCTGGTATCCGCTTGATCTTCCCTTTCGCTTTCTTCTTTCT
Organism: Miscanthus floridulus; assembly: GCF_019320115.1. Taxonomy (NCBI): domain Eukaryota; kingdom Viridiplantae; phylum Streptophyta; class Magnoliopsida; order Poales; family Poaceae; genus Miscanthus; species Miscanthus floridulus. Next base: position 47,639,650 of record NC_089590.1, read on the forward strand.
TCATGTATTTTTTGTATTTTTGACACTGGTTTTCTTTTCAATCCCTCATTGCTCATAGTCGAGAGAAATCATGATTCCTCTGCAAGCAGAAGGTGGAATGGGACTGCCTCACCAAGGAGGCGCTTGTTGCCACCCAACAGCAGGAAGCCGAGGCACACCGAGATGCTTAGGACGTCCATGGAATGTTCCAGGATCTATCGACGAGGGTGCAGGAGGATGAGGAGGCGACCGCTTGGGTCCAAAAGGAGCGAGACAAGCTACACCAGAAGGATGCCGAGGCCTGCAAGTGGGCCACCAACCTCCTAGCTGAGCTGGAGAGGGAGCGGGATCTCAAGCTAGAAGCCGAGGAGAGGTCCACGGTCCTACAGCAGAAGGTGAATTTGGATGCCAAGGTGGTTGCCCGGCTACATAGGGAGCGAGACGAGCTATGCCAGACTGTAGAAAGACTCTACTTGGAGCGTGGCATGGCCTACGAGGAGTGCGACCAGGCCATCCGAGAGCGCGACGAGGCGCGTCAGGGGGTCAGCTCCCTTTAGGCGGATCTTGGAGCTGCGGTGGCCTGAAGGTTGGAAGCCAAGAGCGTCTCTACCAGGCTAGGCACAGAGCTTGCTGAGGTGCGGGGGATTCTTCAAATCAAGAGTGATGAGCATGATCTCCTACGCGCTACCATCGGGTGGTTTTCGATGACCTAGGGGTGGCATGGCTGGAGGAAACTAGCTCACTTGCGGCCCGTGCCATAGATATTACGGCGCGGGTGCGCCAGCTTGAGGAGAACGTCTTTCACACCGAGATCACCCAAGTCTTTGTTGTTGCCCGCTCTCATTATGATCAGGAGATTAACTTGGAGGTAATGAGCCTTGGCTTCGTGCCTAGCTACGAAACCTCCGAGATGGACGAGATTGAGAAGGCGGTGACTCCTATTGCGCGGAACCTGGTGGACAGGCTGAAAGACATAGTTCTCCCCTAAGGAGGTAGTTAGTCAAATGAGTTTGATAAACATTTATCTGTAATCTATGGACAAGTGTTGGTACTTTTGTGTCCAAAAACAGATTCATAATTTCATTTCGCAATTTTGTTTCATTTGTCTGATCTTACTTTCTTCCCTTTTGCATTTGAGAAAAATGTTTATGTGATCCGACCCTTCTGTTTGTTAAGACCATAGAGCCTGAGGTGTGTAAGAGGGAAATTTTGATTATGCTGGTGAGCAAAGTTACCATAGCCGTTGGGGCGTGGGTTTTTTGCAGTCTTACCAGGCATGCTTGTTTATCTGTTCCCACAAATCTTGCCGCTAACCTTAATGCGAGGAAGAGGTCTGAAGCAACGACTGTTTCAAAAAAAGGAGGTATTCATACCTTTATCAACCCCCGAGTGAGATCCGGCCCCTTGTGGTTGCTGGGGTCGGATGTTACTAGAGAGCGAAGCGAGGGTAGCAAACTTACTCTTGTTATTCACATGTACCCCTTACTTAGGATTTTAGCGATCGTTCTATGATCGTGCGTTTGGTCTCATTGCTGGTCTGGCCTTCCTCGAGCCCCTACGTGTGGTGGGGATTCGGTCAAGGGTCGACTCGTTTTGTGACTGTTGCCCCGTCCACGATTTTCACAACTAGAGGGGTTGAGGCGACATCGCCTGCGTCGATGGCTCGAGGGACGCGCTTGATGAGCTTGTTAACAGGGATGTTCAAACAGAATCTGGTCCTGTCGCTCATGACACGGTCGGTAAAGCCCTCAGGTGGCATTCCGTTGTTCCATAACCCGTCTTCTAATAGATTCCCCCTCAATGGAGATTCTATGGGCTCGGCTAGAGGCTGGATTGAACTAGAAGGTTGAGATGACCATATCCGCCTCAATACGGGTTGGGCAAAGGCCATTAAGGCTCATCTGTGTTTTCTCCCTTGGCTCTTATTTGATGTGATGCGGTCTCGGACCCTTCGCGGGCCAGCCTTTGAACCTCGGTCTCTCGATCTCAGATCAAGCGACTCGAGCCCTTGAGCCCCTTTGGGTCTGATAGGGGTTGGCTGCGTTTTGTGCATCACCCTATCCTTGGTTTCCACAATCAGAGGGGCTGAGCTAACGACACTTGCCTCGACGGCTCAAGTGTCGTGCTCAATGAGCTCGCTAACAGGCATGTTGGTGTGGAATCCGGGTCCGTCATTCACTGACGGGGTCGGCAGAGCCTTCATGTGGCATTCCACTACTTCTTAACCCGCCTCTCGACAGATGCCCGAGCTGTTCGATAGGCTCAGGTGGCCCGTTGGCCTCTCCTTGATGGAGATTCTGTGGGTTTGGCTCAAGGTTAGAATTGAACAAGAAAGGTCAAGATGTCCCTGTCCGCTTCTGAGCGGGGTTGGGCAAGGCCACTAGGGCTCATCTCAATTTTTCTCCCCTGGCTCTATTTGACATGAGGCGGCCTCGAGCCCTTCACAGGCCGGCCTTCAAACCTCAGTCAGTTGCCACTCATATTGAATGAGGCGACTACCGCTTCGTGACGCGACATGAAGCGTTGAGATGCAGTAATTGCATATGCAATGTTTTGGATGTATGGGATTATTGTACAATTTAATTGAAATGAAAGCAAGGGTTGGTAATATTACCTTGGTGGCATGAGCGACGAGAAACTCTTACTAGACATGTTTGCACAGGGTTCGGGTCTGACGTTTGCAATAGGGTCGGTGTGACCTGTACGAGCATCGCAATTTTTCATTTCCATCTCTCGGCGGCAATCCGAGCCGTTCGATTGACTTAGGTGACCTGACAGCTTCTCTTTGAAGGAGATTCTACCGGCGAACCCCTCCGAACCCTTCTCGAAAAGGCGGATGATAAAGCTTGGGATGCGGGGAACTATGAATTCGATTATGCTGGTGAACAAAAACACCATAGCCATAGGGGCGTCTAGCGGTTCGTCTAGTTTTACTCAAAGTTTTATACCCGCACCCCATGTCTCTAGTTTTCAACGTAAGGAGGGGTTGGGCGAAGAGGATGTCTAAACAAGTAGACACTCTCGGCAGCCTTCGAGTGATGTCCGTGGCCCTACCATTGCTAGGGTCGGAGGTTCGTTGTGTTACCTAGGCCATCCAATTGACCCAGGAGGTCCATTGGGCCCCCTTGATGAGGGTTCCATCGTCGGGTCATTCCAGGTCCTGCCTGGGGTGGCGGAGAGTCGCCTGCATGCGGGTGCTCCCTGATTCTCGTGCCTGGCATGTAGTAGTGGTTGGCCATGCCTAGGCAACATCCTATTTGACCAGGGGATGTCTCGTCAATTAGAGCGTGTCCTATCGGTTCAGGCATGTCCCCTCGAATTCCCGTCAGCATCGATTTCTGATCTGCATCGAATAGGGGAAGGGAGAGGGGTTTTCGTCCCAACCTTTTGCCTTTCTTTAGCTGCTACATCTCCTTCTTAAATAGGGGGAAGGAGGCAGTTCTCATCCTCATTCCCCCGCCTATTCTTGAGCTGCTATGTCCTCTCCTTCCTTTTCATCGGATGCGTTCGTACGTCACAGCAGTTCCTAAGTGAGAGAGGGTAATGCCAGGGAGAGAAAAACTCACAGATCTATTCGTGAATCCAAAGCGCAATGTTGAGCTGGAGGTCATCCAACATAGATGAGATGGTGCTGGCCGCCTTTGGCGAGAAGGGGCCGCTTCTACCAAAGGAGGAGGCGCACTGGAGGGTGGTGAGCATTGTCGGTTTTGTCGTCGTCTGCGAGGCCTTTGTCGGGATGGAGCCATATGGGAAGCTCTTCCGATGAATCTTATTCGGGCGAGTCTTGTTGGTGGGGAAGTCACCTAGGACTGCATTGATGGGGGGCTTCACCCTTGCAGCCGCTTAGATTAGCTAGTTCATGAAGCTTGATGAGATGTCAGAGACATCCATCAGCCATGGCAGCCATTCTTCGGTGGGCAGCGCCCCCCGTCTAGGTGCCATTGTCAGGGTTGTGGCTGATCATGATGGCATAGTCCCTGGATGCCCTGGCGAAGACACCACAGTCACCGATGCGGAGCTCGACGTTGCAGACAACAGCACCCTCTGGGATCCTACGGAGTGGTAGGATGTTGCCGATGGAGAGCATTGCACATCAACCGTAGTAGTACTTAGAGTAGATCTGGTCAAAAAGTGTAATCATTTAAGTTATGGGGGGAGCCCCTGTGTGAGCAGTCTTTTGTATTCATGAATACATCAGTCCCTTTTTGTGATGAAATCACTTTGTAAGTGATGCATTTGTGCAAAAAATGAATAAATTCTTAAATTTTGTTACGACAAACAGCTTTTCAGTTCTTCTCCCTCTTTTTGTAAAAGAGGTTTAGTGCCTTCTGACCCTTCCCAAAGTTAAGGTCATAAAAAACTCAGAGTGTGTCGATGAAATATGGTTAGCAGTCTACCTAGGGGTATGCCCAAGGTAGTAGATTATCGATAGATAGATGCGCAAGCTACAAACAAGATGGTGACGCAAGACAGACATGAGATTTTATCTAGGTTCGGCTGCCGTGAAGGCGTAATACCTACGTCCTACGTCTGATTGTATTGCTTTATGTCAATGAGAGATGTTTTTTAGAGGGGTCCTCTGCCCGCCTTATATAATCCGAGGGGCAGGGTTATAGATCTGGAAACTAATCCTAACTAGTTACAATTGCCATAGGTGGTCGGATAAGGATTCCTATTCTAACCGACTAGGATCTTGCTTGATCTCCAAATCTGCCTTGATTCCTTGTGCGGGACTCCGAATAGATTGGCTAGGCCACGCGTCGTCTTCTAACGGGCCAGGCCCTCTGGTCTGGGCAGGCCTAGGCCTAGCCGTAAGGGATAGGGGTTAATACCCCCACAGCTAGTCCCCGAGCACCATGTATTATGCTGTGACACGCTGTTCGATCTCCTTCGGCTAATGCAATCCATCTTCATATCATCTCCAACTGGTTGAAACATTGACCAATCGAATGTGCCAGTACTCTGGTCAGAACAAAGAGTAGTAGACCACGATTATAGCCAAAGATTCCAGTTGTCCAAAGAATGCATGGTGCTCTAAAGAAAAAAAGAAAAAGATTTCTTTACTTATCAAGTGTGCCCACTTGTATTTCTGAAAAGAAATGTAAGTGACCCTTGGACAATAGTAGTTCTAGCCAACAGTCAGAGCGTAGGGGTCGATAAAATAAACACATTCACCGCAAGGTGAAGTGTGCCTACTTAGTCCCTAAGCCTGGTAGTAGGTGACGTAGGCACGTGGTGCCAGGGTCTAAAAAGAATTCTTAGTTAAATTGAGAATCCAATCGTCGTACAGGCGATACGAGATTCACCGGTAGGTGCATCGTACCGATGTAGTCCCCGAGCTTGCTGGAAGGCGAGGTATGAGCCTTGTAGCAAGGTCTAAATAAATGCCTCTCAACTGTATGTGAGTATAAATCACATGTAGCCAAGGAGAGCGGTCTCCAAGCAATGTTTGGAGAGTGGTCGGGGTAGTCCCCGAGCACGATAGTGGTCTAGACAGTCCCCGAGCATGAGAGTAGTCGGAACAATCCCTGAGCATGATGGTGGTCTAGACAGTCCCTGAGCACGATGGTGATCTAGGCAGTCCCTGAGCACGATGGTGGTCTGGATAGTCCCTGAGCATGATGTGGTCTGGACAGTCCTCGAGCACGATGTGGTCTGGATAGTCCCCAAGCACGAGAAGTGCGGCGAAAAACCATATGCCACTTCTGCTATTATCTTTTGTATTTATGTAATTACTTGCCCTGTCAAGTCCAATCTGACATGTCTGGTCAAAAAAGTAGATAGGATAGCACATCATACTGCCTTCTTGTCTTTTCAAGCAAACAGTTGTGTGGCACCTATAAGTAGGTGCGTCAGCATGGGCCCCCTCACACTGGTAACGAAGAGGCGCATACACTGATAACGAAGAGGCACATATATTGGCGTAGATCTCAAGGCTATGAAAACAACCATCAGCGGCGTGTGCGCACGTCTCCCAAGAATCTTGGGCAGATGAAACGGCGAGGTCTCTTGGTTAAATATAGTATAGAATTGGAAGTTATTTTTTACTGAACCCCATTACCATTCGCAGCCGTAGCCTTCTTCTTCCTCTTGCCAACCCTAATACCCCCAAAATCACCACCAATCAATCCTCCATAGTTTCCTTGTTCATCAGCAAGGCCAGATTCATGGCGAAAAGTGACGCACAGAAGAAAGCAGGAGTCATGGCAAAGGAGTGGTGGAAATCGAGAAGCAACGAGCAGACCATTGAAGACCTCATCGCCATGGGAGTACTCCACAATAAGGAGCTCGTAGGATAGCATGTGTCGGGAGGCGAAGGGTACCTCGATCCACAACCAGGTGAGATCGTGGTGTTTGAAGACTTCTTTAAGCGGGGATTTGGGGTTCCAGTACATCCTTTCCTTCAGGGCCTCTATCTCTACTACGAGATTGGGATTTGCAATCTGCATCCCAACTCGATCCTCCTTGTCGCCACCTTCATTCATCTTTGCGAAGCATATGGCGGCTTCCAGCCCCATTTCGATTTTTTTGCCATCTTTTCTGTCTGTGGAAGAAAGGAAGCGGTGGCTCAAAGATAGTCGGAGGTGTGTACCTCAACCTCCATGACGGAATGAAGCCCCAGTACCTGCACTGCCCATGGAACACATCGCTTGACGACTGGTACAAGAAGTGGTTCAACATCCGCGAAGAGCCGAACACGATCACACTGTGCAACGTGGGGTTCATTCTGGAGAAGAGGACCAGCTGGTCAGAGAAGGCTGAGCACCTGGATAGATTCTAGAAATATTTGGGATGATCCCGTGGAAGAAACTAGACGGTCCGAGCATGGTCGGGAGCTTCATCTACCGAAGGATCTAGCCCTACCAGAGGAGGGTACATCCTAGCTACGAGTACCAAGGTAGCGCAGACCCAACGAGGACGAGGCAGGAGGCGCTTGACAAGATCGAAGTCAGAGCCAGAATTGGAGAGCTATTTAACTTAGCTGATCCAAATTATGTTCGATTGAGCGACATCGAGCACACTTTCAAGCTCGCCTGACCTCCCCCAAAGGTGACTAATCTTGCCTTGTACCCATAGTCTCATATTGTAGTAGAAACTTACTGTGTTATCTCCTATTTGTTTCCTAGATTAATGGTCAGGATAGAGCGACAGTGTTTGTGTCGCCACCCCCTGGTGTAGATTGGCCGCAAGTTGCTGACCTGACCACCCAGACCAGTGTCTAGGGCGAGGACGTCGACTGGGCCGTGCTCAGAGTTGGAGAGGAGGTAGTGGCCAAAGCTGCTGGTAAGCGGCCGGCAACCAGCAAGCGTCGTCAGGTGATCTTTACTTTGTCGGACGATGACACAGAGGAGGGAGAGGATGCAGACATCTTTTGACTCATCCCTCGAAAGAGGAGGAGGCAACTGGAGTCGATGGAGCAAGGTGGCTCCTCCGTGCCGGTGGGGCCTACATCGCCAACCACTGCAGCGCGAAAGACAAGTGGCGGAGGGGTCGAGCACCAAGGCCCAGTGGCAGTGCTGGATTTAGAGGGAGACCAGGTGCCACCTGCACAGCACGTGGAGCAAGCATGGCCGAAGAGGCGTGCCTTCGCCACATCATTCCGTGCTTCCAACATGTAAGTATTTGTAACCTTGATATAAGCTAGCAATTTGTATTGAATGTGGTTGCCTTCTGAACTTATCTCGGATGTACTAGTTCGGCGTCCACCAAAAATCCAGACCAACTAGCCGGTAGCAGCATGGCTCCGCCAGCTATTGTAGAGGAGACTGCCCAGTAGCCGGCCATCGAGGAACCCATGGAAGAAGGTCCGTCGGGGCCTCAGCAAACAAGCGGTCAGACAACAGTCCCCGAGCAGGGGGTCAAGGGAGGAGCCGAGCCAAGCACAAGTGCTCCAAGCACTAACCCTACTGAGGGCAACACCTCAGCACCAAGGGTAATGGAACAAACCGAGGAGCAGCGGTTAGAGGTGAGAGCACAGAGCACGTTTGTCGATGCTGCAGCCCGTGGAAAGGCCATAGTGATCGCAGAAGCTGCTAACTTTAGACCAGCACCGATACCCGAAGAAGAGCCCGAAGAGGACGAAGTAGAGGAGGTCCTGGGCCGTCCGCAGGACAAGCGACAACATGTGTATGTGTCGCGTTGGCGGAACGACCAGTGGGTTGTTCATGAGGAAATCCCAGAGGTCGAAGAGACTAAGAAAGTTGAACAAGCGGTGAAACGACTAGTGATGGAGGTCCAGGTATGCTTTGCTTCACCACCTAATTTTGTTGTCTAGTCAAACTTCCTTACTTATCTTTTTGCACACAGGACTTAATGAAGACCGCAAGGTACCGTAAGAAGTGCTTCGACCAGATTGAGGGGATCACTGCAAGCAATAAAGAGCTGACAGCAGAAGTGGAACACTTGCGCCACCAACTTGAAGCCGCCAATCATGAGAGGATGGAGGAAGAGTCCTAGAACCAGAACCTGGTCATCTAGCTCAGTAACAAAGAGCAGGAAAGAACAAGTAAGTAGTCACTTTATCACAACGAGTGCATGACAAGTATTGTTGCGTTGTTGGTAGTAACAGCTGTAGTGCAGGCTTAGAAGCTGAAGGGGTCCGTCTCTAAGAGGAGAATAGTCGTGCGGGCGTGGAGTGTGATCGCCTGAAGGAGGACAACAGAAAATTGGCGCAAGACCAGTCGCAGCTCTAGGACCACATGACCAAGATGAAAGAGGAACTAAAAAGTAAGTTTTCCAAACCCCTTTGCTCACTTTTGTTGCCCGCCTTATCTTGTCATGGTATGACGTTTTAATAGCTTGTGCGGTTTCTAGTTTTGAAAATCAATGCCAAGAAACATCTGGAGGCCATGATAAAAGACCATGATAGCTAGAAGGCGCAGTGCCAAGAGATCACCAAGGATCGGGACACATGGAAAAACCGGTGCCAGGAGGTGGCAATGGGCATTTTGTCGGTCCTGAACCTCATCGATCCAGCGCTTACAGAGGACGTGCCAAGGACGCCACAGCTTGGACTGGTCGATAGATGCCGAAATGCATGGGGGTGGTTCTAGGAGTTCATGAGGGAGGCAGGTGAGTACACAGGCGCACATGTGCTAAGCATGGTACGTGCTCACTACCCCTTGATCGACCTTAAGCGCCTGGAAGTTGGATACCCAAAGGAGGTAGATCCAGACAAGGATGAGGAGCTTCGGATGACCCAACTAGACTTGTTGGCAAAAATAATTGGCGACATTAACCAGTGTGGAGGTGGGACAGCACCTGTACAGGGTACGACAGCAACAAGTCAGCTGGAAGCACCGTCATTTTTAAGCCAACCGTTGAAGCCTGCGGTCTCAACCAGCCAGGCATCGGAGGGGCCATCTTCTTCAGCTCGACTAGTACAGGAGTCCCTGAGACTCGAGCATGATGTCAGGCCCAGTGAGCAGCAGGTGCCGCGTGACCTGACCAGCCAATAGTATAGGCTATAGCTGTAGAAGAAGATGTAGTTGTGTTATTGTAAACTTGGACCTTTTGAGGCAAGCTTGTAATAACGTAACTGTATATCTGTATAAGCTTGTTTGTTTTATAGAAAACGTATTTAAGCTTGGATCTCGTGTTGGTGTAACTAAGTGAGAACATGTTAGCGTTCTGTTTAGTTGTACCAGCTTAGTCGACACGTCATCCTGAAAGGTTTGTATGGACCTGGTTTGTCCTATGGTCAGAGTGTGAGGTGCGTAGCCTGTGCACACGTAGACGCACACAAGTCAAATCAGAGGGGACCTGCCGATCACCCGTAGCGTAGAGAGCAGATCCCATGCACGCGTTGGGAGGAACCAGAGACAGGGACTGCTCCGAAAACCCGGGAAGGAATGGTGGTCGGTTTTGACTAGTTGAGTTAGAATAACAATGGACTTCGAAGTAACACATTAGAGTGGTCAGATAAATCATAATGGCTTTATTGAATTAAATCAAAAGTACAAGAGGAGTATATATCTTAGTAGTTAAGCATAGAAATGCCTAAGCATGTTGATGTGCCATGAATTGGGTACGTCTGTATCATCTAGGTGAGCTAACCTGTAAGACGTTGGTCGTGTAACCTCCTTGATCATGAAGGGTCCTTCCCATGGACTTGCAAGTTTGTGGACACCAGCCTGATTCGTCTTCCACTTCAGGACCAGGTCCCCAACCATGAAGAACCGCTCCTTAACGTTCTTGTTGTAGTACCTACGCAAAATAGCAAGGTATTTGGCTATACATACGCAAGAATCAAGCCGCTTCTCTTCTACACTATTCACTTCTAGCTCCCGTACTTCATTGGCCTTGTCTTCGTTGAAGTTCTCTACCCATGCTGATCTAAAGGCTATATCTGCTGGGAGCACTGCCTTAGCGCCATAAACCATAAAGTATGGTGATACACCGGTATTGCGACTGGGCTGGGTTCTGAGGCCCCAGACCATGGCTAGTAACTCTTTAAGCCATCTTTCGGGAGCTTTGTCGTTTTCTCTATACATCCTCTTCTTAAGTGCATCCAAGATCATACCATTTGCTCGCTCGACCTGTCCATTAGCTCTAGGGTGCGCCACCAAGATGTATTTTACTACTATGCTCCTTTCATCGTAGAAGTCCCAAAAAGCGTTCCCGGTGAACTGAGTACCCAGATTAGTGATGATGTTGTTGGGTATGCCAAAGCGGTGGATGACCTGGTCGATGAACGTGACAGCCTTTTCTGAAGATGCCTGTACCAGAGGCATGTACTCTATCCACTTAGAAAATTTGTTGATTAGCACAAAGACACATGTAAATTTCCTAGGAGCTGGCTTGAAGGGCCCGATCATATCTAGTCCCCAGCATGCGAAGGGCCAAGAGGCTGGTATTGTCTAAATCTTGTGTGCTGGTATGTGGATTCACTTGGCAAAGAACCGACAACCCTCACAATGGTGGACTAGCTTCTCTGCATCGGCTACGGCTGACGGCCGATAGAACCCTACTCGAAAAGCCTTGCCAACCAACGTTCTCAAGGCCGCGTGGTTGCCGCAGGAGCCAGAGTGGATTTGGTCCAGGAGATGTTCGCCATCTTCCTGGGTTATACACTTCATCAAGATTTCCTCCTTTGTGTTCTTGCGCCACAATTTGCCATCGACGAGCAGATACTGCTTATTGCGACGCATCAGGCGTTCATTTTCTGTCCGATCGGTGTAATCGCTACTATCTGTTAGGTACTTGATGAAAGGTACTCTCCAGTCAGGCTTCTTAGTGGTCAGAGGTGGTTCGATGGTGTTTGACGCTGGAACTGTAGCCACCAAAAGCTGGTCTGGAGGCTTGTTGACCGTGGGATCTTCCTCTTCGATGGAAGGCGTGAGCAGGTCTTGAACAAATATGCCATGTGGGACTTTAGCTCGGGATGATTCTAACTTTGACAGCACATCTGCTGCTTGATTTTTGTCCTAGACCACATGTGTGTACTCGATGCCATAGAACTTACCTTCTAGCTTTCTGATCGATTTGCAGTATGCGTCCATCTTTTCGCTAGTCGTATCCTAGTCCTTGTTGAGTTGGTTGATGACCAGAGCCAAATCTCCATAGACATAGAGACGTTTGACACCGAGCTCAACCACAATGCACAGACCATGTAGGCATGCTTCGTACTCGGCGGCGTTATTAGACGCCGGGAAATAAATCCTAAGGACATATCAGAGCTGCTCCTTGGATGGTGACACAAAAAGGACTCCTGCTCCTACACCATCGATGTTGAGAGAGCCATCGAAGTACATCTTCCAATACTTGTTGGGCCCCTAAGAGGCAGATGTGCTTAAATCTGTCCACTCGACGATGAAATCAACAAGTGCTTGAGACTTGATTGTAGTACGGCTTCCAAATTCCAAGGAGAAAGGGCATAGCTCCATTGCCCATTTGACGATGCACCCAATCGCATCCTTGTTGCGAATGATGTCTCCCAGAGGGTACTCGGTCATGACCACCACACGGTATCCGTCGAAGTAATGTTTCAACTTTTGGGATGTCATCAGTATGGCGTAGATCAGTTTCTAAATCTGTGGGTACCTGGTCTTGGATTCATTGAGTACCTCACTGATGAAATAGATTGGTCACTATACCTTGTAGACGTGGCCGGGCTCATCGCACTCGACCACCATGGCAGTGGAGACCACTCGATTAGTTACCACAATGTAAAGTAGGAGGGTTTCGTCTTCTCTAGGAGCAGTGAGGACCAAAGGTGATGTAAGGTATTGTTTCAGCTGTGTGAAGGCAACGTCTGCTTCCTCCAACCACTCAAACTTCTCGGATGCTTTGAGCAGCTTAAAAACGGTAGTCCTTTTTTGCCTAATCTTGATATGAAATGACTGAGGGTAGCCATGCATTTGGTAAGCTTTTGAACATCCTTCACCTTTTTGGGTGGCTTCATGTCCAAGACAGCTTTGACTTTCTCTGGGTTAGGGCGTATGCCATCGTGACTGATGACATTGCCAAGTAGTATACCAGAAGGAACACCAAAGATGCACTTCTTTGGGTTTAATTTCCATTGGAATGTATTAAGGGCTGCAAAGGTGCGTTCGAGGTTGTCAACAAGGGTATACGCTTCCTTGGTTTTGATAACTACGTCATCAACATAAGCCTCGACAAGGTCACCTTTTATCTCATCTTTGAGGCAGGCCTGTATGGCGCGTTGGTAGGTAGCCCCGGTGTTCTTGAGCCCAAACGACATGGTTGTGTAACAGTAAGCGCCAAAAGGCATGATGAAGGATGTCTTGATTTGGTCGTCCTTTTTTAGAGCGATCTGGTGATAACCAGAGTAGCAATCGAGAAAGGAAAGCAGCTCGCAACTGGCGGTTGAATCTACGACCTCGTCTATGCAAGGTAAGCCGAAGGGGTCTTTAGGGTAGTGTTTATTGAGATCAGTGTAATCAACGCACATTCTCCATTCATTATTCTTTTTGCGTACAAGAACCGGGTTGGCTAACCACTCCGGATGATACACTTCTTTAATAAATCTAGCTACCAAAAGCCATGTAACTTCTACCCTAATAGCCTCCTTTTTGTCACGAGTGAACCGTCGTAGCTTCTGCTTGATAGGTTTGGCCTTGCCGTCGACATTTAAGGAGTGCTCGATCAAGTTCCGAGGTACACTGGGCATGTCAGCAGGTTTCCATGCGAACACGCTTACGTTTCTCCTCAAGAACCTAACGAGCGTGTCTTCCTATTTAGGATCCAGGTTGGCCCCGATAAGGGCCATTTTGCTAGGATCACCATCGACCAGCTAGATCACTTTGTGCTCTTTGGACTTGACGTTCTTGCATGGGGCCTCAAGCTTTGGGATCTCTAGGTGGTCGGCTGGGGTCTTCTTGGCATCGAGCGTGGTCTCAGCCATGCGAATAGAGAGGTCGTGAGCCTCTGCTATTTTGAAGTTGTCATCCTCGCAGGTGTAAGTTGCGTACACATTGCCCTTGAGAGTTAGAACCCCCTTCTTAGTAGGCATCTTGAGCACCAAATACCTATAGTGAGGTATGGCCATGAACTTGGTGAGCGCTAGTCGACCAAGGATAGCATGGTAGGTTCCTTTGAAGTTGGTGACCACGAAGTTGACGTAGTCGGTGCGGAAGTGGTCTAGGGTACCAAATTGCACAGGTAGCGTGATCTGCCCAAGAGGAGTAGAGCTCTATCTGGGGAGAACACCCCAGAACTATGCCTCATATGGCTTGAGATCAGCCTAGGTTATCTTTAGAGCTGGCAAACTATTCTTGAACAGTATATCAATGGAGCTACCGCCATCAATCAGCACTCTATCGAATTGGACCTTGTTGATACAAGGATCGAGGACCAGAGGAAAATGTCCTAGCTCAGGTATTGCGGCCCATTGGTCCTTTCTGCTGAAGGAGATCTTGTGGTGAGACCAAGGAGGGAGCCACGGATCGGCAATGAGGTTGTCGGTGTTAGCCACGTTCAAGCAAGCGTGGGCGAGCAGCTTGCATTCTCATTTGGTCTCGATGGACATTTTGCCTCCGATGATGGTGTGGACATGATCGGTTGGCTTGACGTACTTGTGACAGGGATCTACGTCTTCATCATCATTGTCCTCGTTGCGCTGCTCCCCTGCGTCGTTAGGCTTGTCGGACGTATCCGGAGCCTGTTGACGCGTGTAGATAGACTTGAGAATGCGGCAATTCTCTATGGTATGGTTTGACTTGGGGTGGAGCTAGCAAGGTCCTTTCAATGCTTTGGCATAGTCTTCTTCATAGTTGTGACATCCGCCACCTTTCTTAATGGTGTTGACCTTGCCATCGTCTTCCTGAGCACGCTTGCCCCTGTAATCGTCACGGCGATTACGCCGTTGATTACGCTGGTCGCGGGGGTCGTGGGGGTCGTTGCGCTGGTTGCGGTGATCAAAATTGTTGTTCCGACCATAGTTGCCGCGGTAGTCGTCGCGGTGTGGAGGGTGGTCGGAGCATGGAACCCTTGCTGCTTCTTCGATGATTATCTTTTTAGCATCATCGGCATCTGCATATTTCTTAGTAGTGGCCAGGAGCGTTGTGACTGATTCAGGTCTCTTGCGGAGGAGCTTGTCCCGTAGGGCATCGTGGAAGCAGAGACCAGTGATGAAAGCCTCAATTGCCTCATTGTCGGAGATTGATGGGACCTTGATGCGCATCTCCGAGAAATGCCGGATGTACTCGCATAGTGGCTCATCTTTCCAATCTCGAATCCACTGCAGATCATATTTGTTGCTGGGTTGCTCGCAAGTAGCAATGAAGTTGTCGATGAAAGCTTGCTTGAGCTCTTGCCAAGAATCAAAGTAGTTCACCGGCAAGCTGACCAGCCATTGGTGGCCTACATGGCCGACAGTGACTGGGAAGTAGTTAGACATGACATGCTCGTCAGCCATGGCTGATCTGCACGTGGTTTCATAGAGCATGACCCATAATTTGGGGTTCTCCTTGCCGTCATACTTCTAAAGTTTTTCGAGCTTGAAGTTCTTGGGCCATATGACTTGGCGAAGGTGCGGAGTAAACTGCTTCAAACCCGGAGGGCCATGGGTAGTATCATATTCCATATGGTGATAGCTTTCATGGGATGCATGATCGTTGGCTCTTTGGTTGATGCGATCGCGTAGATCGTGTTCTTTGAGGTAATGGCAGAGATCGTTATTGCCATCACGGCAATCTCGATTGCCACCCTAATTAACCCTGCGACCGTGGTTATCGCAGCGATTATCACGGTTGTCTCGGCGGTTGTCGTCCCGAAAGTCACGGTAGTTGTCATCCCAATGGCGGTTGTCATCCCGACCACCATCATGGCCACCATTTCTGCCTTGATGGTTGTCTGATGGATCGTTGTTGTGCGAGCCACATTGGTTGGGTGGCTGTGAGCGACTTGAGTACTGGCGGCTATGGCTTGATTCGACTGAGACAGATGGAGCCCGGGCTTGATTTACAATCTCTACGGTCTAGGCCATAGCAGTCGTCAGGTAAGCTTGTATATCATCACGAACTGCATGTGTTTCTGGGGTATTGGGTAGTCGTTGCATTATTGCCATAGCAACAGCTACATTGGCACTTGGAGTCCTAAATACCTGCTTGTCCCCTACCCTATCAAAGGCATTATTAAGGTCACGTGGCTAGACCCTTATGCATCGAGCCTCCTCTTCTGCCTCGGCTTCGATTTGTCAGCGATTAAACCGGTCAATACTGTGTGCTTCGCGTGCTAGCCTTTATTGTTCTGTTTCGTCGACTGCCGGTGGTTCGTCATTACTAACAACATTGATCAAGTCTCCTCGCCTTGGTGGGAAGGATGGGAATCGTGGCAATCCTGGGGCGTGGTCTGGGATATCCAGATCGTATTCAATGCCTTCATCATCATGATGCTGGAGTTCAGTGTGAACGGAGACATTAGATGCGATGCCAGACAAGGAGCTTGAGCCACCCTCTTGAACTATGTGGACCAATCCTTCTTGGTAATCCTCAATTAGGACCATGTTGATGAAGTTGCACAGGCCATAGGGCTAGGCCTGGTGGTTCTCCATCGAGGCTTCATACTCGGAGAGCCAGAGACCCGTCGCAGGGGCTGGCCGGTGACAAACGAAGCACCCTTCAGGAGTAGATGTGACCACGAGATCTGTACCGAGTCGTGCAGGACGACTGGCCCAAGCTGGTTGGGTAGATCTATTGTGGGTCATAGTTACCTTTTCATTAGGTTGACTTTGAATCAAACTTACCAGAGCCAGGGTTTCTGCAAGTTTGGTGCTGACCCAATCGATGGAGTCGAGCAAGTCGGTGTTGTCGATCTGCCTCCTTTTGTAGCGAGGAAGCGGACGATGGGTTATCGGCGTGGCTGGAGACAATGCTGGCGTGGTCAGAGCCAGATCCACCATGGTCAGAGCCATAGCTGATGCAGGTGAAGTAGTGGTTGACGTAGATTGAACCCGCACCTCCTCCGGGGTCATGGCGATGAAGTCGTCGGAGCTAGTGGTCCATGTGATCTGGCCGATGGTGAACGTGAGGCCGTTCGATGTAGCCATGGAACCAGGGATGATGACCATCTTGTTTGCCTAGAGAGCAGTACGCATACCCCCTACTTGGCGTGCCATTATCGACGAAATATGATCGGCAGTCTACCTAGGGGTATGCCCAAGGTAGTAGATTATCGGTAGACAGATGCGCAAGCTACAAACAAGATGGTGACGCAAGACAGACACGAGATTTTATCCAGGTTCGGCTGCCGTGAAGGCATAATACATATGTCCTACGTCTGATTGTATTGTTGTATGTCAATGAGAGATGTTTTTTAGAGGGGTCCCCTGCCCGCCTTATATAATCTAGAGGGCGGGGTTACAGATCTAGAAACTAATCCTAACCAGTTACAATTGCCATAGGTGGCCGGATAAGGATTCCTATTCTAACCGACCAGGATCTTGCTTGATCTCCAAATCTGCCTTGATTCCTTGCACGGGACTCTGAATAGATTGGCTAGGCCATGTGTCGTCTTCTAACAGGCCAGGCCCTCTGGTCTGGGCCAGCCCAGGCCTAGCCGTAAGGGTATAGGGGTTAATACCCCCACAGAGTGCAGGCGAGCCAATTCTGATTACCCTAGTGAGCAAAGAGACTGTAGCCACTGGGGTGTGGGTTTCTCGCAGTCCTACCAGTTATACTCAGATTCTTGTTCCCAAAATCCTAGCCCTTAGGACTTACCATGAGAAAAGAAGGAAAACATAGAGAACGTTTGCAACATAACTTAGAGAAAGTTTGCAAGATAAACATACACATTCCTACCCCTGAGTGAGGTCTAACCCCTTGCACTTTGCAGGGGTTGGATGTCATGAAAAGATCAGGGATTTTTTATGACAAAGATGGATAAGAGAAAGTATGCGTTTATTTAAGGGTAAAAACGACGTAGCTACTCAATGTTCCACGCATTGGTGAAGACCTTGCCGTCGATGGTTTTCAACTTGTAGGTGCCTGGCCAGAGTACTTCCACGACGACGTACGGCCCCTCCTAGGGTGAGGAGAGCTTGTAACGGTCCTTGTTGCTTTGCATGAGGCAGAGAACTAGGTCCCCAACATTGAAGGCTTGGTCCCTCACTCGTCGGCTATGGTACCGATGTAGCGCCTACTGGTACTTGGCTGAGCGAAGGAGGGCGATGTCTTGAGCTTCATCTAGCTGGTCCATGGCATCTTCATGGGATGCCTCAGCTCCCTATTCATCATATGCTCTAATCCTTGGTGCTCCATAGTCGAGGTCAGTTGGGAGGATGTCCTTGGAACCATAGACCATGAAGAAAGGCGTGTAGCCGGTGGCTCGGTTGGGAGTTGTCCTTAGGCTCCAAAGCACCGTAGGGAGCTTGACAACCCAGTGTGTGTCGAACTTGTTCAACCGGTTGAAGATCCTAGGCTTAAGGCCCTGTAGGAGCATGCCATTTGCGCTCAACCTGCCCATTAGTTCGGGGGTGCGCGACGGTGGCCCAATCGACTCAGATGTGTTGTTCATCGCAGAATCGAAGGAATTTCTTGCCGGTGAACTATGTGTCATTGTCCGTGATGATGGAGTTTGGTACTCCAAAGAGATGGATGATGTCGAGGAAGAACAGCACAGCTTGCTCAGACTTGATTCACAGAGATCGGTCAAGCTTCAATCCATTTTGTGAACTTGTCTATGGTGAAAAGTAACTAGGTGTAGCCCCCGGGTGCCTTCTTGAGAGGCCCAACTAGATCGAGCCCCCAGACCATGAAGGGCCATGTGATAGGGATCATCTGGAGTGCCTAGGCCAGGAGGTGAGTTTGTCGAGCGTAGTACTAGCACCCTTCGTAGGTGTGTACGATCTGCTCAGCGTCGGGCACTGCAGTGCCTGAGTAAAAGCCCTATCGGAATGTGTTCCCAACCAAGGTCTAGGCGCGGCGTGGTGACCATAGACCCCACTATGGATATCGCTCAGCAAAAGCTTCCCCTGTTCGACGGAGATACAGAGCTACAGGATCCCGGTGTGGCTTCATTTGTAGAGTTTGCCCTCTATAAGAACGAAGGACTTGGCATGATGTGTGAGCTGTCGAGCTTCCATCTTGTCCATTGGTAGTGTGTCATGGAGGAGGTAGTCAAGGTAGAGTGTTCTCCAGTCGTCTAGAGAGTTGGGCTCTATCGCTAGATCCTCTTCAAGCTCCATGACCTCAGGGCCGGATGGAGCCATTGATTGGTTAGCCCTGCAGCTAGATCGGACGGACCATCATTAGCCCGTTTCGACCCTTCGTAGCATACCGAGGGCTTGTGTTGGTCGTTGGCAAAGACACCCATTGGCACTGGTTCTCGACCGGACGCTGCTTTCGCAAGCGCATCGGCCACCTCATTGAGGCGCCTTGGGATGTGGTTGAGTTCGAGGTCGTTGAACTTGTACTCCAACCATCGAACTTCTTGGCAGTACATAGCCATCTTGGCATCGTGGCAGCTCGGCTCCTTCATGACTTGGTTGACGACCAGCTGGGAGTCGCCCCGGATGTGGAGGCGTCGGATGCCCAACTCGATGGCGATGCGTAGGCCGTTGATGAGCGCTTCATACTCGGTCACATTATTGGATGAGGAGAAATGGAGACGAACCATGTACCTCATGCAGACCCTAAGGGGAGATCCGAAGACCAGCCCCACACTGGCGCCCTTCTTCATCAGGGATCTATCGAAGTATATCATCCAGTACTCTTGATTGATGATCGCCGATGGTGTTTGAACCTCGGTCCATTCCACGATGAAGTTAGCCAACACCTAGGACTTGATCACTGTTTGGGAGGCATACATGATGCCTTGATCCATCAACTCGAGTGCCCACTTTGCAGTTCTTCTCGTGGCGTCCTGGCTCTGGATGACCTCACCGAGGGGGAACGACGTCACGACCGTCACGGGGTGTGACTTGAAGTAGTGGTGTAGTTTCATTTTGGTGATGAGGACGTCATATAGGAGCTTCTAGATTTGGGAGTAGCATGTCTTAGAGTTGGATAGTACCTCGCTGATGAAGTACACAGGGCATTGGACCCTAAGGGCATGCCCTTCTTCCTCCCACTCCACTACTAGGGCGGCGCTAACCACTTGCGTGGTGGCCGCTATGTATAGCAAGAGGGATTCTCCGTTGCTTAGCGGAACTAGGATCAGGGCCCTTATCAAAAGGGTTTGACCATGTCAAGTGCCTCCTAGGCCTCGAATGTCTACTCGAAGCGGTCAGCTTTCTTTAGGAGGCGATAAAGGGGGAGACCTTGTTCACCGAGGCGCGAGATAAATTGGCTGAGTGCGGTGAGGCACCCTGTGACTCGCTGAACCCCTTTATGTTCTGAATCGAGCCCATCCTTATGATGGCTGAGAATTTCTCTGGGTTGGCTTCGATGCCACTCTCAGAGATGATGAAGCCGAGCAGCATGCCCCTTGGGACCCCAAAAACACACTTCTCAGGATTGAGTTTGATGCCATTCACTCAAAGTTTTGCAAAGGTCTACTCAAGATCGACAACGAGGTGGTCAGCCCATTTGGACTTAACTACGATGTCGTCGACGTAGGCCTCAACGGTCCACCTGATGAGGTCCCCAAAGCATTTGAGCATACAGTGCTGGTACGTAGCCCCAGCGTTCTTTAGTTCGAATGGCATTGAAACATAGCAAAACGATCCGAAGGGTGTGATGAAAGACATCGTGAGCTGGTCAGACTCTTTCATCATGATTTGATGGTAGTCGGAGTATGCATCAAGGAAGTAGAGGGTTTCGCACCCCAAGGTAGAGTTGACTATTTGGTCTATGCACGGCAAAGGAAATAGGTCCTTTGGGCATGCCTTGTTGAGACCCGTATATTCTACACACATCCTCTATTTCCCACTCTTCTTTTGTACAAGAACATGATTGGCTAACCATTCTGGGTGGTATACTTCCTTGATGAATCTGACAGCTGATAGTTTTACTATCTCTTCACCGATGGCCCTGCGTTTCTCCTCATCAAAGCGATGCAGGCGTTGCTTCGTTGGCCTAGAGCCTAGGTGGATCTTCAAGGTATGCTCAGTGACCTCCCTCAGAATGCCTAGCATATCCAAGGGTTTCCACACAAAGATGTCTTTGTTGTCGTGGAGGAAGTCAATGAGCGTGTTTTCCTATTCGGAGGAAAGCATGGTGCCAATGCGTACCGTCTTGCCTTTGGGGCTGTTGGGGTCTATGAGGACTTCCTTAGAGCCCTCGGCTGGTTTGAATGACCCGCTCGACTTCTTGGCATCGGGCGCTTCTTTGGTGACCTCCTCCGTAAGGGCGACGAGTTCCCTAGAGGCGACGATCGTTGTGGCGTGGCTGCAGCACTCGACCTCGCACTCATAGGCCCGCTAGAAGGAGGTGCTGATGGTGATGACCCCATGGGGGCCCAACATCTTCAACTTGAGATGTGTATAGTTAGGGACGACCATGAACTTCATGTAGCATGGACGTCCTAGGATGGCGTGGAAGGTTCTGGGAAACCCAACCACCTCGAAGGTGAGGGTCTCAGTCCTATAATTGAACTGTTCCCCGAAGGTGATGGGTAGATCGATCTGTCTCAAGGGGCATGGCCTGCTTCCTAGGCATGATGTCATGAAAAGGCGCTCAGGTAGGGCGGAGGCGTGTTCGGTCGATGCCCATCTCGTTGAGCATTTTTGCATACATGATATTGAGGCCACTACCCCCATCCATCAGTACTTTGGTGAGTTGCTTTGGGCCAATGATCGGGTCGACCACGAGCAGATAACTCCCTGGGTGTAGGACACTATCTAGATGGTCATCCTGATAGAAGGTTATGGTGGACTCTGACCACCGGAGGAAGGCAGGCATGGCCGGTTCGGTCGTATAGACCACGCGGTGTGTGACCTTCTGACGGCATTTGGAGTCGTAGGCCGTTGATCCTCCAAAGATCATAAGGCAGCCATCTAGCATTGGAAAGCCATCGTCCTTCTCCTTGGCGTCATTCACAGTGGGGGTAGGGTCCTTCCCCTGCTCCCCTTTGTTGGAGCCTCCGGACAAGAACCATCGCATGAGGCTCTAGTCCTTGAGCAGATGCTTAATAGGAAAGGCGTGGTTCGGGCACAGCCCCTCAAGTAATTTTTTGAAGTGGTTCAGAGTGCCCTCCATGGGCTTTCGACCACCCTTGCGGTCAGCAGCGGCCACGAGCGAGTCCTCGCGCTGTTGTTTCTTATTCTTCCTTTTGGTGGAACAATTGGAGGTGCCTTCGCTGGCACCCTCATCTTGCCTTGTCTTGCCCTCGAGGTGATCGAAGATCGCTCCGACCGCCTCTTCTCCTGAGGCATGGCTGGTGGTGATGTCCAGGAGTTCCTTGGTGGTTCACGGGCCCTTGGTTCCGACCGCCTCTTCTCCTGAACCAAGGACTCACAAGTCATCCCGAACAGGAAGGCTCCTATCATATTGGCGTCGGCGATGTTAGGGAGCTCGTTGCACTATCGGGAGAAGCGCTAGATGTACCCACGAAGGGTCCCATTGGCGTTCTGATGGTAGTTCTTGAGGTCCCATGGGTTCTTAGGGTGCTTGTATGTGCCCTAGAAGTTTCCCACAAAGATCTCCTTTAGATCCACCCAACTCTGGATTGCGTTGGACGGTAGGTGTTCCAACCACGCTCGTGCCAAATCAGCCAAGAACAGTGGAAGGTTGCAGATAATAAAGTCATCATTATCCGTACCACCAGTTTGATAGGTAAGCTGATAGTCTTCGAGCCAAAGTCTAGGGTTTGTCTCCCTAGAGTACTTTGGAATATTGGTAGGTGGTTGGTACCTTGGTGGGAAAGCAGCGTTGAGGATGTGCCGGCCAAAGGCCTGAGGGCCTGGCAGGCCAGGGCTTGGGCTCTGGTCCTTGCCACTGTCATAGCATCCACCACAACGCGGATGATAGCCATGGCGGGCTCCTTCTCTCAGGTCATTGTAGGTGCGTCTACGGGCATCAAGAGTGCTACGTGTGTCATGGTTGCGGCCAAGACGTTGATGTATCGGGATCACAGCAAGTTATCTGCCGCCTTGCGGTGCCTGGTGGACCGATGCATCCCTGCCTGGATGCCCGGAGGGTGTTCACTGGCTAGTGTTGAGCTCGCGTCGTTGAGACAATGAGCTCTCCACCTACTACGCCGCCGCACGCTCAAGCAGCGTGGGAATTTCACAGTGGGCCCAATGATCCTCGGGCGTTGCGGCCTCTAGAAGGCCATGGAGCAATGTCATTGTGGCGATGATATTCTGGCTTGCCCGAACAAAGTGAGGAAGGGTTTCATTGTTGGCAATGATCCTTCGGTTTACATCACGGGCCACGACGCGTGTGCGCCCATCGTCCCCATGGAGTTCGATCTCCCGATCGACCTTCGTGTATTCCTGCACAAGTTGGAGTCCGGCTTCATCGATCTCCCGCTTTTGGGCTCTTAGCTGCTCCACCCCCACGCGAGGTGGGGCCACTGTCTCCCCTTCAGTTTTGCTGCCGAGGTTGCCTACCGGGGTAGCCTCCTCCGTAGAGACGCTTTCGACGTGTCCTTCGGGGGTTCTGCCATGAAACATTCCTAGGAGGGGTGATGGCTCCCCCTGTGTAACACCCCTAGAGTTACGATCTCGTTTAGCACCATGATTTAGGCCTAAGCAAAATTTTCGAAATGAGTTCTCGGAATTTTTGGATTTAAAATGTACTTGATGCAATAAGTGAATCCTGTGTGACTCAGTTTTGTGGATTCGAATAAATGCCCAAGATAAATTACGCAGTGCGTAGAAATATTCAGGAATGTCCGACGACGATTCTAGAGAACGGTTTGTTCGGTTAGATTAAGCATGAAAATCAACTTTATAAATAAAATAAAATCCATTAATAAATAGAACGCATATATATAAACTCATGGGTTTATTTTGTTAAGCATGAACTGATGAGAAAGAGAGCACAGCAGCTTCGTTTATTTTTCCAACGTGCAACATACTCGCCTGGCATTACTTTTGATCACTGTCTCGTTCTCATCGTGGCCCTGCAATTCTCTACATTGCAAAGTCTCCTCATCCATCCGCATCCATGCTCCCTGGTTTTTGCTTTGCTTCTCTCTCTGACTTGATTACTTTTGTCTACATTTGCCGAGCTGCTCCTTGTTTTCCCTCCCTCACTGCTTGTCTCTGTTTCTCTGATTGCCTGCCTTGCTTGTCTCTACGGCCGTGGTCTTGTTCGTGCCAACCGGCACGCCCTACCGGCCACATTAGGCCTGGCCGTCCTGCCGTCGTGTTTAAGAAGTAACCAAGCCCGCACGCGTCTCCTTGCTTGTTCGTCTTGAGCTAGTCTGCGAATGATCTTCTTCTTCTCCCTTCTTAATTTAATTAGCACACATACAATCTTTATTGCTAATCAGCCCCGTTGACTTGACAAGGACACACTCGAGTCCAAGTCCATCATGAATCAACTAGCCCAGTTGACACGTTGAAAGAACAAAGACCACTCAAGTCATCACCTGAAATCCAAACATGGTTCACTGCGCCTCGCACGTCTTGCACGCCGACATTGTAGCACCGCAGAATCACTGTAGTACCATGGAAAACACTATTCACCATGGGAAACACTATTCATCTAAGCATCGCGCCGTGCCTAGGCAATGCTTTATTACCTTTAAGCAAGCTAGTTAGCCACTAACCTTACGACGCGTCGCTGTCGCGCCTTCGTGTCTCCTGCCTTTTAAAAGGATACGCCGAGTAGCCGAGCCTCTGCTCTCCATAGCTCCAGCTCTCTTCTCACTCTCTCAACTTCCTTGCTCTGTCTGCAAGCTGCATGTGGGTCGGAGTTGACCTTTACTCGCCAGGCGAGGTGAGCAGCTCATGAGCATCCCCTCGTTCTCCTCTCTTCCCCCGTGACCTTCTCCTTGCTCCTCTCCTTCCAACCCAAGTTGCCCACAAGCTCCACAAGCTTGGCCATGGCGTTCACGCATGAAGCAAGAAGAATGCTCGTAGCTTTCTCTCTCTCCCATCCCATGCATGTGTATATGACGCGTGGGTCCTGAGCAACAACACATGCAAAAGAACCATGCCAAACACCCACGTGAAGACCAAAGAATATTCCCTAATCATGCATTAGTCTTTTTCCGCGTGATTAAATTGCGGCCACCTCGCACAACCAAATGCCAAATCTGATTCCATCGATTCTTCTTCTTAAATTCATCTAAAATCAAACTCTATCTCTCATATAAATTTCACGATTTTAGAGCTTATTTGAATTTATGTGAATATTTATTTGTGTTTGTTTGCCTGTTTCGATCGTTGCATGCTTTTAACTGACGGAGTGAACGAGCTAGAGAACGAGGACGTTGGAGGCCAGTACCATGAGTTCGAGGCCATACCCAAGATCCCGGACTGCCAGCAGGAGTTTGTCGAGGACACCGATGGAGGAACGATGAGGGATCGTGGGATCAACTGGAGTAGCTGAAAGATGATGCTATGGTGATCATGTCACGGAAATGGAATGGTAACTTTTGGTTATATCTTACCCAGGCAAGCCCCGGTGCATAACTCCTATGTTTCTGCAGTTTAAATTATATTTGTGCATTAAGTTTTAAGGAGTTGAATGAAACCCACTTGCATATATATCTTTATCCTATGAGTCTTACTAGTATAACAGGATCGTGTAAAATGCTATGCTACAGGACTCCGGTAAGAGTCGAGTGATTGCCTATCACTCGTGAGAAATAGGAAATATATTATTTGACTTTTATCACTTGGAAAATATAAATGGTGGAAAGAAAAATGATGACCGGGCAGGGATATGGTTTGGGTATTGGTGGGTGTAAGAGGTTGTATCGCCGTGGATGCGGGGCATGGCTTGGTTACACTGTTTTCCCTGTCTGGTTGGTTAAGGACCGATCATTGCATAAGGCTCTAGGCAGGTCATAGACTTATTATCTTGAGCACATACTTGTGTATGGGCGCTTGGAAGACTTGTTGCTCTCTTGTTGTGGATCCGGCTCTTTCTGGACCGACTGTTAGAGTTTTATTTTGGTGGAGGAGGTCCTTGCACCGCACTGAGTTCGGGACTTAGGGGCGGGGGCTTGGAGTCCCAGTTTGGATGGGGACCTGGACACCCGGGACAGGAGAGTGATGGGTTGGTCCTGCTTGAGCCTGGGGTACAAGCGGGGCGTGTATTTTCGGGGTACCTAGCTAGGGGCATTGATTCATGAATCGCCGGGAAATCCGGTACGGCTTATCTACGGTTTAGCATCATAGTAAGAACTGAAAGATGAAAGATGGAAGATGGAAAAAGGAAATCTGATTGCTTACCACCTGCTTCAAGGTAGCACAGGTGCTTACATAGAATGGTTAGTTAATGAACCAATACGGCTATTAATAAAAATCGAATATAAGGACGCACGTTTAGTAATGCTTCCTGCTAATGCAATAAACACACAAGCCAGATAGCCTTGCATATCCTTCAAGTCTTTTCTTTTCTCCTGTCGGGTAAGTCTTGCTGAGTACAATTGAGTACTCACGGTTTTATTCCCCCTGTTGTAGGTGACAGGTGAAGGCTAAAGCTGACCTTTGTGTGCGGATTCCTCCTGGTGGGCTCAGCAAGGATTTCCTTTACGTTGCGATTGTAGTTGTTATTTATAACTCTCACCAAAAGCTTTTATAAACAAAAGTATTATAATTTGTTGTCATAGTTTATATATCAATGCTTCATCATTTCATGAATAGATATTTATTTCCGCTTTAATTCTGATCACATGTTTATATTCCGATGTTACATTAAATTATTTATAACTCTGATAATATAATTATATTCCGTTGTTGTAGTAATAAATATTATACTCTGATGTTGTACTAAAAGCGATGTAAGAAATGGTTAAGAATGATGTAAGCTTTATTCTCTCATTTGTGATCCCGATGGCGAAAATATGGATTTTCGAGTTCTCCCCTGGGGTGTGCCCGACGGAACCGAGTAATTTAGTGTTCTCCTTTGGGTGCTTAGTGTCTAATTGAAGACAAGCACTCTTGGGAGGCATTAGATTAGGCGGTTCTGCCACACCCTGCTGGAGTCAGAGTCAGAGTCCGACCCTGGCTCCTCCGCGTGGTGGCCGTGGAGGGATTCTGTGACGCTTTTGATCACCCCCATGAACTCGTTGTTCGCGGGGGACGAGATCGTGCGCTGTGCCACAAGGTGGCTAATGGTCGCCACAACGTTGTGGAGATAGAACGGAAGCACTGTTGGGGCGCTCTGTGTGGAGTGTTCCGGAGAGAGGGTGAGGTAGCGTGGGTCCTCCCTGGACGGCCGGGGTCCAAGGGAGACGTCGGGCTGGCACTCAACCCTCCCATAGTTGAAGCCGATGGAGCAGAGATTAGACGGCGGCGTGGGCCAACGCCAACTCTCCTACCACCGTGACGATGAAGTCCAGGTCACCAAAACGCACGTGTGCGCCCGGGACCCAGCTGATTGCATGGCTAGCCGTCCGACGCCTAATTTGGAACACGCAAAGGCCCCTACCTGGCGCACCAACTATCGGTGTTTTGAACAAACACCAACTAGTAAATTTATATTTGTTGCGCGTTAGGCTCGGATGGTGTACTAAAGGACATAAGGTGACGTCCCTACGTCTAGTTTGCTGCTGCTCATATTATTAGTACCGAAAAAGATTCATAGTAGGGGGTACAAATGGTCGAGAGAGGGACAGGTCCCAAGTCTCCGATGGTAGGGTCGAAAGGATGTCAAGAGCTCGATTGTTGCTTGGCCGTGTGTTGTGCGATGTGTTGTGTATGAAATCGATCTGTCCTTTTAGCAGGGTGTCCTGCCCTCTCTTTTATAGACCAAGGGGGGAGCAAGGGTTACAGATGGGAGAAAGAGGAAAAAATCAAAGGTAGAGAAGGTCCTTCGAAGGTGTCAGGTCTTCCTTTTCCCTTGAGCCTGCCCTACTGACATGGCAGACCACACCAGGAATAGCATGTTTCGCTGATCCTGATAGGGCTGGGCTCTGGCTTCGTTTCAGCGAGTGGTCACATCCCATCCTCCCCCGGTGGATGGTGCGGTGTGTTAGGGTGCCGAGCCGTGACTCTATGGGGAGTAGACGGGGAAGTGACTACATGCCTATTACTATTGATGACATGAGTTTCCTCTTGGATTGTAGTGGTTGTCGTATGCTCATGTTAGGATCTGCGCCCGAGGGCTGATGGCGGCGCCCACAACACTGTAAGACCAAAGTCGGCGCCTACAACACTGTTCGGGCTCTACCATGCCTGGAAGGGCTTAACGTACCCATCCTGTCGTATCCTAATGGTACCTTTCTGCAGGCATGCAGGGTATGGTCCTCGATACTATGGTTGACTTGAATGTCCTATCTTACCTCGTGTTGATCATCATGAAGGAGCAGGGCGCAGTCGTTGGGCGAGGCAGAGCCAGCCCTCAGCCGTCGGGCCAGGCGGAGCCTACCCTCGGACGTTGGGTGAGGCGGAGCCAGCCCTCCGCTGTCGGGCGAGGCGGAGCCGGCCCTCAGCCGTTGGGCGAGGCGGAGCTTGCCCTCGGATGTCGGGCGAGGTGGAGCCTGCCCTCGGACATCGGGCGAGGCGGAGCCACCCCTCAGCCGTCGGGCGAGGTGGAGCCAGCCCTCAGCCGTCGGGTGAGGCGGAGCCTGCCGTCAGATGTCGGGCGAGGTGGAGCCTGCCCTCGGACGTCGGGCGAGGCAGAGCCAACCCTCAGCCGTCGGGCAAGGCGGAGTCTAGCCCTCGGTGATCGGACGAGGCGGAACCAATCTTCTGTCGTTCGGGCAAGAAGTGTAGTAGCGTTCTTGTCTGACCGGAAGCGTTAACGTTCGATGGTTATTAGCTCCACCTCATTGGGTACCCCGGTATTAGGTCCCCGACAGGTCCGAATGAGAGTGCGGGAAGTGGAGTTGGCCTGAGCAGGCACGCGAATCCAAGAGACCAGGGTGGAGCAGGCGCGGGCTTCCGGAGGCGCGCAACATTCGGACGCTAGTCTTTCCGGACCGATAAGGTAGCCATAATTGATATGATTGCATTATTTTCTCCATATATATTTGACAGTAAATGTTAGGGCAATGAACGAGAGAATGTACCTTTATATGGGGGTGTTTGGTTCTTTAGTCGCTCCTAAAATTCATGTTACATTGAATGTTTAGATACTAATAAGAAGTATTAAATATAGATTAATTATAAAATCAATTACATAGATGGAGGCTAATCTGCGAGACAAATTTTTTAAACCTAATTAATCAATCATTAACACATGTTTACTGTAGCACCACGTTGTCAAATCATGAACTAATTAGGCTTAAAAGATTCGTCTCACAAATTGGTCGCAAGTTGTGCAATTAGTTTCGTAATTAGTTTATATTTAATACTTCATGCATGTATATGACAGGAATTTTATGAGCTACGGTAGAAACCAGCCATATATCTTGTCGGAAGAGATCCATCTCTCTCTTAATTAACCGAGTATTACAGCCTTTTGAGTGTCCTTTATTAAAAGGTCAATTACGTCAGACCGGCCCTTGCTGAAAATGCCGTTACGCAGCCGATCCGCCTGTAGCTGTAGGCGGTAGGCTGCACCCTACGTACTCTGGCTTGTCTTCTTCCAGAGACCAGAGGCCATCTTCCACCCACCGACGACTGGGCCAGCCGCCGCTGCCACCCTACTTCGCCACCTTTGCCGGCGACGAACACCACCAGGTATGCCCTCCCCTTGGTCTTCCCTTCCTGCTGTGCGAAGCCGTGCGCCTAAACCTTAGCGTAATCTCTAGGTACGCCGTAAGCCCTCCCCTTGGTCTTCCCTTCCTGATTTGCGAAACCGTGCGCCCAAACCCTGACATACCATTTGTATTCGGATCTGAATCTAATTCAAGTGTATATGCATGTGTTATGCCTACTAAATTCGGTTGCTTTGCAAAAGTTATCGGGTGTGCATGTGTACACCCATGTCCTTTACTGGGTCCGCACCTACTCAGTACTACTCTGAGGAAAAACTGACACTTCTGTGCTTTCCCTGGGAGGACTGTGGTCTGTTCCTCCAAGAATTTGTGTAAAAGGGTGGTAGTTCAGAATTTTCTTTGTACTGGAGAAGCTCAATACTGCCTTGCAGATCTGAATTGGCTGATGGCGGTGAGTAAATCGTTTCTGATTTTGCATACTTATCATGTCTTTGACCTCTTGATGTATTGGTACAGTGTATTGCTCCCTCTATTCCAAATTATTATGAGACATTTTTATTTTTCTAGATATACATAGCTTTTCCTATGCACTTCACTATGTCCATATAGTAAAAGCAATGTATCTAGAAAAGCCAAAACGTCTTATAAATTGGAATTGAGGGAGTACATTTTAATTGAACTTTAAGAAATCCTGGAATTGTCTTGTGATGGCTAATTTTTTTTTCTCGAAAACGCAGGAGAGCTGCCCATCATTATATTAAGAAGAAAAAAAGGGGCTAGAGCCCTACAACACACACCACACACAACCCCACACAAATAACATTCGCGCCTGACAAGGACAAAAGGCGACCAAACACTATCACTAAGCTAACTACCAAAGAGAGGGGCTGTCAATGAGGACAGACCCTTGGCTCCTGCTACACTCCACAACCGGCGCTCTTCTCCAGCAAGGGAGAGAGCTCGTCCAAGGTTGGGGGTAATTCCATAAAAAACACAACGATTCCGGTGATTCCAAAGAGTCCAAGCACCAAGCACAATAAGAGAGTTGAGACCTTTTTGCATTAATCCACTTGTTGCTCGAATAGCCTTTTCCCACCATATATCAAAGGAAGAATCAGATGGTTGTGGTGACAAGGAGTGTAGGCCGACCTGTCTCAAAAGGAGATACCAAAATTGTCTAGCAAAGACACAGGAGACTAGGAGGTGGTTGATAGTCTCATCCTCCTGATCATAGAGAGGGCACTGCACAGGATGAGGCAGCCCACGACATGCAAGGCGATCTGCTGTCCAGCACCGATTGTGGGCCACCAACCAAAGAAAAAAAATGACATTTGGGCGGTGCCCAGGTTCTCCAAATCCTCTCGTATGGACCAAACTCAGTAGATCCCTGGAAGAAACCCTCATAGGCAGACTTGGCTGAGTATTTCCCACTAGCAGAGAAACGTCATATGTGGACATCTTCAACATCAGGCTCTAACTCAAAATTGTACAGCAATTCCCAGAGATGGAGGAAGTCGATAATAACACCTACAGTGCGGGCTCCCTTAATATCCAAAACCCAGCTGCGACCAGTAAGAGCTTCCTGTACCGTACGTTGCTTCACCCTTCTCTTCGGGATGGCTTCGAGTAGTCTCGGTGCAAGGTCAGCGATACATTGTCCATGGATCCAACGATCAGTCCAGAACAAAGTGTGATTCCCATTGCCCACTTCCGATATAACGGCTATCGAGAAGAAGGAATAAACTTGGCCCGGGATCTGAATAGGAAGGGCTGCCCATGGGTGATGAGGTTCAGGTTTTTTCAACCAAACCCATCTCATCCTTAGTGCCCAACAAAGATGCTTGAGGTCAGAAATGCCAATCCCACCTAGTTCAAGTGGACGGGTAACCTTTCCCCAAGCCACAAGACAGTGTCCTCCACGAGCATCTTTGCGGCCCCTCCAAAGAAAACTTCTCCGCAGTTTGTCCACGGCTTTAATTGCCCATGGTGGGAAATCAACTGCCATTGCCAAATAAATAAGCATGGCTGTGAGGACAAACTGCACCTGAATCCTTCGTCCTGCCCGTGTCATGAGGTCTGCTTTCCATCCCGGAAGCCGATCAGCTATTCTATCTATAGTAGGTTGGATTTGTTCCTTAGTTAACTTCTTGAGAGAGAGAGGCAACCCCAAATATTTGCAGGGAAAATCCATGAGCGCACAGGGGAGAAGTTCCTGTACCAAGGCCAGTTCTGTATGCCCACACCTGATTGGTAACACATTGCTTTTCTGCAAATTGGTTTTGAGACCTGAAGCATCACCAAAAAGTTAGAGGATGTTCATTATGACAGCAATATCCGTTGCCTCCGGCCGGAGAAAAAGAACCACATCATCGGCATAGAGAGATATACGATGTTGAAGAGCACGAGATGATAGTGGCTGCAACAAAACATCAGCGGCTGCCTTGGCTACCATATGTCCCAACACATCCATAACAAGAATAAAAAGCATGGGTGATAACGGGTCACCTTGCCTTAGTCCTCTCCGGGCTGTTGTGTTTCCATTTCAGGCCTCGGTTGATGCGCAAGTCTCCGCTCTCCTCCGACCATGGCTCCGAGCACGCCAGATCCAATCGACGATGGCCCAAAATCGGAGCGGCGTGATGCCAACCGGGAGGGAGAGAAGATGGTGGTGGCGCGTGAGGTTTCTGGGCTTCTGGCTTTAAGAACAGCGGTGCAGGCGCATGCGGGTAAAGACCACAGTGTTTCAGCCTCGCAGGCGTGCGGTGCCATCGGTGGAAGATAAGATTGCGGGTGTCGGGGTGTTTGGTTTCCCTGTCGTAGACTACGTCACATTGATGTTTTGACACTCATTTGAAGTATTAAATTAAATATAAATTAATTACAAAACTAATTGTACAAATTGAGACTAATTTACGAGACGAATCTAAATCTAATTAGACTCATGTTTAGTCATTCTAATTAGTATCCGAATACCCGATGTGACACCTCCTAAATTTTAGTCTCTGTCACATCGGATGTTTTGACACTAATTTGGAGTATCCACATGTGTTAAGTGGATGGAGAGCGTTTGAGGTGCGGGTGCAGGAGGTGAAGCGCAAGGGTCGACTGCAACATTCCATGGGATGCGTGGTCATCAACTTCCGATGCATGTGAAGGGACACTTCGGTTGCAATTTGATAGACGGGTGCAATTTGGTGACCGAGCTTGGTGATTTGGTGGGCCCCTACGATGATGTGGCTTCAAGAAATCGCAGGATACTCTTGCTTTTGTATTGGTCAATCCAGCTTGAAGAGGAAGTGGCTGTACCACCCTTTAATGGGATGATGCAAATGCAGCATCAGGTGAAAAGTACACTGGTATCTTCAACAGGGTGAGGGATGATAGGTTGTCACCTACCTCTTCTGCTAGGCAACCATCTACGACCCGTAGTGAGGAGAATAAGGTGCAACAGGTATGCAAAAGCTTGTCCAGAGTAAAGTTGAAAATTCAGTTTATTTGTTCAATTCTTCATGTGGTATATGATTGCACACCACAATATGTAAATGCGAAAATAGTATCATCATCTCCATGCGGTTGATGCTAACCTAATATTATTGTATCTGATAGATCATATAATAAACTAAATAATGCTATCTGCTTTTAGAACTCTCTGGCACTTGGTCTTCCCTATGTTCTCCAATAGAACATAACCTAACTATATTATTGCACTAGCATCAGAATGTCCATGGCTCATCTATTTTTTTCTGTCAAACTGGCAAGAGAGTTTTTTTCCTCGAAAACGCAGAGGGCTGCATTTCTTTGAATTAAGAACAAAAGGGGCGAGAACCCTTACAAACACACACCAACCCACTAACACAAAACAAAAACAGCTCAGATCAAGAAGGACATAGTCCCCCGAAAACACACCCAAAACTCACACTAACACAGCCACACTACAACCAGAAGGATACTAGAAACAAATTGCCCTTTTCAACAGCATGTGATCAACAAGCTACCAATAAAAATTAATTGTCTTGTAATCAACTGAATCTAGTTGTCTGGCTTAACAGTCGAATCTGTCCAGCTATATGATCTTCAACCTTGGCCTGGCGACTAAACAATAAATGTTTTCTATATAGTTCATTCTATATGATCCTTAAGTTCAATTAAAGTATTGCTGTATCGGTAACAATATTTGTATGCCATCAGCTGGTCGGTTGGTAATAAGGATGAAAACGGGATGGATATTTCCCGATATCCGTCTGTCCCGAAAGAGTTAAAACCCTACTTGGATAATCCGTATATGAATATGGACATTTAATATCCATACCGTATCCAGCAAATACTCAAAGTTGGATTTCTGATACATATATGACATAGATATCAATATCTGACGCATCTGAAACAATCCATATTCGACTCCGAATTCCACAAAGAAACAACTACCCGTACTCGGTATCCGTAATATTTGTTCGTATCTGATCCGGTTTCATCCCTAGATGGTAACCTTTGGGAAAAGGTTTTTTTTATTGCACATCAATATCTGCATTCTGCAAGTAATAAATACTAGCCACTTTGTTTTCCAAAAAATAATACTGGCAAGTAGCAACTTCGCTTTTTTCATATATAAAAAAGCTGGCAACTTCATTGTCAAATTCTTATATGATGGATTGTATTCAGATATGTTACATAAATACATAAGCTGCATGATGTGTTAATGATCTTCATTTGTTTGTTTTGATTCACGGCCAATGCCCAAATATTTGGAGACATATTCCTTACTGCTCTGTCAATAGTAAGTAAACTAGTACTCATGGTGTTGTTTTGGTATAGAATGTTAAACTGCCTTTAGATTCTTCAGATAAGTGAATTTCCCTTCAATTTATCCAGATAAATATACATGAAAAATTAAACACACAAGTAACCTTATTAAAGTTCCCTAAAACTCTACATGTGACGCCAGGATATCTTATCAACTGATCCTCGTCTCTTTTATCTCCAGAAATGTTCTTGCTGCATACTTTGAAAATGACAGGATCTCAAAGAGTTCTGGACAAGTTCCTTGCTGCTTTTGTGATGAGATCCCTATTCTTGTAACTCTTCCTGTGCTAGTTGTCATGTTTGTTACTATTGGTGTGATTATGTTTCTGTATTTGAATTGTTCCATTTAAGCTCTTCACTTACAAGGAACATATATATGGTGCCATTTTAGATTTGTAAAGTATGGAGTGAGCAATAAGGTTCACCAAATGGACTCTGGATTCCATAGTTAGTTAATGTGGATATCAGGTAGACACCTACAATGTGCTTTTAGTTTTTTTTATTGAAAAATAAACTACAGGGTGCTTCCTTGTTATTCTCAATAGCTATGATAATAATATTATAAACAGAAAAATTACTCATAGGTGGTGCATGGATCAAGGATTGAGGATCCAAGGATGACAGCAACGGCCATGTGGGAGATTGAGAAGTACGAGGACGGGGTCAGTGGAGTTTGGGACAGCTGCGGTGCGGAGCTACGGATCGAAGCCAGAATGGCCACGATGGAGGGGAATTTGGCCGATGAGCTCTGCAATAGAACCGGTGTGATCGCCATGAGCACCGCCGCTAAGGTCTCGTCGACGACCGCGCGGACGAGGCGGCCCTCGACAATTGTCGTTTTATTTTACAGACCTCCTCAGGTGATTATTTTTTTCTGATGGTGTTAGGCCAAACCGGTTGTAAAATTTGTGTGCTAATCATTCATCCAAACAAAATTTCACATGTTGCCTTAGAAAATAATTTAAGGCCTGTAATTTACAGGGGTTTTAGTCTTAAAACATGCCATCCAAACAGCTCCTTAATGTTCTTAATTATTTGCTGCATTGTTGTGCTAAGAACGAATGTCCATCCGGACGCTGACATTGATGGGCTACGACACCAGTCAAACGGCCCAAATCTCCACTTGCTTATCCGCTCGCCCCCAACCTTATCTGCTAGTGAGCCCGACGTCTATTCCTCTTCATTCACCGCACCACCGTCACGTTCGCACTGCCCCACATGTGCTCCAGCGTGACAACGCCACCACCGCGCCTGACCGGACACCGTCCACTCTCTCCACCATGCTCCAGCAACGCCGTCTGCCATCCTTCCTCTCCATCGGGCCATCTACCGTCGTGGCGTTCTCCACCGCGCCGCCCTCCTTCTCCACGGAGCGGCCTTCTCAACCGGAGTTGCGCGCCACTCTGCGGCATCGAGCTCCGAGTCGACGAGCCTCCAATGGTCCAAACAGCAAGTAGATGTTGCGCTGAAAACACATGTTGCAATCATATGTTTCAAGTGTTTTAGAGGTATGTTGCAAGTGTTTCGTATAGATGTTGCAAAAATAGATCGGGATGTTTCATATGTTGTAATGGTTGTACACGTATGTTGCAAACTTCTGTTCCCAATGCTTCATTTATTTTTCAGACGTATGTTGTAAGTGTGTTTATCTGGATGTTGCATATGTTTCACACATATGTTGCACGTGTTTTATCTGGATGTTGTATATATTTACAATGGTTTTCAGGTGTTTTTGCAATTGTTTCAGACTCATGTTTCAAGTGTTTCATCTATCTTCAGACCTATGTTGCAAGTGTTGCATCTGAATGTTTCCAAAGTAGATCGGGTGTTGCACATGTTGCAATATGACCTGCCAGTTGTAGCTGCTAGAGGGGGCGCGAGGGGTCGGGCGGGGGCACAAACACCATGTGGGTCGAGTGGGCGTAGACGGCGTGTTAGGTCGTCAGGGTGTAGGCGCAGGCATCCGTCCGGACGTTCGGACGCTTAAATGAAAGGGGATACTGTCGTGACAGTATCTCTTGAAGTTCAGCTGCATTGCAAGGCTCAATGGCTCACGAGCCCATCAGGCCCAATAGGTGAGCAGAATGCGAACCGCCTTCCCTCAGGAACAGCCCCATGCGGCCACGACCCCATCCTGTTTATGCTTAGGCTTGTTTAGTTCCTCCCTTAAAAGTTTATACCATATTTTATCGAATGTTTGGATACGTGCATGGAGTATTAAATATAGACTAAAAAATGACTAATTGTACAGATTGCGACTACTTTGCGAGACGAATCTTTTAAACCTAAGAGCAAGGCTAATAATACAGCCGACTTGCTGGCTGTAAGGTTCTTTGCAGCCTTCTCTTAGCCCACTCATATAGTGGTTAGCTCTTTACAGTTAATATATGGCCCACTTGTCTCTCTCACAGACTTTCTTGGTTCTTGTGCCCAAGCCGGCTGTAAGCTTACAGCCCACTTCTCCTCTCTCTCTTCTCCTTTCTCCTCCACTTCAGCATTTAGTCGGCTTACAACCTGTTATTATACTTGCTCTAATTAGTCCATGATTTGACAATAAATACTACAGTAACACATGTACTAATGACGGATTAATTAGGTTTAATAAATTCGTCTCACGGTTTACTAACGAATTCTATAATTTATTTTTTTTATTAGTATCCCAAACCCTCTTACGATATCCCTACGTAGCACCCACGCCCCCGAAACTCTACTAAACCAAGCCTTAGCCGATCGCCAGCCTCCTCGCCTTCCTCCATGCTTGCCAGCATTTAACTCGCGGCAGCTTTAGTCTTCTTCCTCCTAGCGCTTGGGTTACTCCTCCGATCTACTACAGCTACAGCTGCCGCTACTTCTTCACAAACTGTTCTTCTTCCTCAACAGTACCGGTTGGCCACTTGAACCCCGCTGCTGGTTTCTTCAGTTGATTGCCTTTTCTTTTGTTTTGATCGGTTTTTTTTCGTTCGGCAGGTCCAGACCGTTCCTGCGGTTTCATCTGGCAATATGGGTGGCGGTCACAACGACGAGTCGGTGCCGCGCCGCCGATGCCCCGACGACGTGACTATTGTCCTTGTGGGAAAGGTTGGCTCTGGGAAGAGCGCCACCGGGAACAGCATCTTAGGTCGGGACGCGTTTAAATCGGAGCCCTCCTGCACGAGCGTCACCGAGACCTGCCAGATGCACAGCAGGACGTTCCGCTATGGCTCTTCGGAGACCCGCACCATTAGTGTTATCGACACTCCTGGTAATAAATTAATAAGAACTCGTAGCCAGATCTGTTCTTTCAGTGTATAACAGCATATTTGTTTTTTTTATCCTTTTTGTTCATCTGGGTCGCGAGTTCGCCCCCCCGCCCCCGCCCCCCCTTTTTCCTATAGTATGTCTTAACCTGCTGC
The DNA here is from genome assembly GCF_019320115.1 of Miscanthus floridulus. NCBI lineage: Eukaryota > Viridiplantae > Streptophyta > Magnoliopsida > Poales > Poaceae > Miscanthus > Miscanthus floridulus. The sequence goes on from NC_089590.1 coordinate 47,676,948, forward strand.
ATTTTTCAGTCAACTGATTTAATCATGTAAATTTGTTTCAAAAATGTAATCATGTAAAACTTGCTTGCAATTTGCAGGTTTTCAGTGAAAAAATACATGCATAGTACAACATATTCTGTTCCAACTAGTGCAGAACCACTTCCGGCTTTCCCGCCAATACACTTCGAAGTTTGAACATGCTTTTGGTTATAGTTTTGTATTAAAACCAAATTTATAGTTTTGTATGAGTATTTTGTTTCAATGCTGCATAGTGTATATGTGTATTAGTTCTTGACATTAAACTTCTGCACTCTCCTTTATTGGACATAGGGCTATTTGACATGAACACTGAATTAGAAGATGCCTCAAAGGAGATTGCCAAGTGTATGGATTTGTCCAAGGACGGTATACATGCGATGCTCATGGTTTTCTCAGCTTCTACTCGGTTTTCGCGTGAAGATGTGGATACCGTGGAGTCCATCACAATGTTTTTCGGTGATAGTATTGCTGATCATATGATTTTAGTTTTCACAAATGGAGATCAAGTAGATGAGAACACCTTGAAGAAGATGCTATCTGATAAGAGGGCAACATATCTGCAGGTCTTTATCATTTCTATCCAATGTTGCTTTGCCATGTTCTTTTCGACGGGGTTAGGTTACGAGGACTGTAATTATTCATGGTCCGTTTGTGTGTCCTTTCTGTTTCATGCTCTACTTTTTACAGAAGCTAGTGGAGCTATGTGCAAATAGGGTTGTTCTATTTGACAACGAGACCAAGGATGAAGTTCGTAAAAAAGAACAACTAAAGAAACTGCTTCATGCAGTTAACTCTGTTATATCAAAAACTAATGGGATACCATTCTCAAACCGAATGTTCAGTCAGATTAAGGTGATTAAACTTTTACTGGGCCTTTTGTTTTTTTCTTTTCAGTTCTCAACTACATATTATGTTCTATTGCTGCAGGAAGTGCATGAAAGGCAGAAAGAGATTGATGGATATACGGCTGAAGAAATGTTCAAATTAAAGAAAGATATATATGATGGATATCTTATGTTCATCACAAAGATGGTAAATTTATAGGAATATGGTCTATTACTCTTTCAAACACATAAATGTTACAATCTCGCATATTAAATTGTAGCATCAAGTTTAACCGATCTTTCCGTGTTGAAGTTTGTTTTTGCTCACTCAAAAGATAGCTGTTCATCTTTTATATTAAACAGAGGAAGCGGTGGTAGAGAGGAGCCCCATACGAAGCCAACCACTTCAATCTCCTCTAGGACTGTTCACCAATTACAAATCAAGAAAAACAAGCACAACAGGGACCACATGCTTTCTACAAAACCCAACGCCTATATCCAACCCATGATCAGCTCCTAGACCTTTATAGCTCTAGTCAAGCACCTGAGCCTAGCCTCCTCTACGAAGAAATGAAGGGTTGAAGACAAGGAAGGAGTAGGCCTGTGCGTTCAAGTTACCCAATTTTTTCAGGTCAGGTAGTTTGGGTAATTTGAAATTCAAGTAATGAAAACTGCTACCCGATATTAGCCCTGAAAAAATACTACCCGCCATTTCGGGTAGCCGACAATTCAGGTTCAGGTATACCTAATATATCCGAATTCACAGGAAACCAACAAACTCACAAAAATTGCATAGAATTTCAACAACAATTTGTACATAATTTGAGCAGCAATTTGCATAGAATTTCAGCAGTAATTTGCATAGAGTAATATATCATAGGCAATTGGTTAAAGAGTGAGAATCATATACTACTAAAATGAAAAGTTCAACTCAAAACAGAGTATATGCAAATCTTTGGGTATTGGGGCATATTACCCGAACTACCCAAACTAATTTTGGGTAATCAGAATCGCTATCCGAATTTGAGATCGGGTACCTCGAGTTTAGGTAGTTCGGGTACGGGTAATGGGTAGCCGGTATTTTGCTCAGGCCTAGGAGGAGACTGTCTCATCAAAGACGCATGTTCCTAAGGTTCCATAGTGCCCATGCCCCTAGGATCACCATCAATGAAAGGCCTTTCCTTTAAGTCTTTTGCACTCTCCGGCTTTGTTTCCTCCACTAGTCCGTAAGGGAAACTTTAGTGTATAATCTTAAGAGAAGGTGCAAAGCTTTCCATGTCAAAAGATGCCCGATTAGCAAAAATAGCTCTAATGTTTGGTAAGTTTGAGAACTCTAGAAGAGGATCCCTTGTGTGAGGAAAGAGAGGAGTAGGTGAGGGAGATGGAAGGGTAAGGGAGAGAAGAAATTGTTTGCTTAATGCTGGTACCCGGTGCAAAAGTAGGCAACAGGTTCTAGGGGGTTCCTCGCTAGCACCTCCTCTCCAATACCTCCTTTCTTTTCTTCTCTCTCCTCTTTGCACCCTCTTACGTCATGTTTGCTTGGCTTATAAGCTGTACTTTTTCAGCCAACGAACAATATTTTTTTCTCTTACAACAAATCAGCCAACAGTACTTTCAGTCATGACTTATCAGTCAAGCGAACAGGACATTAGCACGTACATTGGAGCTGCTCTAAAGCAACGTTCATTAATTATGCTCCAAGCCCATGGAAGCCAACGGATTAAACAAGTATTGTTGTTTCCCTCTAATATGTAACTCCATATCATGCCTAGGATTCACGCTTTCACAGTCTGACTACCTCAAATTGTCTACAAGGGCACAAGCCGTTCGCCCCCTGTGTCGCTCCAGTCCGGGGAGACTTGGGCGGTGACCTCAATGCGCTGCCACCCACCCTATCACCTTTCCTTTCACAGTGACGGGTCCTTGGCGAATGGGATTTTGTTTGGGGATCGCTCGCTCATCTCCTGTGCTTGAGATCTCTGGTGATGGGGATTGTAGCAATAGCGTGTCAGGCCAGATTCTCCTCGCAGGAGGGTGGCAGCACTGGAATGAAGAATCGACGAGGGAAGCGAGCAATCAATAGCAACATGGTCGCTTAGATCCATGTTGGTGGAGGATGGATCCAGTGAACAGGCATTCGGATCTGGTCAAACCATCCCCAACTGCGGCGAAGATTGCTCAAGTACGGTAGGGCATCGACTAGGCTTGGCAGCTGCAACAAATGGAGTGTGCGGGTGGCAGTGACCCACACATGAAAACGACATAGTGGCATGCTACAAGGCGCGTGTTGCATGGTGGTGGCGACATGCATGGCGGGTGGCAAGGGCAGGCAAACGATGATGGTGGCAAGTTTGCGTGTGGCCTTGTTGTCGATGTGGGCGGTCGCAGGATGTTTGACACTTGCAGCAAGCTAATAGTAACCATGGTGAAGGTCATCCACGTATGCGGCAATAGTGCGTGAGGGCTATAGAGGTGATGACAATAGTCCATGGTGTTTGGTGCGAGGGTTGCAAAGGCGACGCCAATAATGTTTGGTGGCAGGTTCTTTGGTGGAGGTGGTGTGGAGCTTATGTGGTGGCATGGAGGCTCATTGTCGGTGGCCATTGTTGGAAGATAGCACAAGCTTCATTGTGGCGTGGTGGTGCAAGCAGGGTCGAAGGCTGTGTGCTTGGGTCATGGTTTTGGTGATGGCTTAGCTATTGGTAGAGATCTTTGAGTCGGGTGGCATTGCACACCATCTTGATGGCATTAAATAAAGCAAACAAACGTGGAGTCTAGTTGCAGATGTGGCGAGGCCTTTGCGCTCTATCCTTTGAGGTGTCGAGAGTGGTAGCAGCCCGTGCGGTGTGTTTCTGTAGTGATGTTACGAGGCTGCCTTAGAAGGGTCTAGATCTGGTGGATTCATCGTATTGATTAGGGTGTGGTGCTACAGCAGCACTATGGCGAAGGGTCACATACGGCATGGCCTTCTCAGTGTGGTGTGGTCTGTTTCTCTCGGTTTTCTGACAACAAAGAGCTAAGACTAAAGTCTTCGATGACCACTTGCATGCAACTTGAGGGCGACATTGACTTTATGTCATGTTGGCAATAGGCCCTGCATAGCGGTGGCTATTCAGGTGCCCAGCGGTCGATTGGGCATTGGTGGCTCACTGGCTCGTGGGTTTGGCAGCTAGCGTTTTTTTTAGTTTATTTGGGTAGTGTGTTGATGCAGTGATCTGTGGTGGTGTGGAGTTGTGGCGGCTTTGGTGCATGGCGCTTGTTTACCCGACCAGTCGTAGAGTTAATGTTTTTTTTTGTTCGGTAGGTAACCTCCTAGGGTTACCTGCTTGTATTTTCGTCTATATCAATGGAATCAACCACTACCAGTGCCGGTTCATTGAAAAAAAAGAGCAAACCAAAACTGCCAGGCAAAGGCGTCCTCAGGATATCTCGCACCATTTTGTCTTGATTAGGGATGAAAACGGTACGGATATTTTCCGACCGTATTCGAAACCGAATCCGTTTAGAGGGGTTGATATCTGTCTGTATCCAAGTCCGGATATCCAACATCCGATACCGTATCCGTATCCGAATACTCAAATCACATATTTATGATGTCAATATCCAATCGTATCCTATCCGACATAGTTGACACTATCCGTATTTGAATCCGAATCTGGACAAAAATATGAAAACAAATGTAATATCGGTGATATCCGTCCGTATCCGATCCGTTTTCATCCCTAGTCTTGATCACATAGCACAGGTGAGGGAGTCCTCTTTATGCTAGACGATCAGCAGTCCAGCATTTGTTCCAGATGGCTAGGCAAAGAAAAAACCTTGCATTTTGGTGGTGTCCAAGCCTTCCAAAGACGCTTCCACAGCTCAAAGGTTATAGCCCCATAGGAAAAAGGTTTTATTAGTGGATTTGGAAGAGAATGATCTGTTTGCTTCATGTTTCCATGAGTATTGATCTAGCTCTTGTGTTATAATAATGTTTTCTAAGGCGTCCCAAAGTTGCAAATACTGCAGCAGCCTTCCATAGACACCACTTTGAATGTCTTGCCCAGTTATTAAGTCCTTGAGCCACAGTCTGGCTGTATTGATCTAGCTCTTGTGTTATTTTAGGCACACAAGCAACAACAGCAGGGACTAGATTTGTCATGGAGCAGCCATGTAACCACTGGTCTGACCAACTTGGGTGGTCACTGTTAATGGGCATGTTAATGACAGAGCCTAGTGCTAAGAATATGGAACGTGTAGCATCACCACCATCATTACTAATGTTGTAATTCTCAGTAACTCATGTTGTATTGACACTATATATAATGAGAAGAGAGGGCAGAGGTTCAGATATGGCAAAATATTGTTTTTAACTGTCACAGATATAGCAAACATAGCCGGAGATTGAGACTTAATAGATTTCCAACACTTTCTCTGATAAGTGATAACGAGAAATAGATTTCCCTTTTGCAAAAGCACATGTTTGCCCATTCAAGATGTAAATGATTTTCTCTCCAGTCCTATTCTCCACTACCATGATTTATTAACTTTCGCATACTAACAGAATGTGAGAAACATGTGAACTTGCCTATGTTCTCAGCCTGCTTTTCTATGAAAATAGCAAATTTCTATCCACTAGTATGGTTTCTATTATTAGCTGTTTGATCTGAGCATTTTGCTTTATTTCACATAACTATAATTTCTATGGTTAGAAACTTAACTTATCTTTCTCTTTTCTGCCATCAATCGGAAGGTCTATAGGATTTTTCTTTGCTGCTTCCACCCCCCCCCCCCCCCCCCCCCCCCCCCCCCCCCCCGCCTCGATTTAGTGAATTACTGTCTTGAATCAATATAGCTGATTGTAAGTATCATTAATAGGTGGAAGACAAGCTCAACAGTACAATTGAGAAGATGCAAAACCAGCTGATGGAGGAACAGAAAGCAAGACAAAAGGTGGAGAAAGAAGTTGCAGAAGTCAAATTGAGAGCAGAGGAGATCCGGGAACTCAGGGAGAGCTTAAAGAAGGCTCAACAGGTCAGTGACAGGTGCACCATTCTGTGACCAATCTTCAGATGGGAAAATTTTCAGCATGGCCTAATGGATCAGGATTGTTATCCCAGATGAACTTTTGCCTACAGCTGTGTAGATGCTCTTAACTAGTGGTTGCTGAAGACCTGAACCATATATATGTTCTTTTGATAAAGCTGTTCTTGCTACTTTATTGAGCCAAACTTGGTGTGTCTTCATTTGGCAGCGGTATTTGTTTCCTGTTAGTGGTTTAATTATTCATCATGCCATTGCCTTGTTGCTCACTCTTGAGTTTCCTTTTGCTGCATATATGTTGTGTCAAGATAAAGTTTGCTTGAGCTTACCCCACTGCATACACACTGTACTCTCTGATTACAATCGTAGCAAGTCTGATAGCGACGCAGCCGAATTTGGCTTGTAATTTTATAAAGAAACTTACCAATAAGCAAGTTGCCTTGGGTGGTAGTAGATCTCACTCGACAATAACGTTGGCATGTATTTCATTAAGATTGCATAGGGCGACTATATTAGTTGGGAGCAAAAGTTACTCATTAGGACTAAAATCAGTGTTAGCTAAAATACCCAGCTAACTATTAGTAGCCCATTAATTAGCTAGATACACCTAACTAATTCAGGCTAAAAAGGGGTCAATGACTAGCAAAATGTCGCTTTCATCCACTCACCTACGGACCAACCCATGCCGCCTCTGTTTTCTTTCCATTCCCAATGAACAATTTTTGCCAGAAATGAGCAAATCTAACTTTTGTTACAAAAAAAGTAACATACAATCTATATATCACTTGTCTAATTTAGCTATTAACAATTAGTTTTACGACAGCACTAACACCAGAACATCCGGACGCCTGCGTCCGTTCGGACGCCCGTAGCTGCTCTACCCCGTCAGCTCATATTCGCACGCCGCTCCATTTCCCGCGCTCGCATCCGAACCGCCCGCTTTAGATCCGCTACCCATGCTACTCGGATGACTCGCCCCCGCCTCTTCCACACCGGTGCGGCATCCGTCTCTTCCAGGCCGCCCGGAAGACTCGCCCCCGCCTTTTCCACAACTGCACCGCGTAGCCTGTGCCTCCTCACCACACCACCGGCGGCGCCCTGCGCCTCCTCCACGCGTCGGTGGCCGTGGGTTGGCCCTGCCTGCCCTCATGGACAACAACACCGGCGGTCTGCACTTCCAACATGAAACACTCAAATGCAACATACAGTTGACACAAATGAAACATTTGGGACATACGCATGCAACATGTGTGTGAAACATATGCAACATCCAGATAAAATCATTGCAACATGAAAAAACACTTATTGCAACATAAGACTGAAACAGCTGAAACATTTGGAACATATTGTTACAACATATGTGTGAAAACATATGGAACATCCAGATAAAAAATGATTGCAACATACGTCTGAAAATAGATGAAACATTTAGAACAAACACTTGCAACATATACAACATGTGCAACATCCCCAATCTACTTTTGCAACATCCATAAGAAACAACTGCAACATACCTTTAAAATGACTGAAACACTTGAAACATACATTTGCAACATAGGGGTGGGAAAGCCTGAGCCGGTCGATTCCAATCGTCGGGGTCAGAGCTGGCGGCGAGCGGCAGCGCACGAGCACCAGCGCCACCAGTACCGGGCTTGGCTTGGCGACGGTGGGGGGGGGGGGTGGGGGGCGAGGAGCGCCATGGCCGCCAGGGTGAGAGTGGGCGACGCGCCGGGGTGGAGGAGAACCGCCCACTCCCCTGCAAAACCTCCGTACGACCTCCATGGATCTCGCCGGAGGCAAGTGGATCTTGCTCCTGCTCCATGGATCTCACCGGGGTGGGGGAGAGGGCCGCCAGATCTGCGGGCGTTGGGGGCTCCCGGTGGAGGAGGACGCCAGGCATTTGTGCGCTGCGGCAGGGGGTGAGGAGCACGGAAGAGGTAAGGGCGGGAGCGGAGCGGGGCGAGACGTGCAAGAGTTGATTTTGTTTTTTAGGTGAACGACACATGCAAGGTAGCATTAACGTTAGTTTTATTTCATCTATACCGTCCTGGACTCCTGGTTCCCTCCCAACACCCCCGCCCGGGAGGCAAATTTTGAAGGACCCGGTCCTTCCTTCACCGTGTAAGACCTTGCTCCCTAAAGGTCACGTACATCTCAACAATCTCAAAGCATATACCTCCTCTCTACTACTTTTCATCTATTTTCTATTCAATTCTAACGGCACGTTGCACCGTTACCAGCAGCTCCTCATCCGCCGCGCCGGCCATCGCGGCGGCCTCCTCCGCGCGCTGCACGGTGCACGCGGCCGGGCCGGCGGCGTCCCAGCTGTGCTGCGCACGCGCACGAGCGCCCACCGGCGGTGGCCGCCTCCCGGCACGGCGCTGTGCAGTCGAGGCCCGCCTGTGGCCGCGTGCACGACGCGGCGCAGTAACGCGAGCAAGCCCCGTCGGTGGCCGCCGCCTGGCACGGCGCGGTGCAGGCCAGCCCCGTCGGTGGCCGCGGCCGCGACTGCCCCGCCCAACGCCGCCTGCGTCCCGCCCCTGCCGAGGTCGCGCCGCCTCCGCCTCGACTCTAGATCCGCCATCGCCGATGGCGCCCCCACTTCACCTAGCCCTAGCAACTCCGGTAACTGCTATCTCCAATTCTCCGAGTTTCTACGGACATCAGAAGTCCTACCTCACATCTCCCCTCTAGCGCTCGCTCTCTGTGTTTGGTGCCGGTTACCCAGACATGTCGGGATGGATTTTGCAGCAGTGGTTTTGGAGATACCTGCTTCAGACTTCGGAGGGATCTTGTCTTGAGGGGATCCGTCATGCAGTGATTGTACTAGGGGATTGAGGCTACCAGAGGTTCATCTGAGTCCTTTTTTGGGTAATTAAGCTTGCTGATGCATTATATGCTGTCTTCAATACAATTATGTGTATAGATTTGTTGAAATCAACTTTAGTTATATGCATATATTTTGGTGACCGCAGAACTGGACATCGTGCTTAATTTTGGATCTTTAAGCAGCATGTAGAAGATTCTGTTGCAATTATTTTGATTATAGACAATACCTGATAGAATCATTAGGCAGCAAAGAGTATAATTCCTTCATTGTCCAACATTAGGCTTATCCTCTGTATAGCTATATTATCATTTTTGCTCTCTCTTGGATGAAGTCCAAATGCTCATATATAGCAGCCAAAGATATCTTGTTGAAATTTTCTACTTTCCTGCAGGTTCTTTTTAAATCAAGAATTTAATATTGAAGCATTGGTACTTGGCAGGGCTCCGGGCATTTTGGTGGGTGTAGCACAGGGATGACCTTGAACCGGCAGCTGATCTTCTCGAAGCATAAATCGACTAATCCACCCCACATCGGAAGCTGTATGTGTGCCTGTGATGTTACAGCTACCTGAATGAAGACAGCTTCCATGGTCTAACTGAACCAATAAAGCACCAGAACAATATACTTATTCTTGTTCAGATTTGTATTGCCACAGAATCATTTGATGCCAGTCATCAGCGGTGGCTTTTCCTTGGAGATTTTAATTTGATCTACCAGGCGGAAGATAAGAATAACACAAATCTCAACCGCCACCTCATGAGCTCCTTCAAGGCGACAATTGATGATTTGGGGCTCAAAGAAATTAAGCTAAACGGCCGCCGTTTCACCTGGACCAATGAGCAAACCAACCCCACAATGACTAGGATTGACAAACTTCTTTGCACTCTAGATTGGGAGCTGCTCTTCCCATCGTGCTTTCTCCACTCCCTCCCATCTCTCATGTCAGACCACACACCGCTGCTACTCCACGGCGCACTTGATCATTTCAACAACAATTTCTTCCGGTTCGAAAATTTCTGGACCAAGATGGAAGGCTTCCACGAAGTGGTGCAAATTGAATGGGGGAAACCACTCAACACCATGCTACCCATCAAGCGTTTACACATCAAAATGGCTAGACTTGCAAAGGGCCTGTAGAAATGGCGGAAAGAGAAAATAGTGAAAGCATCTAAAGAGAAAATAGTGAAAGCATCTAGGCCCCTTGTTTGGTTTCGGTGATTAATGACAATACAATATTACTATGACTAACGTGTGTTTTGCAGAGGCAATTAAGTTAGGTCATGGTAATGGAGATCAATTGGGCAATCAAGGTTGTCATTCCCCCACGATGGAAATCGTTTCGGTTTTCAAAGGATGGACGACAAGGTTAAGGATGACTAGTTCTAAGTGTCGATTGGAGTTGGAGTGACACTTAGAGTAGTTTAGGACTTTGTTTTTCCTTTGGTCGTACTATTAAGGGGGTATGGACGGGTAGCTTGACCTAGGTGAGTCTAGTGAGTTAGGTGTGGTGCACACTTGTTAAAACTAGCACTAGGTAGCTCCACAATAGCCCTATGATCCTATGGAGCAAACTTCATTCATATATGTTCGAGAGTTGAAAGTGAATGGAGGGTCAAATGCTGACCGGACGCTGGCTCCGGTGCGATCGGACGTTGGCCGCAGGGTCCGGTCAGTACATTTGATCAAGGTGATTGTGTTCGGTGCGACCGGACGCTAGAGTGGTCAAGTGACCGGACACTGAGAGGTAGCGTCTGGTCGACTCCAGTAAGGTTCCAGAGAAGGAAATCTGTGACCGGACGCGTCCGGTCAATACTGACTGGACCCTAAGGATCCAGCGTCCGGTCGAGTACAGTAAGCATCCAGTGAGGGTTTAACGCGACCGGACGCGTCCGGTCAGTGGTGATTGGACCCTGCCAACGTCCGGTCAACACTTAAACACTAGTGTGCGGGTTGAACTGATCGGAGTGTCCGGTCAACATGACCGGAGCATTCGGTCACCCCGCAGAAGCTCATAACGGTTTGTTTTTCAGGCTGCCTTATAAATAGAAGCTCCACTCGTGTGTGGAGTCACTTTTGCTCATTCCAACAGCTGAGAAACACGTTTGTGAGTGCCAAGAAGAGCAAGGTCCTAGTTAGGTGATTGAGATTCGTGGATCCAAGAGAGTAGCCTCATTAGTGAATCAAGAGTAGCAAAGTGTGCATCCACCGTTCTCATTAGGCTTCGCGTGGTCAAGTGGCTTGTTACTCTTGGTGATCGCCATCACCTAGATGGCTTGGTGGTGATTGGGAGCTTGGTGATCACTCGGCGGAGCTTGTGGGTGACCCAACTCAAGTTGTGAGCGGTTTTGGGTGATTCGCCATGACGGAGTGTCGAAGAATCAACCCGTAGAGAGCACTTGATCCTTGCGCGGATCAAGGGGGAGCTACACCCTTGCGCGGGTGCTCCAACGAGGACTAGTGGAGAGTGGAGACTCTCCGATACCTCGGCAAAACATCGCCGCGTTTCTCTCCCTCTATTTACTTTGAGCATTTACTTTGAGCAATTCAATATTTGTCTTTATATTCATAGAATTGCCATGCTAGAGTAAGTTTGGAAGATAGGTTGTAAGTCTGTTGTGCGTTTGATTAATAGAAACACTTTTCTAGGCACAAGGGGTTAATTGGGCTAACCGTAAGATTTAATTATTGCAAGAAAAGTTAGAATTAGCCCAATTCACCCTCCCTCTTGGGCATCTTGATCCTTTCAATTGGTATCAGAGCCTCGTGCTCACGTTTTTAAGCTTAACCGCTTAGAGCAAGATGTCTCACGGGGATGGACCTCCTCCTATCTTTGAGGGAGATGACTTTCCATATTGGAAAATTCGCATGGAGGCGTACTTAGAAGCTCTAGACGTTGGTATTCTTAGAGCCACCTCACAAGGCTTCCCAAAACCTTGGGATGCTACTAACTTACAAGGCAATGAGGTTAATTATGAAAAATGGAATGCAAAGGCTCGAAACACTAGCTTTAGAGGCCTTTGCAAAGATGTGTTCAACCGCGTAAGGAACCACAAAGACACCCATGCACTATGGTCGGACGTTTGTGCGCTCCATGAGGGAACCAAGAGTGAGCATGAGGAACACTATCATCTTGTAATTAAAAAGCTAAATTCATTTGAGATGCTTCCCAAAGAATGTGCTAATGAGATGTATTCACGTTTGAATGTTCTTGTAGAGGAAGTCAATGGGCTTGGACTTACTCAAATGTCACCATCCGATATTGTGAGAAAGATCTTGAGTGTCCTCCCCATTGACAAATATGGGCACATTGTGACCGTGCTACACCAAGGTGATCTTTCCACCGCTACACCGATACAAATCTTGGGAAAGATCAATGCTCATGAGATGTACATGCACATCACGCCACAAGATGGCTCATCCTCTACCAAGAAGAAAGAGAAGGACTTAGCATTCAAAGCTAGCCACGACAAGGGCAAAGCAAGACTTGAGTATGAGAGCTCAAGTAATGAAGAAGATGAAGATGAAAATCTTGCTCTCATGGTGAAGAAAGCCGCCAAGATACTAAAGAAGCTAAACAAGAGTGGCATCAAGTTTGACAGCAAGAAGAAGAAGTTCTTCACAAGCTCTAGAAGAAAGCCAATCTCCGAAATGGATTGCTTCAATTGTGGTGAATTTGGTCATCTAGCACATCAATATTCCAAGCCCAAGAAAGACAAGTTCAAGAACAAGAACAAGGGCAAGAAAGATGACTCAAGTAATGAAGATGAAGATGAGAAGAAGAAGAACAAGCCATATAAGAAGAGGGATGGCAAAAAGAGGGACTTCCACAAGAAGAAGAGTGGAAAGGCCTCCATCGTCGGTGATTGGCTCACGGACATTGATTTATCTAGTGGATCATCCGATGATGATAGCTGACAATGAGAAGGTGGCCGCCATTGCTATTGATCTTCCATCTTCACCGCCACCATCGCCATCATCCTCTATACACCTATGCCTTATGGCCAAGGGTGAACGCAAGGTAACTAATAGTGATGATAGTAGTGATGATGAGCAAGCTAGTGATGATGATAGTGATAGCGATGATGATGATTCACATTCATATGATGATCTTGTCAAAATACTAAGAAAATACACTAAGATCATTAGAAAGAGTAGAGCTAAAAATGAAAAGCTTGATGCTAAACATGATTCACTCTTAGCAAAATGCGATACATTGGAAAAGGCTAATGTTGAGCTTAGAGAAACAAATGATGCTATATCATCTAAACTCAAGGAGCTCAAATCTTCTAAGAAAGAGCTTAAAGATAAACATGATAAACTTGAGTGGGTGCACAATGAGCTCATCACTAGCCACAACAAGCTAAAAGATGAATATACAACTCTTAAGATCAATCATGATACTCTTGTTATTGCTCAAGAATTTTTACCAAATGAGCCACATGATGCTACTAACCATGTTGTTAAGATTGATATAGCTACATCATGTGATGATTTAATTGATGAGAGCATTGAGCAAGGATCTAGTGGCAAAGGCAAGCAAGTGGTTGAGTGCAATGACTATGATGAATATGTCAAGCTCAAGAACACAAATAAAAAGCTCATGAAAGATCTTGAAGAAATGAAAAGCCACAACACCATTATGCTAGAAACTCTTGATCATGACAAAGAGTTGATCCTTGAGAATGAGAAGCTCAAAGAAGAAAATAAGAAGCTCAAGGAAGAGAAGAAAGATGATGCTCTAAAGGAAGAAAATAAGAAGCTCAAGTTGGAAAAAGAGCATCTCAAGATTGGGTTGAGCAAGTTTGCTAGAGGCAAGCACCTCCAAAGTGAGCTACTCATGAACACCATCATAAAGATGGATAGAAGTGGCATTGGATATGTGGCAAGTGTAGAGAAGAAGAAGGCTCAAGTTCAACAACAATCAAAGCCAAAGTCAAAGCCAAAGCCAAAGAGATGTTTTGAGTGTGGACAAGAAGGCCATTTTGCTCATGAGTGCCAAACTCCACTGCCACAACCCTTGCCCAAGCATGCTAGACCCTTTGTCTTCAATGCTCACTACATGCTTAGAAAAGATTCTAGTGGAAAGATGAAAGTCATGTTCTTAGGTCCCCCTAACAAGAATAGGGCTAAGAAGATTTGGGTGGCTAAGTCACTTGTTGAGAAGGTGAAGGGCCCTCAACAAGTTTGGATTCCTAAAGCTTGAATCTCTTGTGTGTAGGTGAACTACAAGACTGGTGGAAGTCATTGGGTTATTGATAGTGGTTGCACTCAATATATGACCGGTGATCCTCATATGTTCACCTCACTAGATGAAGAGGTAGATGGACAAGAGAAAATAACATTTGGAGATAACTCAAAGGGCAAGGTTAAAGGATTGGGCAAAGTGACAATATCAAATGATCATTCCATCTCCAATGTGCTTTATGTTGCTTCATTGAGCTTCAACTTGCTATCCGTTGGACAATTGTGTGATCTTGGCTTCCAATGCTTGTTCACCGAGAAGGTGGTTGTTGTATCCAAGGTAGATGATAATCAAGTGATATTCAATGGATTTAGATACAACAACTTATATCTAGAGGACTTTACCTCTGAAGATGCAAATTTAAAGACTTACCTATTCATCAAAACAACACTTGGGTGGCTATGGCATAGAAGACTTGCTCATGTTGGTATGAGCTCACTCAAGAAGCTTATGAAGAATGATTTGGTGAGAGGGTTGAAGGATGTGAAGTTTGAAAAGGACAAGCTTTGTAGTGCATGTCAAGCCGGCAAGCAAGTTGCAAATACTCATCCAACCAAAGCTTTATGTCAACCACAAGAGTGCTAGAACTCCTTACATAGATTTATTTGGACCAACAACGTACAAGAGTTTGGGAGGGAATCTCTATTGTCTTGTGATTGTTGATGACTATTCAAGGTACACATGGGTATTCTTTCTTCATGACAAATCCGAAGTTGCATCTTGCTTCAAGAAGTTTGCCAAGAGAGCTCAAAATAAATTTGAAGTGAAGCTCAAGAAGATAAGAAGTGACAATGGAAAAGAATTTGACAACACAAACATTGAAGCTTATTGTGATGAAGTTAGGATCAAGCATGAAGTCTCTACAACTTATACTCCTCAACAAAATGGTGTAGTTGAGAGGAAGAACCAGACTTTGATCACTCTTGTAAGGACAATGCTAGATGAGTACAACACCCCCGAAGCTCTATGGGCGGAAGCAATCAACACCGCATGCTATGTATCAAACCACCTATTTCTTCAAAAGTTCCTTGGCAAGACACCTTATGAGTTGCTCAATGGGAAGAAGCCGGACGTCTCCTTCTTTAGGGTGTTTGGTTGCAAATGCTACATCTACAAGAAGCGGCAACACCTAGGGAAGTTCCAAAGACGTTGTGATATTGGTTTTCTTGTTGGTTACTCATCAAAGTCCAAAGCATATAGAGTATTTAATCATGCCACCGGCTTGGTTGAAGAAACATATGATGTGGAATTTGATGAATCTAACGGCTCCCAAGGAGCACATGAGAATCTTGATGATGTAGGTGATGAACCATTGAGGGAGGCTATGAAGAACATTCCAGTTGGAGACATCAAGCCTAAAGATGATGAAGATGATATACAAGTGATAAATCCACCCTCTTCATCAAATGTACCACAACATGGCGAAAAAGATGGGAGAGTAGAAAATAAAGACACTCATGTCTCCCATGAGCAAACGGTGGTACAAGAACAAGATGTTGATGCTCCACAACCTCCTCCTCAAGTGGTCAATAGAAGAAATACACCTCTCCTACAAGATCATCCACAAGATCTCATCATTGGGAGTCCATCAAAGGGTGTAATAACTTGATCTAAAAAACTTGCTTCATTTATTGCTTATCACTCTTTTGTCTCTTGCTATGAGCCTACCAAGGTAGAAGAAGCTCTTAAAGATCCGGATTGGATAAATGCCATGCATGAAGAGTTGAACAACTTCACTCGCAATGAAGTTTGGACTCTTGAAGAACGACCAAAAGGTGCAAGAGTCATTGGAACAAAGTGGGTGTTCCGCAACAAGCAAGATGATCAAGGTGTTGTTGTGAGGAATAAGGCAAGACTAGTTGCAAAGGGTTTCTCCCAAGTTGAAGGTTTGGATTTTGGAGAGACCTCTGCACCAGTTGCAAGATTAGAAGCCATCCGTATCCTACTTGCATATGCATCACATCATGAAATGAAACTATATCAAATGGATGTGAAAAGTGCATTTTTAAATGGCTTTATTAATGAACTAGTCTATGTCGATCAACCTCCTGGGTTTGAAGACCCTAGATATCCTAATCATGTTTATAGGTTGTCCAAGGCACTATATGGGCTTAAGCAAGCCCCAAGAGCTTGGTATGAGTGCCTTCGGGACTTCCTCATTGAGAAGGGCTTCACCATTGGGAAGGTCGACACCACACTATTCACCAAGAAGCTTGATGGACATATCTTCATTTGTCAAGTATATATTGATGATATCATCTTTGGATCATCAAATGAAGACTCATGCAAAGAATTTGGTGAATTGATGTCAAAGGAGTTCAAGATGTCCATGATTGGTGAGCTTACATTCTTTCTTGGTTTTTAAGTCAAGCAAATGAAAGAAGGCATCTTCATCTCTCAAGAGAAATACACAAAAGATCTTCTCAAGAGATTCAAGATGGATGAATGTAAGCCAATCAAGACACCAATGCCTACCAATGGACATCTCGACCTAGATGAGGGAGGTAACCTGGTTGATCAAACTCTCTATCATTCCATGATTGGTAGCTTGTTATATTTAACCGCATCTAGGCCCGACATCATGTTTAGTGTGTGTATGTGTGCTAGATTTTAAGCTAATCCTAAGGAAACACATTTAATTGCCGTAAAAAGAATCCTTAGGTATCTTAAGCACACACCAAGCATTGGCCTTTGGTATCCTAAAGGAGCTATATTTGAATTAGTTGGCTATTCCGATTCGGATTATGTCGGTTGCAAAGTTGATAGAAAGAGCACATCCGGAGGGTGCCATTTGCTTGGTAGATCACTTGTGTCTTGATCCTCCAAGAAACAAAATAGTGTGGCTTTGTCCACCACTGAAGCGGAATACATTGCCGCGGGTGCTTGTTGTGTACAAATTTTATACATGAAACAAACTTTGCTAGACTATGGTGTAGTTCTAGAAAAGGTACCTCTTTTGTGCGACAATGAAAGTGCGGTAAAACTTGCAAATAATCTGGTTCAACACTCTTGCACCAAGCACATAGATATCCACCATCACTTTCTAAGAGATCATGTTCCTAAAAATGATATATCACTAGAAGGTGTAAAAACCGAAGATCAATTAGCGGATATCTTCACTAAACCGCTAGATGAGGCTACATTTTGTAGATTGTGGAATGAGCTCAATGTACTTGATTTTAGTAACTTCACTAAAAATTGAGTTTGTGTTGTCCCTTGCATTCATTGTAATATACAACATGTTTGATTTTTGGTAATGCATATAGGGCTTGTCTAACATGGTTAAGATAACCACTGAAAAGCATGTGAAGAAGCTTAACCTTGGATCAAACTTGACAAGCAACTAGATTTACTTACAAAGTATTGCATATGCATGGATGTTGTTTTGTCGTTTTGTTCCATTTGCCCTCTTATTGCCTATTTTCTTAAAATGAATTATAGCCTAAGGCAAAATATTTTAAAAAAAACTTGAGGGTTTGAGAGAGGTCACTCACATCAGTCTCAATTGGTGTTTATTTGGATCTTATTTAAGTTGGGACTTGATTGGGAATAGGCAGCGCGGAGGTATATTGAAGATTTGCTGGAAAAGAGTGACCGAACGCTGCACCGAACTCTACTATCCAGCGTCCGGTCAGTTCACAGGAGGTGAACAGAAGCTGAAGGAGTGACCGAACTCTGCGTTTGAGTGTCCGGTCAGAAAGGGTTCCAGCGTCCGGTCGATCTACATGGCATTCAAGGCAACTGACCGGACCCTGCCTGCATCCGGTCATGGACCACCGAATGCGTCTGGTCGCGATTCTAGAGGAATTGGACCTCTCTAGAATCGACCAGACACTGGGTGGTAGCGTCTGGTCGCTACCACCAGAGCGTCCGGTCAGTAGATCTTGTGCAACTTTAGGACTCTTTATCCGTTTCCTTTCTTGTCGCGTTGAGGAACCCTATTTAACCTAATCGGCCATACTCTTTGCCCCATCTGGTTCGTGCCCTAGCCGCCATCACCGCCGCATCTCCTTCGCGCCAGCTCGCCGCACTAGCTCGCCGCGCCATCACCGCCGAGCCCCGCAGCTGCCATCTCCCACCGCCAGCCAGTGCGACCGCGCGCCACCACACCCACCACCCACGCGACCGATCGCCACCACAGCCACTCGTCGCCGCTACCCTGCTCAGCCAGCACCTCCTCGAGCCACACCGTGTCTCCCTATGCTCCCAAGGCACCTGTCCACGCAAGCCTTGCCAGAGCCGCTCCTTGCCTCACCGCCGTGTCTCCTCAATGATAGTGCAGTCCACGTCCAACGTCGGTAAGGCCTTGCTTGTGCCCTAGCAATCCAAATTTCCATCTTTTCGTGACTTAGCAATTTGTCATAGCATTGACTTCAATTGCATCCAGGGCTGTCAATTCACCGCTCATCACGAACCCTAACCCTAGGTCTTCCGGTGGTTCCCCGCATGTCACTTTTCTTTTCATTGGATCACCGGTTCGTCAGGTAGCAAGCCAGTCGTTTCTATTTCGCATCTAAATTGCTTGCTCTCATAGGGTTTCACATGTATTAGATATATCATATTTACTTGTATATCCATCTATTCCAAAGTCGGTGCTGTTGAGGTGATAGGTGTAGTTGTTAGTTAACTCAGAGCCAAGCTCATGAGTACGGACCGAGGCCAAGCCTCGAAAGTGTTAGTAGACAGTTGATCTTGTCAGCGGCAGTTTTTCTCTTGTCAGATCAGATGGCTCGCACCAAGAATGTTGGTGGTGGTCCAGGAGATGACGATCGGAGGCCCCCGCCTCGCTTGCCTGCAGGAACCAAAGGCAAGGCGACGAAGCAGGTTACATCAAAGAAGGCAAGTATCCTGATGCAGAGACAGCGAGAGCAGCAGCAGTCGCTGAGGCCACAGAGCGTGCCGATGAGAGGCGGTGCTCGCAGTGGTGTTGTCATTGATAGATCGGCAGCTTACACCAAGCACAGAGGGCAGCAGTTGAGGACGGCTGAGCGTCTTCATGGTGGTCCACCTGGGACTGTCATGATGGGAGGACATCAGTCTAGCTATTGAGGAGCCTCAGCCTTCAGGGGGAGTCCCAATAGGAGCCACAGCAGCAGCCCCCACCAGCAGAGCTTAGCCAGCTCAGGAGACTTAAGGAGGGCCAATAGGCCAAGGAGGCCGAGGAGACCGAGCAGGCACCCCTAGCTACGCCGCTCTGGTCGTACCCATGTTCTAGTCTCACCGAGGCCACCGACACAGCGGAGGGGATCGTGTCCACCGCCTAGACCACAAGGTCTGCCTCTAGTGGTATATCTTGACTTGAGGGCCACCACGGCCAGGCAGGTTTGGCAGCTAAGGTTTGTTGAGTTTGAGGTGTGGTTTCCTCTGAGGAGGGATGAGAGAGCCGCAGAGGGTTTCTATACACTGCTCCAAGAAGACTTCTACAATGTATATCTGAACAGTGGGGCGGTCTTCCGATCTCAGAGAGTCTGTAGTATTGAGGCTTTTGTGGCAGTAGCCAGAGAGCATATCCGCCCCTACTTATCATATTTGCCGGGGCTAACAGATCTGATTTGCCAGACTGGACTGTATGTACCATCTTGGGTTCGACAGTTTTATACTTCGCTCTATGTTGACCCGCAGCATAACTTCATACACTTTGCATTCAGAGGCAGAGACTACAGGGTGATGAGTTTTAGGGCTAGGGAGATACTGAGGCTATAGGAGCAGCCTGTCAGGTTACATGAGGTATGTTATGGACAGTAGGAGCCTCCCAGGCGTTCTCATGGAGGGTTGGTGCCCCCTACTGATCTTGTGCGACATTGCTTCAAGGAGCCCTTTGGTGAGGGGCTGAGGAGGAACCCCAGTGACCTTACTCCTACAGCTAGAGTGCTAGAGGCTATCATCAGGAGGACACTACTTCCTAGGTTGGGATACAGAGAGGGTCTAACTCGCCTACAGCTCTGGCTCCTTAATGCCTTGATGCAGCAGACTGTGTTTGATATTTGGGACCTCCTTCTATCAAAGATGAAGGATACTATAGCTGAGGGCTTCAAGGGTCGCATGCAGCTTCCATATGCACATTGGATCACTTTCCTGATGCTTAAGGTTGTGCAGGTTAGGACCCCTGAGATGGTTGCAGAGTACAAAGGTGTCACCACTAAGTTTCCAGCTTATAACATGGCACAGAGGATCAGGCATAGCACACCATAGGCTCCCACTCAGCCTCGCCGTCGTCTAGATGTACTAGAGTCCATAGCTCAGTAGGACGAGATTATCAGAGGCATAGCCACTACTGAGGAAGAGCAGCTTGAGGCTCAGGAGGAGAGGACCAAGTCTAGTGATAGTTCGGATGACGACTACTGGCCGATTCCTCAGATGCCTCCATGCAGACATGATGTAGAGGCCGGCAGTTCTAGCTCAGCTCCACCTGCACCGTAGATGGATCCTGCCTTGATTGCTATTCCTAAGCGGATGCAGCAGGATTAGGCACGATAGGCTCAGGAGACAGCTGCAAACTTTGCACAGTTTTAGGCTCGTCAGGACAAGTTCCAGCGACAGCAGCAGATCCTCTAGCAGCAGCAGCAACAGATGCATCAGCAGTAGTTACTCATGCAGCAGCAGCTTATGGGATTTATGCAGCATATAGTAACAGCACTTGGGGCTCCACTGCCATAGCCTTCACCACAGCTTGCTCAGCCTGCCACCACTTCGACGACTCTAGCTGTACAGCCCAGTGGGCTTTAGAGTCAGGGATAGCCTCTAGCTCCGTTTGCCTCTCCCACATTACAGGTGTCCCAGTGGTTATCCTCACCAGTGGTAGCCCCGCAGTTCACACCATATCATATGGGCTTCTCACCAGATCAGTCATCCTCGCTATTTGTGCCTGACACGTCAGTCTCCAGAAGTCTTGGAGCATCCTTCAACGAGTTGATAGGCATGCCTACACCGCCACATATGCATACCGCCAGTCCTTCTACAGCAGCCCCTGTCGCCATGACTACTCAGAGGCTCCCTTTGTCTGTTGCCTCTTCAGATCCTACGACAGATGTACCAGCAGCATCACAGGCCGCACCTACCCTAGCTCAGACCCAGACCGCTTCAGAGACACTTCCAGCCATAGAGGGTCAGTTAGTACAGAGCTTAGGGTCCGATGATGATGACGCATAGTTTCATCTTGCTCCTCGTACCTCAGCACTCGGCTCGTCCGCTGCAGCCCCGCCGACCGACCCTTAGGTTTTGGTGTTTGACGCCAAAGAGGGAGAGGGTTCGAGTATGTAGACTTAGGGGGAGCGACATTTAGGGGGAGCTAGTTATCTATTATTAGCTTATTATCTATTACATTTGGAGTTTCTATGTGTGTGATACATTATGCATCCATGTTTACTATTATATCTATGTGATAGTGATATCTACGTGATTGTGATTTATGACATGTGTGCTCTCTCTTTGAATTCCCTTATGTCATATCACTTGTGCAATGCTCATTTGCTTTGCTTCCGCGTTTATACTCCGATGCAAATGAGCTTTACTACTTGTACTCATGCTTATTTCATATCTTTTGAGTACATCATGTTTGCTTGGCTCATATAAGTTTGCCTAACTCTTTTGTTCTTATTGACAAAAACTTATATGAACCAAGCATAACAAAAACCTTACTCTTTCACATACTCTGATACTCGAGGTGGTATTGTCATCAATCACCAAAAAGGGGGAGATTGAAAGTATCTAGGCCCCTTGTTGGGTTTCGGTGATTAATGACAATACAAGATTACTATGACTAACGTGTGTTTTGTAGAGGCAATTAAGTTAGGTCATGGTAATGGAGATCAATTGGGCAATCAAGGTTGTCATTCCCCCACGATGGAAATCATTTTAGTTTTCAAAGGATGGACGACAAGGTTAAGGATGACTAGTTCTAAGTGTCGATTGGAGTTGGAGTGACACTTAGAGTAGTTTAGGACTTTGTTTTTCCTTTGGCCATACTATTAAGGGGGGTATGGATAGGTAGCTTGACCTAGGTGAGTCTAGTGAGTTAGGTGTGGTGCACACTTGTTAAAACTAGCACTAGGTAGCTCCACAACAGCCCTATGATCCTATGGAGCAAACTTTATTCACATATGTTCGAGAGTTGGAAGTGAATGGAGGGTCAAATGCTGACCGGACGCTGGCCGCAGGGTCCGGTCAGTACATTTGATCAAGGTGATTGTGTTTGGTGCGACCAGATGCTGGAGTGGTCAAGTGACCGGACGCTGAGAGGCAGCGTCCGGTCGACTCTAGTAAGGTTCCAGAGAAGGAAATCTACGACCGGACGCGTCCGGTCAATACTGACCGGACCTTGAGGATCTAGCGTCCGGTCGAGTACAGTAAGCATCCAGTGAGGGTTTAACATGACCGGACGCGTCCGGTCAGTGGTGATCGGACCCTGCCAGTGTCCGGTCAACACTTAAACACTGGTGTGCGGGTTGAACTGACCGGAGCGTCCGGTCACCCCACAGAAGCTCATAACGGTTTGTTTTTCAGGCTGCCTTATAAATAGAAGCTCCACTCGTGTGTGGAGTCACTTTTGCTCATTCCAACAGCTGAGAAACACGTTTGTGAGTACCAAGAAGAGCAAGGTCCTAGTGAGGTGATTGAGATTCGTGGATCCAAGAGAGTAGCCTCATTAGTGAATCAAGAGTAGCAAAGTGTGCATCCACCGTTCTCATTAGGCTTCGCGTGGTCAAGTGGCTTGTTACTCTTGGTGATCGCCATCACCTAGATGGCTTGGTGGTGATTGGGAGCTTGGTGATCATCCGGCGGAGCTTGTGGGTGACCCAACTCAAGTTGTGAGCGGTTTTGGGTGATTCGCCACGACGGAGTGTCGAAGAATCAACCCGTAGAGAACACTTGATCCTTGCGCGGATCAAGGGGGAGCTACACCCTTGCGCGGGTGCTCCAACGAGGACTAATGGAGAGTGGCGACTCTCCGATACCTCGGCAAAACGTCACCGCGTTCCTCTCTCTCTCTCTATTTACTTTGAGCATTTACTTTGAGCAATTCAATACTTGTCTTTACATTCATAGAATTGCCATGCTACAGTAAGTTTGGAAGATAGGTTGTAAGTCCGTTGTGCGTTAGATTAATAGAAACACTTTTCTAGGCACAAGGGGTTAATTGGGCTAACCGTAAGATTTAATTATTGCAAGAAAAATTAGAATTAGCCCAATTCACCCCCCCCTCTTGGGCATCTTGATCCTTTCAAATAGGAAACACAAGACTCTAGCTAGCCATCACCAAAGAGGTCCTCCTTCAGCTAGAAATGGCACAAGAACTCAGGCCACTCTCAGATCAGGAAAACGAACTTAGGAAATGCTTAAAAGCCTGCAGCACCAGCCTGGCTGTAATTGAGAAGTCACGGATGAGGCAGAGGTCCAGGCTTACCTATATCCGCAGTGGTGACGCCAACACAAAACTTTTTCACATGAAAGCCAATGCATGCCGGAGAAAAAATTACATTCACTGTCTACAAAAAGAGGGTGGGTTAGTCTTCTCCCAAGATGAAAAAGAAAAAGTGGTCAAGGATTATTTCAGCGAGCACTTGGGCACCTCTACAGCAAGGACCTTGTCCTTAAATTGGTAGGCGCTGGGCTATACTCCAAGAAACCTACAGCAGCTGGAGCTACCATTCACTCAGGACGATGTCCGGCGTACTGTCCTCAAGATGCCATCCAAGAAAGCCCCGGGACCTGATGGCTTCACGGGGGCCTTCTTCAAGGCATGCTGGGAGATAATCAAAGATGACTTATTGGCTGCGATCAACAATCTCTTCCAACCGCATTCCCAAGGCTTTGAGTTAATGAATTCGGCAAACATCATCTTGCTTCCAAAAAAGACAGACGCCTTGAGAATCACGGACTACAGGCCAATTAGCCTCATGCATAGCTTTGCAAAATTTTTTGCAAAACTCCTAGCCAACAGACTTGCCCCCACCTCAACTCCTTAGTCTCCAACTGCCAAAGTGCGTTCATCAAGAAAAGAAGTATTCATGACAACTTCCTATATGTACAGTCAATGGTGAGAAAAATGCATAAGGAAAAGATGCCCACACTTTTCATGAAGCTCGATATCCACAAGGTTTTTGACACAGTGAACTGGAGCTACCTGCTGGAGGTCCTACGTGCTCTTGGCTTCGGCACATGATGGTGTGAATGGGTATCCATCCTTTTCTGCACAGCCACGTCGAGGGTAATGCTCAACGGCCTGCTAGGACCGAGCTTCCACCACGCCAGGGGGTTCGCCAAGGCGACTCTTTATCGCCAATGCTTTTCATCCTCGCCATGGATCCACTCCAGCGTATTCTTGAATTCGCTACTCAGATGGGCGCCCTCTCCCCGGTCCCCTCATCCATGGCCAGATGGAGAACCTCCCTATACGCAGGTGACGCGTTTATTTTTATAAACCCTCGAAAGGAAGACATAGATGCGATCAAGGTGATTCTCTAGGCCTTTGGGAATATATTGGGCCTCCACATAAATTTGGAAAAGAGCTCCATTCACCCAATCAGATGCGACGAGATAGATCTAGACCATGTTCTAACCTCCTTTGCAGGGATCAGGGGCTCTTTCCCTTGCCGTTACCTTGGCCTGCAGCTCCACACGCGTTCGTTATAGAAGGTACACGTCTAGCCGCTCATCGAGCGGATCAGCCAAAGATTGCCTGGATGAAAAGGAAAATGGCTGAACAGAGCCGGTCGCCTCGCCTTGGTTTCATCCATTCTCTCGGCAATGCCAACTTATCATCTAACGGTATTCCCATTGGCGGCTTGGGCTCAAAAAAGCATCGACAAAATTAGAAGGTCCTTTCTCTAGAAAGGAGAGGAAAATGCCAATGGGAGGCACTGCCTTGTTAATTGGCCGACAGTAACTAGGCCAAAGGACCTCGGGGGGCTTGGAATACCTGACCTTAACAAGTTCAGCAGGGCATTGCGCTTAAGATGGCTGTGGCAGGATTGGGTGGACACTTCTAAACCTTGGGCTGGAATGGAGCTTCCCTGCAATGATCTAGATCGGGCACTTTTCAATGCATCTACGACAGTCACAATTAGTGATGGGCAAAAAGCTCGCTTCTGGCATGACACCTGGCTAGACGGTGAGGCTCCAAAGCATCTTGCGCCCAGTTTATTTGAATTAGTGAGATGTAAAAATAGGTCAATCCATCTTGAGCTCCGTAACAGTGTCTGGGTCGCCGCTCTGAGGGGCCAGATCACTACAGCATCGCAGGTGGAGGAATTCATCTCGTTATGGATCAGGTTGCAAGATATCCACCTAACGCCGGGCACTCCAGACACCATTACCTGGAAATGGACAGCCAACGGAGCCTATTCCACCCGATCGGCCTACAGAATACAATTCTGTGGTTCCTACAGAGCATTTCGGAGTGATCTCATATGGAAAGCATTCACTAAAAACAAGTGCAAAGTATTCGTCTGGACCATGGCGCGAGAGAAAATCCTCACTGCGGATAATCTACAAAAGAGAGGTTGGCCACACCAAGACCGATGCGCCCTATGCAACGGCCTGTTGGAAACGTGCCTCCACTTAGCCTTGCTTTGTCCGTTCACCAGAGCAGTATGGAATCTCATTCTACATTGGGAACACTTCGATGCGAGCATAATCCTCCTGGCCAAAGATCCAACCCATTTGATCCCGTGGTGGGAAGAGGTCCAATCCAAGATAACCAAGGACGACAGAAAGCGCTTCAACGGCTTGGTAATCTACACCGTTTGGAATATTTGGAAAGAGAGAAATAGAAGAATATTCACAAACACCCACGAAACGGCAATGCAGGTGGCCTCAAGAACGAAAGAGGGCATCCTGCAGAAGAAGATGGCTCATTCTTGGGGAGAGTAATCGTCCTAGACGATTGTACAATTTTTTCACCTCTTTACCCCCTTGTCCTGCTCGGGGATCTCTACAGCTCTTGTATATAAACTCTATTTCCTATCTTAATGGAAAGGCAGAGCTCTTGCCATTGCGTTTTAAAAAAAAAATCATTTGATGCCTTTGCTTAGGATATATACCAGAGTAAAGTATGGCAGATTATTCAGATAGCCATATGAACATGTTATAAGATGTATTTTGCACACTGTAATTTTGTATGTGAAATACATATGGCATGTTGCCTGTTTTGAAATCTGTATACAAATCGGTATTGAGAGTATGCAAAAATTGACAACCAGAAATTGAAAACTGAGGTTGTTTCTCTTATGGACGCACTGGAATGACAACCTGTTGATATCAGACATTACAAATTCTATATGCCTGACATTACAAATTCTATATGCCTGACACTACAAATTCCATGCCTGAGCAATCTTCTGCCATATCTGCACCATACATCCAAGGAGGATTTACAGATCTTTTACTCGGAGTTCAGCAAGATGCCGCAATGTCCTCGTCTGGTAGAAAGTTATATTTCGATGCAAATATGTAACTGTGTTCAACTGGATACTGTTATGGTGACCTCTGCGAATTTTTTAACACTTTTTGTAAACTAATTTTAAATCTAACACTGTTTAATTTTTTTCTTCAAAACTAACACTTTTGGCCGCGTCTATTGCCATGGTATGGTGGCGCGGCGACAGGGGTGACGTGGCGATGACCAGGGCACTGACCGATGACGTGGCGAATTTTTTTAATTTTAACATTTTTTAATAACTAATTTTAAATCTAACACTATAAGTTTTTTTTAAACTAACACTTTTGGCCGCGTCTATTGCCCTGGCGCGGCCAAATGCCTGTGCCGCGCCATGCATGGTGGCACGGCAGAGGTCTGACGTGGCCGCGACCGGTTTCGGTGACCGTTGACGTGGCAGCTCTTGCCGCGCCACCGATCTTGGCGCGGCAGTGCCGCGCCCTGATCTATGGCGTGGCAGAGCCGAATAAATACCGCGTGGCCGGCCACCCGCCCACACGCACCCTGCCCGCCTGCCTACCGCCAGCGCCCGCACTCGCCCATCCGCCGCCAGCGCCCGCCCGGCCTCGCCCGCCCGACCACGCCGCGCCCGGCCACTCCCGCCGCGCAGCGCCCGCGCCGGCCACGCCACGAACGCCGGCGCGTCAAGGCTGCCCGCTCCTAAGGTACCTCCTCTTGATTTCATTTTTTTTTTTTGCTTATTATTGATTTAGGATAGTTAGGATTGATTTCATTTTTTTATTATTATTGATTTAGGATAATTAGTGATTTAGGATAGTTAGGGTTGATTTCATATTTGTTTGATTATTATTGATTTAGGATAATTAGTGATTTAGGATAGTTAGTAATTTAGGATAGTTAGGGTTTTATGATTGGTATTGATTTATGATAGTTAGTGATTTATGATAGTTAGGTTAGTGAATTTGTTTGTGATTTACGTAGGTTTGAGGTTGTGTGTTCTAGTATAGTTAGGATTTTGGGTGTAGGAATTGTTTCTGTATTTATTATTTAGTTTATAGTTAGTTATTTAGTTAGGGATTTTGGGTATAAATACTAGTTTACTCTAAACCCCAAAGGGTTTAGGTATTTTAGGGATTGATTATGTATTTATTATCTAGTATAGTTAAGATTTTGGGTTTAGGGATTTAGGATAGTTAGGTTAGTGATTTGTTTGTGAACTTACTAATGTTAATTTAAATTTTGTTAATTTGAATACTCTAACGCTTTGTTTATCAATTCGTAACAGGATGGCTCCTCCCACGCAGCACCTGTTGTACCCTATTCTTGAGGTGGAGTACGACGACCAGCACCGAGCACACATCTTGAGTGACAATGACGCAGAGGTGTCCTTGCCTCCTTTGAGGCCCGCACGCACACCAGGGCGCACCAGTGGGATGAGCGTTATGCGCCGTACATACAACATGCCGGCTTCCTTGAGCTTATCCATGTTGTCAACCACGGTCTTCTGCCCTTTGACCCAGCACTACTTACTACAGCTGTAGACAGGTGCGAGTGCATTCTTTGTACGTAAACTTTCTTCTAACAAATTTGAGGCAACTAACAGTCGTTCTATTCTTATAACAGGTGGAGGTCTGAGACCCACACGTTCCACCTACCTTGTGGTGAGATAACCTTGACGTTGTAGGACGTGAAGGCTATTTTAGGCCTTCGGTTGGGGGAACTTCCAGTGATAGGGATAGTTGACAATGATCACTGGAGGGAGCTGGTGGCTCAGTTTACTGGCTTTCTTCCATCGGATGACGATGCTTCCAAGAAAAATAAGTGAGTAATTCAAGTCTATTTAATACTTGCATTGCTTTTCTGCAGCCATGGGGTCTCATTTTCTTTGGTCAATTTCAGGAAAAGTTCTGGGGTTTCGTCGTCCTGGATCACGGAGCGCTTTGATTATTTGGACCCATAGGCTGAGGAGGCTCTGATCGACAGGTTCGCTCGTGTGTGGCTCTAGCACTTTCTTGGTGCTTTTCTCTTCCTAGGGGCCTTGGGCAACACGATTAGCTAGATGTTCCTTGACATACTACGACAGCCGTGGGAGAACATAGCGGCGTACAGCTAGGGCAGTGCAGTCCTAGCATAGACGTATCGACAACTATGCGTTGCCTGCCGTCGCACCTTAGGATATGCGAACCTTGGGGGTTGCTCATACCTACTTCAGGTGTGGTGTTGGGAATGATGGCCCGTTGGGAGGCCCTTAATAATGGTTTACCGATAAGTGTTTCGGTTCACTATATTCTTAGAGGCAGTTACATATGAATTCATTATTAATGGCTAATTCATTATCGTGTTCAATGCAGCGATGGAACGGGCAGGATACACTCCCTACAGCTCTGTATATCTGGACGGAAGCAAAGTTAGTTAGAGGGAATGCGAGGCACAAGTACAGGGAGTACACGGACGGTCTCGACGTCCTTACACAGCACCAGGTTACGCTCTCTTTACTATCATACATGTGTCTTGTTCGATGTACACTATATCACAACCTAACTCAATTACGAAATTTCAGGTGCATTGGTGTCCTTGGGATTCTCCAGAGCTCTAGGACTATCTCAGTCCTATCACTAGGGAAGAGTCAGACGAGTATCGCTGCGACATCCCTCTTATTTTCTTCCATGTGGTCGAGATTCACTTGCCCATCTAGGTCTGTAGACAGTTTGAGAGAATGACAGGCTACCCACCACCGTTTTACTCCACCAACCAAGAATTACACGGGTGCGTTATCGATTAATAACAATGCTACAATCTAGAGGTGTGTAGTACAACTAACATCGTTTTGTTACAGGAATGACCATAGGAAGAGGTACAAGACCAAGGATTGGCGCGTGACACATGTAACAACCCGGTGTTATGCCAGCATTTAGGCACTACAAATCATGCATATTGATATTATGCATCATCAAGCATCCTAAGTATCCATGCCTAACTATCTAAATGATAACTAAAACCATGCTTCGAAACGTATGAAACATGCTCGTGAAACATGAATGTTGCATACACTTGTTTAGAGTTGTTTTTGCCCTAATTATGCTTGCTCGGTTAGTAAAACATGTTTGGCTATCATTGTAAATCATCTAGAATTATTTAGCACAATTTTTGGAGCAAAGTTTGTATTTAAATTATTGCCAAATTTTGCTTTAAAAATAATTCTTCAAAATTAGGGTTTTGAATTAATATTGAGTTTAATTTGGTAATTACAAATATATTTGGAATTTGACTTTGGTCATAAAAGTAAAGTTGTAGATCTTGAAAAATGTAACAACTTTCATTTTTACACCAACTTTTGAAACTGCTTTGAAATTGCTCAAAATTTGCATTGAATGAAATCAAAATAGAAAATAAATTGGAAAATCACAATTTTTACTTTACTGGGCCGCCTCCTCCTTTTCGGCCCAGCCGCACAGGGTGGCCCGGCCTGCCTCCGCGCCGGCCAGCTCACTCGTGCGCTCCACGTCCCGACCAGCGCTAGAGCGCGACCACCGCGTGGCGGCCACGTGCCGGCGACGCCCGCCGCGCGGCAGCCACGGCCTGCCTCGCCCTCCAGCGCTCGCCTTCTTCTGCCCGATAGCACTATGCTCTCCACTCCACTCCCTCACTCAGCAATAGCGACCGTAGCAGCAGTAGCTCCCGCGCGTGCCATGAGCTCCGCCACCAGCTCCCTCGCTAGATTTGGCTCGCCCGGCCACCACAGCTTGCCGTCGACCACTCCATCTCGCCAGTAGCTCCGCCTCCACCCCGCGCACCTCATGCTCGTGTTACTTCACCGTGGTAAGCATCCTTTCCTCGGGAATTGCTCGCCGGAGCACGGCCGAGCTCACTGGTGAGCTCCGCTCCCGTGGACTACCCCTCTCCACTTCCCTTCCCACCTTTCCTTCGCGCGCACAAGCACCGCACTGCGACGTTGAGTCTCCCGAGCGCCTCCTTTCGCCATACCGTAGCCGGAGATGCTCCATCGGCGACGACCCATGCCGACACTCCGCCATTGCCGTCGGCGAGCCTCTCTCCCATGAACCGCCCTTCCCTATTCACCTCTATCCTACGCGGTTTGTCATGGGGAGCACGTTGGTGCCCTCCGTTTCGCCGGGGACCTCGCCGTCGGCGAGAGCCGGCCGGTCAACGGTGGCCCTGCCTCGGCCCCGGCTGACACGTGGGTCCGGCTTGACCGCGGGTCCTGCGTGGCAGCCCCTCTGGGTGTACAGCACCGGGTGCACCCAGCAATTTTGTTGGCTGGTTTTAAAATGAATTTAAGAAATGCTTTTTAGAATTCTGTTAAATGCTTTGGAAATTTATAACTTGCTCAAATTTGCTCCAAAATTGTTGAAACAAATTTTGCTAGGTTCCTTGTCACCAGATCTACATGATAAAAATGTTGAATGTCATTTTTGAGATACTTTTCTGTAGAGCTTTAATTAATTCTTAATATTGCTGATATCTTGTAAAATGGTTAATAAATCCTATATGTATCAGAAAAATATGATTCCAAGTTTGTTAGTCTTCTTGTGTAATGTACTTCCTCAGAAAAATATGTGCCATGCATGTCCTGTAGAAAAATTATGAGATGTAGTTCAAGTGCTTTTAATGGCTGATTTTTGTTATTTTTACTAGAGAGCAAAATTTATATAAAACATGCATGTGATAATTTTTGAACAGTGGTTATTTGTTGTGTAGAACATGGGAAAAATATTTCATCTGTTGTTTGACACTTTTCACAGTACAAAGTATTTTTCATGTTCATAATCAAGCCCTAGCTTGTTATTTTTGTGTAGGCTAATCCACTCATCCAAATACCATAAAAATCTGATGGTAGACTACTTAGGGTAGTACTGAGCTATGGTAATTTTCTAAGATTTTTCTGAGCTATAAAAATAGATGTTGTTATTCAAACCTATTATTATTAACTAGGGTTAATCAAATGTTGCTTTGTGTATGCTTAAGAAATTAGTAAAGCTTTGGTGTATCTTTGAATCATTTAATGAGATGTGTTAACTTAGCATATTAGTAGTAGAAAAGAATGCAGTAGATGACATGTGCTTGTTGTATATGTTCTTGGATGATGTTGACTACCTTGCATTCAAGCATATCCCTTGTGTTCATTTCCTCCGATGCACTTTTGCATAAGCACTTACGCACATGCATCATACAGGATCGCAAACCGAGAGCCCAGTCATCATACCTGAGGAGCCCGAGGAACAGCTCGAGGTGCAGCCGTAGGAAGAGACCGAAGCTGATGAGGAGGACGTTGAGGAACTTCCGGAGTGCCCCGATCACCGCCCGAGCTCCTTCGAGAGAGGCAAGCCCCGGAGCATTTTCTCCCTGGTTTGTAGTTATTAATTAAATACTTTACTTTAATTGATGCATTACGTTCAGGAGTTGTTTGCAACCGTTGCTGCATTATACCTTGTCTACCTTTGCTATACTATATCCTTGTTACCCTGGTATCCGCAGTTGAGTCAATGCTTAGCTGGCTTAGACCGGTAGAAGTCGGGTGATTTCCTGTCACCTGTGAGCTATAGGTGGTTACCTGGATCTGCTTGGATAACTATGTAGTCATGGTATAACTAAGTGTTAAATGAAGTTGAGACCAGACGGAGACTTACAGAGTTTTGGACTGTAGTGCTTTCCGTCTGTGTCGATTAAGGACCGACCATTGTTGGGCCTCAGGTCATGTTGAACGCATGCCTTACATTTAGCTAGCCGAATAAAGTACCTTTCGACCGCGAAGCTGGGAGATTATTCGGGCCAAGTAGATTGTCCGCAGCGCACTGTGCTAGAGCAGGTGTGGTAGGACACGGGGGCGAGATGATAAGACCAAAGTGCAGTCGGTCGGCCCCCAGGTACATGTGGTTCCTAGCAAACTCGAGATTCCTGGATAGTTGACTCGGTGACCAATATCTCACTTTAGTGGGTGAGTGAGGTTTGTGTAAGGAATAAATCACCAGCTGGTTAGGAATCGATTCAAATCACCATCGCTCCTGGATAGTGAGTGACTTCATCGTAGTAATGTTGATGGAACACTTGGACAGTTATAATGAATATGACATTATGGAAGTTGTTAATGATCATGGGTTATCATTATTTACTTAATCACATATTTGCTCTAGTATAGGTGCAAATCTAGCTGACAGGTTAATAATAATTAACTTGACAATAATGCTTTTGGAAAGGTTCTTGAAATAATAAAAATGCCTTTTTTTGCAAATGAGTCAGCTACCCTACTATAAAGCCCTTCATAATCCTTGGTGTCACCTTATTTTTGGTTATGTCGGGTAAATCTAGCTGAGTACCTTCTCGTACTTAGGGTTTTATTCCCACTTGTTGCAAATGGGCAAATGTATTATGGCTACTGTATCAACTACCTTTATCCTGTGATGGGTGATGCTTAGGACCATGGGCATGGTCATTCCTTACGTCTCGTCTAATGCTTTTGTTGGAGATGATCATTAGTTGGCACTGTATTTGAACTCCGTGTGAGTGTGTGTGGTTTTGAACAAATGGCTTCCGCTACTTTTATTCGAACTCGTTTGTAATAACTATGTTTAAACTCTGATGTATCTGTGATGCGAACTTTTATGTAATATGTGATGGTGACCGTTAAACTTATTACGATCTTGGCTGGTATGTGAGTTGGTTTGAAATCCTTTGTGATTTCACAGACTACCGGGTTATACGGGCTTAAGTTTGCTAAATCGTCTTCTCTGGCGGGTGATTTTCTTACTTAATTTCGTATAATTGGTCGGTTCTGTTACAGCTGGCATCAGAGCATGGTTTAGCATGTTACTGTTCACAAGTGTATTTAAAACAAAAAGGCATTTGAAAAACGTGATTTTCAAACTAAAAAGTGTGCCAGTGGTCATATCCTTTATGCCCAGTTAAGGATTCTAGGTGGCTTAATTAAGTACTGACTTAGGGTTCTTGCATCATATTTATCTTTCGTTGCTCATACGGTGTGCTATTGTATGAGTGCCACTTGTTTTGGTGGTAATGTATGGATCATTTGCCTCTATGCCTCGGTAAGTGTGAGCTGTGAGAGCATGATCGGATACACCGCCGAGCTAGGGTGAATGCTTATATGATGCTGGAGTAATTACATGTTCTACGCATGTTTTACAAAGGTATCTTATGTGTGGGTATTCCATCTGTTGAGGCGATGCCGTCAATAGGATGATGGTTCGGGTAGTTACTACCGTTGTACATGTATCTGGGGATTCATGTAGAGCGTGTAGATAAAATTTACTGCTTTTGTGCATTCATCGGGAATTGGGCTGAAATGAATCTTCTGCAGGTATATAACAATGCTATCATGTAGAACGTATTAGATACGTATTTGAGAGATCGTTTGTATGCCACCGAATTCGTCGCTAGAAATTATTTATTTCATAAGTTTGTGAGAACATATGGCACGTACATACATCATATTACTTGTGCATTTCATTCATGTCATGCATTCCTCCCCTTATAAATTGATTATCTCATTTTGATAAAAGTTGTATCACCTAAAATATGTTTCCACGGGGTAATAAAAGAACTTTTGCTATAGATGGCCCGCACAAAGCAGACCGCCTGTAAGTCCACCGGAGGAAGAGCACATCGACGTCTGTTGGCCCTGAGGGAGCACCGCACCATGGACACCTTCTTGAGCAAGTTTGGCATGCCGACCTTGCTTTGGAGAGTGCTCCATGATGTGGGGTACCCAGAGGGTCAAGAGCCGGTGTACTCTTGGAATGAGAGCCAGTTAACAGAGGATGGACTTGCAGTGGTAGAGATCATGGTTCCTACTCTTGGTGATGCTCCAGATTGGGATGGTTGTCACTTGGAGTTTGAGGGTCACACTCCTGCTGAGGGTGCAGAGGGAGCAGCTTTCCTATGTCATCAGGGATATCATGAGCAGATTTCCCAGTGAGCTTGCAGCAGCTCTAGCTGGCACCTTTCCTAGGGATGATCCTCGTGATGCTATTTGGGTTCAGCCTTAGGGAAGTGCTTTGGTCAGAGGTCTAGCTGAGGGACAGGCTAGC
Source organism: Miscanthus floridulus (assembly GCF_019320115.1). NCBI lineage: Eukaryota > Viridiplantae > Streptophyta > Magnoliopsida > Poales > Poaceae > Miscanthus > Miscanthus floridulus. Next base: position 47,711,347 of record NC_089590.1, read on the forward strand.
GACAACCATGCTATGAGTGCTATGTTCGCCACCATCAGAGCGTATGAGGGTCTTGAGAGTACCTACTGGACTTTGACTGGCTTACGTAGTCATGATAAGCTCAAGGTGGGAAAGCAGAAGAAGAAGCAGGCACGTGCTATAGCTAGTTTGTAGGAGCAGTTGGCTAATATGAACTTACAGCAAGACCAGGCGGTTAGAGAGAGGTGATAGAGCTATGCAGCAGGTGCATACGTTGACTCAAGCCAACAACAATGCAGACCGCATGATTGGACAGTTGGTTCAGGAGAGGAATGAAGCCTGGGACGAGAGGGACCTTCTGCTGCAGAGGGTCGATGAGCTAGAGGAGTACAACGTCAACCTGCACGAGGAGTTTCACGCGCTCTACAATGGGGTTGGCCCATATGCTCCTCCAGACGCCGCTGGCATGGACATCGACGACGACAACGAGGACGAGCCTGTAGTTTCACCTGGGGGCGATGGTGACGTCTTCGATCCCCGATGACGGCCCTGAGGAGTAGGCTAGTTGCCTTGCGCTAGTGTTTAGGTCCTGTCGTGATGACCTTTCTTTTGTTGGCATGTAACCTAATGTATCTTGCTTTGAACTTATGAGACTTGGCATGTGATTGGAACTTGGCTAGTAATGCGATATCTGAACGCATAAAAGTCCAGTGTATGTATGCTGACAATTTGGTTGTATGGACGCGATGTTTGCTTTTGAAGTAATTTAATTAGTGATGTTGTTTTAATTGGGATGCGATTATTGTGCCTCTGTTTTATTGTATGAATTTATTCTCTCTAGTAAATTCAGTTTGGCATAATTTTTCATTCACTCACAATTATTACAGCTTCACTCAATCATTACTTGTTGCTGAAATATGCAGATGACAAATACTCGCCATACCACGTATGAGGCCGCTGAGACCGGTGCTAACGGTGCGGGGACCGGTGGTGGTGGTGGTGGAAACCACAGCAACAACAATGAGCCTCCCCATGAACCGCATTTGCCACCTCCTCCCCCATTTACCCTAGAGGTGTTCCTCGCATAGTTGCTCGGGAGTCAGCGCCACACGGAACAGTCCGAGAAGAACATGGAGGATTTTCTGCGTACCATCGTCAACAACGTTCAGTGCGGTAACAATCAGGGTGGTGGCATTGGGGTGAATCAATATAGCAGCTTCAAAGATTTTATGGACACCAGGCCACCAATATTCAAGGAAGCAACGGAACCACTTGATGCTGAAGAATGGATCAACACTATGGAAGATAAATTCTATGTGTTGAGGATGACTGAGGTATTGAAAACTAAGTATGCTGCACATCAGTTGCAAGGACCTAGTGGGAATGTGGTGGAAGCACCATCGCACAACCTTCCCTCCAAATGCTCAGATTTCAGTGGAGAGAGTTCGCTGAGGCCTTCCGTGGAGTTTATATTCCACCCAGGCTGACCGAGATGAAGTTGGGAGAGTTCTTGGCGTTGAATCAGGGCACCTAAGACCGTGACGCAATATTTGCATGCCTTCAACAACTTGTGTCGTTATGCTCCCGACATGGTTGATATTGATGCTAAGAGAATCGCCAGTTTCAAGAGAGGACTCAATCCAAAGATGATGAAGCATGTGGTACCAACACCCACGCCAGATTCAATGACTTCATCAGTGATTGTCAGAAGCAGGAAAAGAACAACAACACCAGCACCATAGCTAAGACTCGCAAGAGAGCCCTAGAAGGATGGTCCGTCCCAAGCAAGAGCACCTGCGGGAGGTCGTCCTCCCTATCGTCCATCTGCACCTGGCGCTAGGTTCAGGCCACCTCAGTAGAGAGGTCAAAATTTCAGGGGACCACAGAAGCCTTACAAGATGGTAGTACAGTCTAACAAGGCAGCCGCAACTGCGGTATAGGGCAGCTCCAAGGGAGCTGTGGGATCTACTGGCACAGTGAGGGGACCCTGCTACAATTATGACCAACCCGGCCACTTCTCAAGGTTCTATCCTTATCCGCCCAAGAAGAAGCAGTAGACTTATAATGCTAGGGTGCATAGTACGACTATGGATGAGATTCCCGAAGGAGAGCCCATAACCGCTGGTAAGTTTCCTGTCAACGAAAACCCTGTAGTTGTTCTATTTGATTCTGGATCATCGCATTCTTTTATGAGTCAAGCATTTGCACGGAAACATGAACAACTATACACAGAATTGGGTTATGGTTATCGTATAAGTTCAGTAGGGGCTGATGTTTTGACCAACCGGATGGTTTGAGGGGCAACCCTTGAATTAGGTAGCAGGAAAGTTTTGAGTGAACTTGATAGTTATGCCCTGAACTAGTTTTGGATGTCATTATAGGGATGAATTGGATAAAGGATTGGGGAGCAGTCATAGATACCGGAAGTCGGGTACTTACCCTTAAGGATCCTCTGGGTGAGGGTACTTTCCAAGTACCATTGCCTCGGAGAACAGACCTTATAAGTGTGACATGTGCTACTGAAGTTATTCCTATTCATCAGATTCTGGTAGTGTGTGAGTTTCTGAATGTATTTCCAGATGAGCTACCTGGTCTTCCGCTAGATAGGGATATTGAGTTTGGAATTGAGTTAATCCCCAGAACAGCTCTGATTTCAAGGAGACCCTATCGGATGCCTCCGGATGAATTAGTCGAGCTGAAGAAGCAACTAGAAGAGTTATCGAAAAAGGGGTTTATCTGGCCAAGCAAGTCTGAATGGGATGTCCCGCCTTGTTTGTGAAGAAAAAGAAAGAGGGCACTTTGAGAATGTGCGTAGATTACAGGCCACTTAACGCTGTAACCATCAAGAATAAGTATCCCTTGCCTCATATTGATGTTCTGTTTGACCAGTTAGCCAAGGCTAAGGTGTTCTCAAAGATAGATTTGAGATCCGGTTATCATCAAATCAAGATTAGGCCACAAGATATACCAAAAACTGCATTTGCTACCAGATATGGGTTGTATGAGTATCTTGTCATGTCCTTTGGCTTGACAAATGCTCCTGCATACTTTATGTTTTTGATGAATACAATTTTCATGCCAGAATTGGATAAGTTCGTGGTTGTGTTCATCGATGACATTCTGGTGTACTCTGAGAACTGAGAAGGATCATGAAGAGCATATGAGAATTGTCTTGACTAGACTTAGAGATCATAAGCTATATGCCAAGTTTAAGCAAATGCGAATTCTGGTTGAAGAAAGTTCCTTTCCTTGGTCACATTCTGTCAGAAAATGGAGTTTAGTCGATCCAAGTAAGGTGCAAGAGGTTATGGATTGGAAGGCACCGACCATAGTTCCTGAGATTAGAAGTTTCTTAGGATTAGCCGGTTACTACCGTCGTTTTATACCGGACTTCTCGAAGATTGCCAAGCCAATGACAAGTCTGCTACAGAAAGATCACAAGTTTGTGTGGACAGAGGAGTGCGAAGCAGCTTTCCACACCTTGCGGAAGCTGTTGACCACTGCTCCTGTTCTCGCACAACCAGACATTAAGAAACCATTTGATGTGTTTTGCGACGCATCGAAAACTGGTTTGGGCTGTGTTCTTATGTAAGAAGGAAGAGTCATTGCTTATGCCTCACGTCAATTGAGAAAGCACGAGGTCAACTATCCGACACATGATCTTGAACTTGCTTGCAGTCGTGCATGCCCTAAAAATTTGGAGACATTATCTACTTGGTAATGTGTGCAACATTTTCACAGATCACAAGAGTCTCAAGTACATCTTTACCCAACCCGAGCTGAATATGAGACAGCGCAGATGGTTGGAATTGATCAAAGATTACAACTTGAATGTGCAATATCATCCTGGAAAGGCCAATGTAGTGGCAGATGCTTTGAGTAGAAAGTCGCATTGCTTAAATGTGCAGCCATTACTTGAAGATGGGTTCGATCTGATGCATCCTGCTATGTTACATAGTATTCAGATTAGTTGCTCTTTGGAGAGTAAGATAATAGAAGGCTAGAAAACCGACAAGGGGATATTCCACATCCAAGAGAAAATAAAAGAAAAGCTGTCTAAGCACTTTAAAGTGGATGAACAGGGCGTGTTGTGGTTTGACGACCGTCTTGTGGTTCCCAAGGATCAAGAGCTTAGGAATAAACTCATGGATGAAGCTCACCTTTCTAAGCTATCTATCCATCCGGGAAGTAGTAAGATGTATCAAGAACTAAGACCTCGTTATTGGTGGACCAAAATGAAGAAAGAAGTTACAGCATATGTTGCCAGATGTGACACGTGTTGTAGAGTGAAAGCTATTCATATGAAAGCTGCCGGTTTGTTGCAACCTTTGTCCATACCTAGTTGGAAGTGGGATGATATAAGTATAGATTTTATCTCGGGTTTGCCTACGACTCAAAAGGGACATGATTCAATTTGGGTGATTGTGGATCGTCTTACCAAGACCGCTCATTTCTTACCTATCAAGACAACTTATCGACCACCTCAGTATGCCGAGAAGTACATTGCAGAAATTGTGAGGTTACATGGTATACCAAAGACTATAGTATCTGATAGAGGGCCCCAGTTCACGGCTCATTTTTGGGAACATTTACACAAAGGCTTAGGGAACTAGTTTGATTCGTAGTACCTGCTTATCATCCTCAGACAGATGGTCAGACTGAATGAGTGAATGCTGTTTTGGAGGATATGTTAAGAGCTTATGTGTTGTCTTCTAGGGGATCATGGGAGTCATGGTTACCATTAGCTGAGTTTGCTTACAATAATAGTTATCAAGAAAGCATCAAGATGGCTCCATTCGAAGCTTTGTATGGCAGAAAATGTAGAACACCATTGAATTGGGTCGAGCCAGGAGATAGAAGGTATTATGGCATTGACTTTGTAGAAGAGGCCAAGAAGAAAGTTCATATTATTCAACAAAATATGAAGGCAGCCCAATCATGTCAGAAAAGTTATGCAAACAGAAGAAGGAGACCCCTTGTGTTTGAAGTTGGTGACTATGTTTATGTGAAGGTCACGCCAATGAAGAAGAAAAGGTTTGGAGTCCGAAGAAAGCTTGCCGCTAGATTCGTAGGACCATACAAGATCTTGAAAAGAAGAGGTCCAGTAGCTTATAAGTTAGAGTTACCTGAGACAATGAGTACCGTCTTCCCAGTTTTCCATGTATCACATCTCAAGAAGTGTTTGCGTGTTCCGGAGGAAAGAATAGAACTTCGAGGTATCTAACTCAAATCAGATTTGGTGTATCGTGAGCAACCGGTCCATGTGTTAGACACTAAAGAATGTACTACTTAGAATAGTGTGGTGAAAACATACAAGATACAGTGGGATCATCATGATGAGGGAGATGCAACTTGGGAAACGGAAGAATATCTACAAAAAGCTTATGAAGATTTTTATAACAAATGGTTCGTAACCCAAATCTCAGGATGAGATTTTTATAAGGGGGAGGGCTGTAACACCCTGGTGTTATGCCAGCATTTAGGCACTGCAAATCATGCATATTGTGCATCATCAAGCATCCTAAGTATCCATGCCTAACTATCTAAATGATAACTAAAACCATGCTTCGAAACGTATGAAACATGCTCGTGAAACATGAATGTTGCATACACTTGTTTAGAGTTGTTTTTGCCCTAATTATGCTTGCTCGGTTAGTAAAACATGTTTGGCTATCATTGTAAATCATCTAGAATTATTTAGCACAATTTTTGGAGCAAAGTTTGTATTTAAATTATTGCCAAATTTTGCTTTAAAATTAGGGTTTTGAATTAATATTGAGTTTATTTTGGTAATTACAAATATATTTGGAATTTGACTTTGGTCATAAAAGCAAAGTTGTAGATCTTGAAAAATGTAACAACTTTTATTTTTACACCAACTTTTGAAACTGCTTTGAAATTGCTCAAAATTTAAATTGAATGAAATCAAAATAGAAAATAAATTGGAAAATCACAATTTTTACTTTACTGGGCCGCCTCCTCCTTTTCGGTCTAGCCGCACAGGGCGGCCCGGCCTGCCTCCACGCTGGCCAGCTCGCTCACGCGCGCCGCGTCCCGACCAACGCCAGAGCGCGACCGCCGTGTGGCGGCCATGCGCCGGCGACGCCCGCCGCGCGGCAGCCACGGCCTGCCTCGCCCTCCAGTGCTCGCCTTCTTCTGCCCGACAGCGCTGCGCTCTCCACTCCACTCCCTCACTCAGCAGTAGTGACCGCAGTAGCAGCAGCTCTCACGCATGCCATGAGCTCCGCCACCAGCTCCCTCGCCGGATTTGGCTCGCCCGGCCACCACAGCTCGCCGTCGATCACTCCGTCTCGCCAGCAGCTCCGCCTCCACCCCGCGCACCCCGTGCTCGCGTTACTTCACCGTGGTAAGCATCCCTTCCTCGGGAATTGCTCGCCAGAGCACGGCCGAGCTCACTAGTGAGCTCCGCTCTCGTGGACTCCCCTACTCCACTTCCCTTCCCGCCTTTCCTTCACGCGCACAAGCACCGCACTGCGACGTTGAGTCTCCCGAGTGCCTCCTTTCACCATACCATGGTCAGAGACGCTCCATCGGCGACGGCCCGTGCTGCCGCTCCACCATTGCCATCAGCGAGCCTCTCACCCATGAACCGCCCCTCCCTATTCACCTCCATCCGACGCGGTTTGTCATGGGGAGCACGTTGGTGCCCTCCGTTTCGCCGGGGACCTCGCCGTCGGCGAGAGCCGGCTGGTCAACGGCGGCCCTGCCTCGGCTCTGGATGACACGTGGGTTCAGCTTGACCGCGGGTCCCGTATGGCAGCCCCTCTGGGTGTACAGCACCGGGTGCACCCAGCAATTTTGTCGGCTGGTTTTAAAATGAATTTAAGAAATGCTTTTCAGAATTCTGTTAAATGCTTTGGAAATTTATAACTTGCTCAAATTTGCTCCAAAATTGTTGAAACAAATTTTGCTAGGTTCCTTGTCACCAGATCTACATGATAAAAATGTTGAATGTCATTTTTGAGATACTTTTCTGTAGAGCTTTAATTAATTCTTAATATTGCTGATATCTTGTAAAATGGTTAATAAATCCTATAAGTATCAGAAAAATATGATTCCAAGTTTGTTACTCTTCTTGTGCAATGTACTTCCTAGGAAAAATATGTGCCATGCATGTCCTGTAGAAAAATTATGAGATGTAGTTCAAGTGCATTTAATGGCTGATTTTTGTTATTTTTGCTAGAGAGCAAAATTTGTATAAAACATGCATGTGATAATTTTTTAATAGTGATTATTTGTTGTGTAGAACATGGGAAAATATTTCATCTATTGTTTGACACTTTTCACAGTACAAAGTATTTTCATGTTCATAATCAAGCCCTAGCTTGTTATTTTTGTGTAGGCTAATCCACTCATCCAAATGCCATAAAAATCTAATGGTAGACTACTTAGGGTAGTACTGAGCTATGGTAATTTTCTAAGATTTTTCTGAGCTATAAAAATAGATGTTGTTATTCAAACCTATTATTATTAACTAGGGTTAATCAAATGTTGCTTTGTGTATGCTTAAGAAATTAGTGAAGCTTTGGTGTATCTTTGAAGCATTTAACGAGATGTGTTAACTTAGCATATTAGTAGTAGAAGAGAATGCAGTAGATGACATGTGCTTGTTGTATATGTTCTTGGATGATGTTGACTACCTTGCATTCAAGCATATCCCTTGTGTTCATTTCCTCCGATGCACTTTTGCATAAGCACTTACGCACATGCATCATACAGGATCGCAAATCGAGAGCCCAGTTGTCATACTCGAGGAGCCTGAGGAACAGCTCGAGGTGCAGCCACAGGAAGTGACCGAAGCCGATGAGGAGGACGTTGAGGAACTTTCAGAGTGCCCCGATCACCGCCCGAGCTCCTTCGAGAGAGGCAAGCCCCGGAGCATTTTCTCCCCGGTTTGCAGTTATTAATTAAATGCTTTACTTTAATTGATGCATTATGTTCAGGAGTTGTTTGCAACCGTTGCTGCATTATACATTGTCTACCTTTGCTATACTATATCCTTGTTACCCTGGTATCCGCAGTCGAGTCAATGCTTAGCTGGCTTAGACCGATAGAAGTCGGGTGATTTCCTGTCACCTGCGAGCTATAGGTGGTTACCTAGATCTACTTGGATAACTATGTAGTCATGGTATAACTAAGTGTTAAATGAAGTTGAGACCGGACGAAGACTTATAGAGTTTTGGACTGTAGTGCTTTCCGTCTGTGTCGATTAAGGACCGACCGTTGTTGGGCCTCAGGTCATGTTGAACGCATGCCTTACATTTAGCTAGCCGAATAAAGTACCTTTCGACCGTGAAGCTGGGAGATTATTCGAGCCGAGTAGATTACCCGCAGCGCACTATGCCAGAGCATGTGTGGTAGGACACGAGGGCGAGATGATAAGACCAAAGTGCAGTCGGTCGGCCCCTGGGTACATGTGGTTCCTGGCAAACTCGAGATTCCTGGATAGTTGACTCGGTGACTAATACCTCACTTTAGCGGGTGAGTGATGTTTGTGTAAGGAATAAATCACCAGCTGGTTAGGAATCGATTCGAATCGCCATCGCTCCTGGATAGTGAGTGACTTCATCGTAGTAATGTTGATGGAACACTTGGATAGTTATAATGAATATGACATTATGGAAGTTGTTAATGATCATGGGTTATCATTATTTACTTAATCACATGTTTGCTCTAGTATAGGTGCAAATCTAGCCGACAGGTTAATAATAATTAACTTGACAATAATGCTTTTGGAAAGGTTCTTGAAATAATAAAAATGCCTCTTTTTGCAAATGAGTCAGCTACCCTACTATAAAGCCCTTCATAATCCTTGGTGTCACCTTATTTTCGGTTATGTCAGGTAAGTCTAGCTGAGTACCTTCTCGTACTCAGGGTTTTATTCCCACTTGTTGCAGATGGGCAAATGTATTATGGCTACTGTATCAACTGCCTTTATCCTACGATGGGTGATGCTTAGGACCATGGGCGTGGTCATTTCTTATGTCTTGTCTAATGCTTTTGTTGGAGATGATCATTAGCTAGCACTGTATTTGAACTCCGTGTGAGTGTGTGTGGTTTTGAACAAATGGCTTCCGCTACTTTTATTTGAACTCGTTTGTAATAACTATGTTTAAACTCTGATGTATCTGTGATGCGAACTTTTATGTAATATGTGATGGTGACCGCTAAACTTATTACGATCTTGGCTGGTATGTGAGTTGGTTTGAAATCCTTCGTGATTTCACGGACTACCGGGTTATACGGGCTTAAGTTTGCTAAATCGTCTGCTCTGGCGGGTGATTTTCTTACTTAATTTTGTATAATTGGTCGGTTTTGTTACAACACACAGCTCGCGCATCCATTTGTGGTAGAACAGGGTACGACATCCGGTCCATGAGGGTCCTCCACATGACCAGCACACCTTCAACGAGTACCTACGGTGGCTTCATAGGTCTATGAGGACACATATCAAGCCCCCGTACACTGACGTGGTGATTGACGAGGACTCGGAGGAAGATGTCATCAAAGATGTGTACGGCGTTACCACTAGGGAGGACACATAGCTGGAGAGAGCCCCGCTTCAAAGATACGTGGTAATATACTTGAATGGTACAATTTGTTATACTTTTGGTATTAAGTATGTGTACTAAAATTGTCCAACTGTATTTCTGTACCCAGGCGACACAATTGTCAAGGCTATTCAATGAAGTAGTGTTCTGGCTTCACGAGTCTAGAGGTCAGGGGCTACGCTGCCCCAACTATACGCCGCTATGTTATCCCACGAGTCTAGAGCCAGAAGACGTGCCACCCGACCGCGCCGGGTAATCGGGTTCCACCTAAGGAGTGTCCATGTAGCTCAGCTTCTGAGCTAGCTTCCTACAGCTCTTCTTCACCTTCTGCATAAATAGACGTTAAAGTTAGTGTATTTCCCAAACGCATATACACTAAAGAAACATTTTTGGAATGGACAAGTTTATGTTTACCTCCACAAAAGACTCAAGAACGCCTAGCCCCTGCCGTTTAGACTCGTGAAGCCGAAACGCTACTTCGTTGAACAGCCTTGACAATTATGTCGTCTGGGTACAGAAACGTGGTTGGACAGTTTTAGTACACATACTTAATACCAAATAGATAACAAATTATACCATTCAAGTATCTTATCACAAATCTTTGAAGCGGGGCTCTTTGTAGTTGTGTGTCATCCCTGGTGGCAACGTCGTACACATCTTCGATCACATCTTCCTCGTCATCCTCTTCAATTGTCTCCTCAGTGTATGGGAGCTTGATATGTGTCCTTGTAGACCTGTGAAGCCACCGCAGGTACTCGTCAAAGGTGTGCTGGTCGTGTGGGGGACCTACATCGACCGGCTACCGTTCCCTATTCTGCCACAACTGGATGTACGCGTTGTATGTCACACGCCAATCCTTGGTCTTGTACCTCTTCCTACGGTCATACTTGCAACAAAACGATTGTTAGTTGTACCATACACACCTCTGAATTATAGCTTTGTTATTAATCGATAACGCACCCGTGCAATTCTTGGTTGGTGGAGTAAAGCGATGGTGGGTAGCCTATCATTCTTTCAAACTGCCTGCAAACCCTGATGGGCAAGTGAATCTCGACCACGTAGAAGAAAATAAGAGGGATATTGCAGCGATACTCATCTGACTCATCCCTAGTGATAGGACTCAGATAGTCCTGGAGCTCCGAAGCATCCTAAGGACACCAATGCACCTGAATATTTCATAATTGAGTTAGGTTGTGATATAGTGTACATCGAACAAGATACATGTATGATAGTAAAGAGAGCGTAACCTGGTGCTGTGTCAGGACGTCGAGACAGTCTGCTCCCTGTACTTGTGCCTCGTATTCCCTCTAACTAACTCTACTTGTGTCCAGATATACTGAGTTGTAGGGTGTGTATCCTGCCCGTTCCAATGTTGTACTGAACACGATAATAAATTAGCCATTAATAATTTTATTATATGTAACTGTCTCGGAAAATATAGTGAACCAAAGTACTTACCGGTAAACCAGTAACAAGGAGCCTCCCAATGGGCCATCGTTCCCAACACCAAACCTGAAGTAGGTAGGAGCAACCCCCAAGGTTCGCATACCCTGAGGTGCGACGGCAGGCAACACATAGCTGTCGATACGTCCATGCCAGGACTGCGCTGCCCCAGCTATACGCCGCTATGTTATCCCACGACTAGCGTAATATGTCAAGAAAGATCTAGCTGATGGTGTTGCCCGAGGCGTCTGGGAATAGGAAAGCACCAAGGAAGTGCCAGAGCCACACTCTAGCGAACCTGTCGATCTGAGCCTCATCAGCCTATGGGTCCAAGTAATGAAAGCGCACTGTGATCCACAACGACAAAACACCGGAACTTTTCCTGAAATTCACCAAAGAAAATGAGACCCGATGGCTGCAGGAAATCAATGCAAGTATTAAATAGGTTCCAACTGCTCACTTATTTTTCTTGGAAACCTCATCGTCCGGTGGAAGAAAGCCAGTGAATTGAGCCATCAGCTCCCTCCAGTGATCGTTGTCAACTATACCTGTCACTGGAAGTCCCCCCAACCGAAGGCCAAAGATAGCCTTCACATCTTGCATGGTCAAGGTCATCTCGCCGCAAGGTAGGTGGAACGTGTAGGTCTCAGGCCTCCACCTGTTATAAGAATAGAACGACTGTTAGTTACCTCAAATTTGTTATAAGAATGTTTACGTACAATGAAGGCACTCGCACCTGTCTACAGCTGCAGTAAGTAGTGCTGGGTCAAGGGGTGGAAGACCATAGTTGACGACATGGACAAGCTCGAGGAAGTCGGCACGTCGTATGTATGGCGCGTAACGCTCGTCCCACTGGTGCGCCCTGGTGTGCGTGCGGGGCCTCAAAGGAGACAAGGAAACCTCTGCGTCGGTGTCAGTCAAGAAGTGTGCTCCGTGCGGCTCGTCGTACTCCACCTCAAGAAGGGGATACAACGGGTGTTGCGTGGGAGGGGCCATCCTGTTACAAATTGATAAACAAAGGGTTAGAGTATTCAAATTAACAATATTCCAATTATCATTATGTAGCATTACAAAATTTGAACTACTTGTTATGCAATACGAACATAATATAAAAGCACATGTATATATTCAAAGTAATATTAACAGACATATTAAACAACTTCACTAGGAAAATAAGCAACATCTATGTAAGGACCTGCTGCCCTCGTCTTCTATGCCTGCGGGCATCCCTGGCGCGGAGACCACGCGCGCACATAGTAGGGCGGCGGCGTGACTCCCTTTTGTGGCCGTCGACGAACTCGTGAAGGAGCCCGACGACGCCATCTTAGTTCTTAAGATAAGTGAAAACGTCTTACTGATCTTAGGGTTGGGGTTTGTTATCGAATTTGGGTAATTTGCATTCTTAGGGTTCAGATTTGGGCAAAAACTGGAGCTTAGTGTTGAAGTTGATTCAACTCCCCTCCTCGGTGCTTAAGCGAAACCCTATATTCTGATTTGTCTTAAAGAACTTTGAATCGGACAAATCCGAGGCTATTTAGATCTTAACCAAACACTAATTAGGTCTTAGGGTTCAAGGATTAGGCTAAGCGGCTTCTCGGATACCAATTGTTAGAACTTATATTTAGACAAGATCTTAATTGACCTAATTACAGGAACGCCTAAACCAAAATTAGCATTTAATTAGGACTTTAATCAATCTTACTCGTTGCCGGCGTGCGTCGTCGTCGTGGTCGTGCGGGTGTCGTTGTCGTGGTGGTGTGCGGGCGCGGCGGGCGGCGTTTGTGGCGCGACCAGCGCGGCGAACGTGTGTGGGCGTGGCGGGAGGGACGCGCCGGCGTGCGTGGCGCGGCCGGTGGGCGGCGGCAGGCACGGTGGGCGGCGATAGGCGCGGCGGGCGACAAGGCGGGCAGGCGAGGCGGGCAAGCAAGGCGGGCAGAGGGAGGGCGGCGGCTCGCCGGCGATATTTACCTGGGACTGCCGCTATGGCGCGTCAGTGCCGCGCCAAGATCGGTGGCGTGACAGACCCTGCCACGTCACCGGTCAGCGCCCCGGTCGTCGCCACGTCACCCCTCTCGCCGCGCCACTATGCATGTCGTGGCACAGGCGTTTCGCCGTGCCATGGCAATAGACGCGGCCAAAAGTGTTAGTTTTGGAAAAAAAAAATTAAACAGTGTTAGATTTAAAATTATTTTACAAAAAGTGTTAAAAAAAATCACCTCTGCTGTTAACCTCCTTTTGTGAGCACATCCACAAGATATGAGATTTTTTAGCATGCTGAGATGTTTCAACCTGTGTATTTGCCATGATTCTGAAACAATGTAAATCATCCAGCTGCACTACAACAGAAAATTGAACACTGTAAATCGGCTATAACTTTTGTAAGACATCCATCACACTATAAAGTTCAAAAGGGCTCAAAATGGCATATTTATTTCAGATAAAAGATCATCTCGCATATTACAACATCCGTGCTACTAACTCCTACAAAGCAAGTTCAGAAAAAAGGAAAAGTTCACAGGTGTGATGCTACTAACTCCTACAAGCCTGATGTGATGCTTCACTACTACCCTGATGTGATGCTGAATAAATTCCAAGCTCGAGCTGCTTCATAGGAGCTCGAGCTCCTTGCGTAGGAAGCCATCTATACATGGCGATGGAGCCAAGCGTCGGCCACATGTTACACGTAGCTGCGACGGATCGGAGCCAAGAAGATGCTGCCGCGACACAAGGTGCATGTTTGGGATCAGGTTCTTGCTTCACTTCGTCTTCCATGCTCAAGGAGCCAAGGCTAATGGAAGAAGCCGCCGCTGGTAGATTTGTCCTAACGTTGCAACCAGCTGCCCATGGTGATATATAAGCAAAAGTTCTTATCGCAGTGTTGAGAGGTTGGCAATGCAGATTCCAACTCTGATGCTGAGAAAACTGAAGAAATTGCAGGGTTTGAGGTGAGCGAGGAACACATTTCTATTTAATGAAATAATTTAAACTGTGCATATATGACATATACAGTATATATAGGCAATTTCTTATGATGTCACAGTATAAGTAGCTAGCGCTCGAGAGTTTCTTCACCTTCCTGCTGCTCGCTGAGAGTTGGCACGTTTATGTTCTGACCATGGTGATGTGGGCCAAAGCTCATGGTGATGTGGGCCAAAGCTCTTGTCCCAACTTTGAGGATGGTGATGGATATTTCGACTCCGACAACAAGAAATCCGAAGAAACTGTTGCAACAGATTTGGAGGTTAGTGAGATATTGCAACCGACTAATTAAAGCTGGAGAAATTGCTCCTGACAGATGCTAAATAAACCTCGTGCGTGCACAATATTGCTGATTAAGGACCCGTTTGGCTGGCTGCGGGCGGCTCCGGCTCCTGCACCGAAATCACTGTTTATCTATACGTATTTCACTGTTCATCGAAGCTCTTTTTCTCTCTCCTCTCCTCCCCACTCACAGACGCGGTCGCAGCAGCCGGAGCCAGAAATTCGAGCTCCGCTGGCTCCGGCTCCCGCAGCCTCCTGTCGGCCACCCAGCGGCCGACACCCTGCTACAGTGCCGGAGCCGGAGCCGGCAGGAGCCCGGCCAAATGGTTCCTAAGGCACTGCAGGTTAAATAAATTGAGCATAGCACATAAAGGTGGTTCGTTAACCATCAGACAAAACATGATATTCTCAGTATGCTACAACAGGCATATCCAATGAGTAAAAGTTACACATTCGAGTCACAGGAGCTTTGCTTTGGGGAGGACAAGGAGGAGATAGGATGGGCTCACCGGGTCTCGGGACGAGGCGAGGCGGCCACACGGTGGTGTTGGAGATCGGGCCGTCGGCGAGGTCTGGTCGGAGGGGCAACGATGGCGGCGTCGGCGCGGTCTGGTTGGAGGGGTGACGATGGCGGCGTCGGCACGGTCTGGTCGGAGGGGCGACGATGGCGGCGGCGACGCTACAGAACAAGCAATGTCAGGCAGCGCAGCGTGCTTTTTCTCGAGCGAGAGTTGGGAAATGAGGATCGACACCCGGTCTCCTTAGACTGTCTCGACTCGTATGGACACCAAACCCAAAATGAGTAGAAGAAGATCTAAAATTAGTCTTCAACAGAGTATCTATATGGAAGATTTATTTTGAGTTGACTGATAGGTATAACCTAAATATGGATATCTTCTCTCCTAAAAACTCATTTCCAGAAAAAATCTCTTTTAGGTTCTGTCGTTGGAGAAAATATCGAATAGGTATTGAACTTTTTGGCTGTAGCATTACCTAAATGTTAAATGGGTCTTTGCATGTAAGGTGTTGTCGCTGAGATAGTCTTAGGCCTTGTTTAGTTGGACCCCAAAGTCCAAAAAGTTGCTACAGTATCTATCACATCGAATGTTTGCGGCCCGTGCATGGAGCATTAAATGTAGACGAAAAGAAAAACTAATTGCACAGTTTAGTGAGAAATTGCGAGACGAACGTTTTAAGCCTAATTAGTCAATGTTTAGACACTATTTGTCAAATAAAAACGAATGTGCTACAGTAACCCTGAATTCTAAATTTCGCGAACTAAACAGGGCTTAGGCCTCTAGTACGGCAATCCCACTGCCGCTCGAGCTCTGCCACGCCCGAGCCTGCGACGGCCCCCACCTGGCCCATTTCGGTGGCTTCCGATGGAAGACATGTATACACTGACGGCGTGTGCGTTTTGACCTTGGTGTCCAGGATGGAAACGGTGCTTTAAGATTGCTGCGCTTCCACGTGTCGCGTAGAGGAGCCGGGTCTCTCCGATTTTGCAAAAGACCGGGTCTCTCACAATTTGCCTCCGCCCCACAACTACTCCCTTGGGTACTTAAAAAATGAAATCATTTAAAAAAAGGCTCGGATCAAACGTTGAAAATATAAATTATGAATAATTTTTAAGTTGTTGAGTTTAGAAATGTGAAAACCATATGTATAGATTTGTCTTAAAAAAGACTTTCACAAAAATTTACATATATTATTTTTTAATAAATATCTTTATAAAAATAAGTAGTTAAAATTATGCTTTGGAGACCGTGTTACCGTCCAAAACGACTTTATTTTTAAATATGGAGGGAGTACCTCCTTTTTAATTTCTTAATAACTAGTACTGCAGAAATATCGCCAGCGATTCCGATCCTTTGCCTCCATCACACGTAGGTTATACTATATCTTAATTTTGATCCTATAAAATAATGCTTATTTATTGCCAGCCTTTAGATACGATAAAAACTTTCCAGTCATGCATTCCGATCCGTACCATGCATCAGGGTACAAAAAAATTGCTAGAATAGATGTAAGCTGTTGATCAGAAGTAGTCATGGTACTCTCCCCATTTGATAAATGTAGATTAAGATGGCCACTGTAGTATGGCTGATTTTAGACGATTGAATAGTATTCTATGAGAGAGAATAAACTGAAACAAGCTGGAACAAGCCGGGATATGACCAGCCGAACGTGTTGTAATTTAGTTGTCTAAATTAAACTTTTCTACCAATTTATATAAAATACATTGACTTCTTTTATATCAAATAAATACATATACTATGATGAATTTACAAATTATTTAATGCTTTTTTTCAAAAATCTCTGACAGGACTTCTATCAGGCAAATATATACTAATAGAGGAGAAAATATAAACCAACATTTATAATATTAAAATAATTTAGTATTGTAAATATTGGTTCATATTATCATAAATTTGATCGAATTTTAAAAGGTTAGCACGACAAAACTAAAATGATAAAGGTTGTTCGAAAGGAAAATGACAAAACGTGGGTCAATGCACTGGACATCACAGTCATACGTCCTGGCCCACCCACAGGCCATCAACCAATCCCTGTAAATATTTGAATCCACTTGATTTACCATGTTCGTTTGGCTGATAAGCCATGACTAAAAATACTGTTAGCTAATTTGTTGTAAGAGAAAAATATTATTCGTTAGTTGAAAAAGTACGACTCATAAGCCAAACGAACAGGACGATTCATCGGCTTAACCACAATTGAAAAAGGATCCGTGGGTGCCATCAGCCCCAGCTCGAGTAGATTTGCTGCGATACACTGAAAACTACATCTTTGCCTATATATACTGTGGGCCTGTTTGGCAGGGCTCTGACTCCTCTGAAGGAGCTGGAGGAGCTGAAGCCGTTCTGAAAAAAGTTTGGCAAAATGGTTCCTTCGCACTAGACAACGTGAACCCACAGCAAGGAGTCGTGCGAAGCTCGTTTTTTAGCTTCTCCTGCGCAGGCAAAAAATGGCTTCGGCTCTTAACCGGCTCTCTATGCGGAGCCCTTTTCAAAACAGACGTTTAGCACAGCTCCTGCAGAAGCCGGAGCTGAAGCTCCTGCATGAGCCCTGCCAAAGGCTCTATATTTTAAGGGTCTCAATCGCACCCAGTGATGAGCACGCAGGATATTAGGATTTCACGACACCTGAGCAAACAAGAGGTCAGAGATATGATGGAACTCCCCGCGACAATACAACCATGTGCTCATTTACTGCAATCATGCTAAATTATAATTCACTTTAATTAAATCATAATTTGCTAGCTTTGAAAACATTTGCAATGTCAAATTTATGAGTAAATTTCACTTTTGGTCCTCAAACTTGTCCTGTGTTCATAAATTAGTCTTGGGTACTTTGAGAACGTAGTTTGGCGTCACTAAACTTACCCCTAGCTAGTGTTTCAACATGGTCCAAATTAACTTTGCGGGCACAGGATACAGATGTGGCCTGCCTTGGTGGACTGGGTGGGAGTTTTCCTGCCTTTTGGTCCGGGTTGAAATAGTAAGGCAAGTTTAGTAACGACAAACTACATTTTCAAAGTACTGGGACCTATTTGAGAACGCGAGACAAGTTAATTGTTAATTGTTTCATTTCAATTATAGAACAACACTCTTGGCCACCCTTCCAATTTCTTTTGGCTAAATTATCCTTTATTAAAATTTCACCTTGTTGAAGGTACCAAAGGAACATCTTTATTTTAAGAGGGAGTTTCAGCTTCAAAATAATTTTCTTGGTAGAAAGGATGTCCTAGTTTATCAGGTACATCGATCGAACTGATAATTGACCATGATTATGTAAATCCCAGTTAAACCATTCTTACCCTTAGAAAGATGAATGTTGTCTATTCTTACTACCAGGTTATGCCATGCAATTAACTTGTCTTTGGCTAGGGCACTTGGAAAAGAGATATAAAGAAGCCTTTACTCATGACATTCTCAACAGTAGCAGGATAATAGACAATATTATATAGGCTAGAAAATTGTTCTTTCAGGGGTGTAGAGCCTATCCATGTATATTCCCAAAATCTGGTTTGTGAGCCATCTCTTATCCTGGGTCAAAAATTGAGAATCCCCAGATTTAATTTGAACCTGGGTCAAAATTTTGAGCTCAGGTATTTATTCCTGAGTACGGTCTGCTAGTTTCCTTCTTCATTCAGCATCTAAATAACCATTTACTTTAGAAGACATTTGTTTTTAACTACAAGGTCTGTTATGCCTAACCCACATTGGTCTTTAGGGCGACATAGAATGTCCCACTTAACAAGACGATATTTTCGTTTATCATGCATCGTTGCCTTCCAAAAGAATCTTGATGGATAAAAATTCAATCTTTTAAGAACACCTTTGGGAATCTAATCTAATATCTCTATATAGTTCATACCCACTAAGCAATAAATTCTCCTAAAGCTCAACTCTCATGCTGCCACGTCACTCCTATTTGGCAACCGTTCAGTCTACCTCTGGCTCCTGCCATCTCTTCATGTCCCTACCAACGCATACGCATGACATGGCCTTTTCCTGACCGTTCAGTCTCTACCTCCCTCCGGCGCCTGCCATCTCGCTCTTCAGCTCCCTACCAACGCTTACACATCACATGGCCTTTTCTGAAGACGGAAGATCTGAAAATCAATCACCTATCTATTGATTATTTATTATATACATCTCCATGCCATTTGCTTACAACAATTAGCATCACACCTAACACCTTGATATAGATCGACGTTGTACTAGTACAGAGTCTCGACACTGCCATGTTCGTCGCGGCCACCACACCAAGGGTGTTGAGGTCGACGAGGCCGTCACAGCACGCTTGCGCGACAGCCGACACCGACAGGTACCGGCATGGTGCCGCTCAGTTTACTCTACGACAACGGCGTGATTCCGACGCACGGCGCGGTGTCCGCTGGAACCGTGGTGGGGCGGGCGGTAGCAGCAGCGGGTGATGCACCGATGGTAGCCTGCTATCCAAAGCGGCGCTGGCGTGGTCATGTGGCAATTTGCTTCTTCTACATCATCAGCTATTTACACATTCTAATATACACCCATATATCTTTCCCATCATACTCCTGTACATATGATTCTCCTAACAAATGTCATGCTACTTTATTCTTCTCTTTGCTTAGCTCATCCAATGTTTGTACAAAATTGGTGTCCACGAATTTCCGTGGCAACGCGTGGTGAATTCAACTAGTTTCATAAAAAAGACATCATGGACATTGATAGACTACTTAGAACCGAGTTCAACAAAACTAGTCTGCCCCCATAGGATAAGTGTTTGGCTTTCCAAGTACCTGAAGGGGTATGTTCCTAAGTCAAACCAAACAGTTCAGTGCACTCTTGCTTGTATTGTTAGCTTCTCTAAAAAAAAAATCGCACTTTTGTGTAAATTAATTTTCAAACCTAATAATTGTTCTAAAACGCTGAGGAGAAGCTTTATATTTTAGCTTGCTCAAAATCATGGTCCATAAGAAGGATTATATCATCTGCATATTGAAATATAGATAACCCATCATCCGCAAGGTGGGGTATGATGCCTCTAATTTGGCCATATAGTTGACTAAATATAATCTACCATATATGACCGTGCGATGCAAAGTGGATAATGCTTAATTGGCAAAAAAAAGTATATAGACAATTGGTAAGTAAAGTCTAAGATAACGACTAGATATATACAAATTAAATAAGAAAGTATTACATGAGAATTATGTTCAAATATGAGTAAAAGAGATAAAGTAAAAATAAGCAAATTTGATTAGTCATGGGCCTTAAATTTTCTAATATTTATAAGGTTGTCAAAAATCTTAAATATTAAGTCGAATTGGAGGTGTTTCTGTAAGATGATCTAAATAACATAATTGTATACAAAAGAATAGTAAAAATCATAGAATTAGGGAAAAAAAAACAAATATTATTTAATATTTGTAGCTCTTAAAATTACTTACCCGCGTGTGGTAGTATGGGTTGATGGGACCAGTAAAGCAAATTCAATATATACAGGTACCTAGTCGAGCAGCCATGTGTATCCCTTTCTCCATCTCCGTGGAGTTGGTTTGCTAGAGCTCCATCTAATTCTAATTCTCTATAGATGCTGATTCTGTGAGAGAAGTGATTCTCTTTAATTCTTTAGCATAAACTCTTAAAATCACGATGGAGAATCATTTTACAGAATCAGGAGAAGCTATCTTTTTTGGCTCATAGCTTTTTAGTTCATTTCATAGAATCACTTCACAGAATCAGCGCTCTGAACAATTGTTTGGTAGAGCTCTGACCCAAACAGGGCCTGAGCTGCATCTTGCACAGCTCATTCCATAATATTGTTGTGAGTACTATAGAAAAGCAAGAATAATCTCGTGATTATTCACCCGGCGTAGTACATACATGGATCCACATGTTTAAATATATTAGTAAACTGATGACACTTCTTTAGTCCTCTATTTATGTTGTTGCTACACGTGCGGTAAATAGATTAGTTAACTGATGAACACTTCTTTAGTCCTCTATTTATGTTCCTACACGTGCAGTGCGTGCCGCAGATAGATGAACCACAACGTGGGCTGGGTATACGGTACGTGTGTCTAGTAGATGAGCACAACTGACGAACACTTCTAAGGGTACTGTAAATTGGTTACAAGATTTGTTCCCAGCCAGCATAGTCGATTAAAGTAAACAGACACGCGCCCCGCGCGCACAGCTGAAAGTTGGATTGGGAAACTCTCACGGCGGCTGTCGCTTTACATAGAAAGACTATATGGATATATGTGAAAGGTCAAAGTATAAAATGTGTGTTATTGATGATTAAAACCTTGTCTTAAACAATCGGCGGTGTTAGAGTCCCAACGTCTAGACGAACGCCCACGTGCTGCACTCCGTTTCGCACGCTCAACGCGGGACCCACGCCACCCGAGCAACAAGAGGGGAAGGGGGCAGCGCCTCCGGTTTGAAAGGACCCGACCACGACATCTTATGGATGCTCTGCCTGCGTCGGGAGGAGGACACATCGAGATGATGTAGCAGAAGGCGAGGAGGAGTGATGCAACACCTTATCTACTTTTCAAACATCCAAATACAATAATTGAAACATACGTCTGAAGGCAAATGAAACACTTGAAACATACTTCTGAAACACTTGAAAAACACCTGAAAACACTTAAAAACAATTGCAACCATACGCAACATCCAGATAAAACACATGCAACGCATGTGTGAAACATATACAACATCTAGATAAACACACTTGTAACATGCGTCCGGAAAACACAGATGAAACATTGGTAACAGACCTTTGCAACATATGTGTACAACCATTGCAACATATGCAACATCCCGATCTACTTTTGCAACATCCATCTAAAACACTTTTGTAACGTACCTCTGAAACATCTAAAATATTCGAAACATATGCTTGCAATATGTGCTTTCAGCAAAACATGGCAGTTAGGCGGGCGGAGCATGGCACAGCGGGATCCCGGCTGTGCGGTCACGGTGGAGAAGGAGGATGGCAGCGGGCGGGCAGCTATGCGGCCCCCAGCGATAGGGCGCATGTGGTGCCCGCGGTGGAGGCGACAGCAACAGTTGAGTGGTGCGGCCTCGCTCAGCGAGCACGCCGCAGCGGTGCAGTCGGGGGGGGGGGGGGGGAGCACGCCGCGGCGGTGCGGGCGCGGCAGCGGGAGGCGCGGTAGAGAGGGAGGCGTGTAGGAGCCACGGCGGAGCCGGTCGCTCAGTGGATGCGTGAATTTTTTTTAATCTGCGGTGACTGGAGGGGAGCGGGGGGAGCGGATAGAAACGACAGCTTCTAGACGTCGGGTCCACCAACAGGGTCGTCCAGCACGGACGGACGTCTGACTCCCAGCATTACCGTTAAACAATACCGTAAACAATACGAGTGGCGGAGCTTGGACACAAAATCAGGATAAGCAAACAACAATGAAAAAAGTGGTCACTTTGAAAATTAATCAGTAAATCACATAAGCATTTATACTCTCAACAGCTAGTACTAGCTTTAAGACAATAAATATAGACGAGAGAGAAATGATAAGTAGCCTTGAACATATCATGGATGCATCGTGAAATATATGAGAATACCTCTTAATAAATCCATGCATGCTAGTCTCTTGCTTTAATTTGAGCACTATACAGTGACTAGTAGCGTCCCCGTGCTAACGCTACGGCAACATTCGGATTGAAATTAGAACCACCGAAAGATATCACAAGCATAAGCTGGTACTCCCTCAATTACATTCCAATGTTTTCCTTTATGGATAATTGCGCTGCAACTCCACTAATTACAATACAACTACATGTATAATTGGAATTTGCCATGAATCCTAACCTGAGCAATGCAAATAACCTCCACCGCATCACCATCACATATATCATTATCACATTGCATACTTAATAATTAAATATGCAGTAAAAACAAGTTCTAAGCTCTAGAAGACGTGGACGTGCGACATGCATGTGTCTTTCAAAATTAATTTCTTGGAAGAAAACAATGAACATTTTTAGGAGTCCCCCACATCGTATCGTTTCTAATATAATTTATATGGGGTTACAAATTCAAAACATAAGACTATAGTAAATTTTTTACACAAAAAAAAATATATCTCTCGGATGTGTTCTGAATTTTTCTGTTGAGGGTGAACCTCGACCTGCACCTAACCTTTTGCATCTTGTCTATTAGCAACACAACCAAATCTTCAATTTAAGGTGGAACTTTAGCACCCTTGGATGATCTTGACTCTGGCATGGTCATTGATAGGTCCGAGGGAGGTTTCCAATCTTCGTGCAGAGTTGCATTTTCATCTAGAGTTCTTTGACTTAGAACCAAACAAGAAAAATTGTGACTCCTGGTGCTACGGCAGTACCTTGGACTGCTCCTTATATAATGCCCTGCTTGTTTTCTTGGCTATTGGTTAGCACCCTTTCACTATTTACTACCAAGACAAAATCATAAGACCTTGTATAATAACTAAAATGGCTTCTGAGAATTTAAATCTAAGTTACATAAAAGATAATTGGGTCAAAACATGAGAAAAGTGACATAGAACAGTACTCCAGAATTTAAAAAAAGGGCGTACCTAGTGCAGAGAGCTCCCGCTCTGTGCGGGGTTTGGGGAAGGGTGTTAGTGGCAAGCCTTACCCTCGGCTGTGCAATGCAAGGAGACCGCGAGTCGAACCCGGGACCTTCCGGTCACAGGAGACGAAACATAATATGTCAATTAATATTTCTAACAATGCAAATTGGTTCAAAGCACGAGAAAAATACTGAATGGAAATTACATATATCTCAGACTCATTTGATCCTAAAAAGAGTTATGCATGCGACGAAACAGACCAATCCAAAGGAGTGTTACGGCTATTGCAATAATAAACATGCAGAAGTTTTACTACCTTATCAAAAATAACTTTGAAGAGCAGTCAGTGGAAAAAACACAAATGACTCTTTATTTTGTTGTTTTTCTCCAGCACATATGAATAGGTTTAGAAAGAATCGAGTGGCCACTCATACCACAGTATATAACCATTATAGTATTTACATAATCCTTGGCCTTGAAATTGTCATAAATAATCAGTTGTCTTCTTAAACTAAATATAAAGATCACCTTGACAAAGTTGAAGCAAAAATATTACAAAAAAAAAACAGAGCTTACCAGGGTTAGAGCATGTTGCACCAGATAATTGTTATTTGCAGCTCATTATGGTTGAATATATAAAAAAGGAAAAGTAGAGCCATGTTGGATTATTAATTAAAATAGTAAAATGCAAACAAAAAATATTTTTTTATAAAATCAATTTTTCAATGATCTAAGGCATAAAAGCGAATCACTTGACAACCAATAAGTCTGATATAATAATTGCTACAACTCTGGTCATTAACCTTGCTTTGATAAGCTCTCAGCTTCCATGTTTCAAGACCCAGAAGCATCGAGTTCCTCCTCCAAAATAAACCGTATGTGTGAACCCATGAAGAACAGTCACAACGTTGGTATAATTCTAAAATACAAAGTCCAGAAATAGAATAAGGGAGTATGGAAGAATATTGATGAGCTGCTTGATTTGTGAACCCATGAAGTATAGCTTATTATGACTACAATTCACAGTGCAATCCGACCTTCAAATGAATATGGTCTCAGTATGATCATTCCCTACGTAGAGTGCTAAGGGATGGCCAATTACTCAATTCCCAAATGAACACCCATTTATTTCAGAAATGTTTCCATGGTGCTT
The DNA here is from genome assembly GCF_019320115.1 of Miscanthus floridulus. Lineage (NCBI taxonomy): Eukaryota > Viridiplantae > Streptophyta > Magnoliopsida > Poales > Poaceae > Miscanthus > Miscanthus floridulus. The sequence goes on from NC_089590.1 coordinate 47,735,825, forward strand.
AGAAGAAAAAAAAAAACAGGAATAAGCATTGACTGTTTAAAAATAACAAACTTAGTAACATAGAGTTGAGCTTAACAAAACCTGCTGCTGTAATCATAGAAATCCTCGAGGTCAACATATTCATCATCTCCACCATTTCCATACCGCAACTTGCAATGCCCCTTTGCATCCATGTGTTTCATGACAGCCTCTAGACTGAAGAAGCATCTGTCACTGCATGCAACAGAGGAAGATAAAATGATGCTTCACCTGCAGGTAGGATAACCAATTCAACGTGAAGATTAAACTGTATGTTTGCACACACACAACATTTGATTTTAATCCGATGAAAATGTATACCCTTCAGTCCGACATAATTAAGATGACCGCTGGGATCCTTCAAGTATTCACTGTTAGGTACGAAAAAACCCATGCTTCTTGCATGTTTGAAGTAGAATCATCAGCCAACTCCATCTCACTTGGGTCAACTTCAACCCACTCTTCCTCCTCATCGTCATCTTCATCCTCCTCTACTGGAGATGGAGCTCTGCGTGGGAGCCGTTCATCCAACAATAGTAGCTTGAAAACTCATCCGCAATACCAAAAATTAAACCTTGAAAACTACAGAAAAATAGCACAATAGTAGCTTCAACATTGCACCAAAAATTGCCACAGGCACAGCCTATCAAATTCACATACATTATCATTGGTTTAGACATATCTTTTTTTTTTGTAATTTGTGTTTGCTTTTCACTGGCCAATTTAGAATGCAAGTTCATTAACTAATATGGCTGTTCCTAAGCTATCAGTGCTAGAAGCTTCACCATGAGTTACCCAGAAAAAGGCCATAAATCTTATCCCAGAAAAATCTAGATCTTTATTTTCTACGGACTGGGCGCAAGCAACATTATTCCTTTAATCATTACATCTCTTCAATGTCAGTATCATATCATCAGGTAAATGCATAATGTCAGGAAGAAACAACTGTGCCAACTAAATATAATAAACATAAAAAGCACTACAGGTACACTCACCATCATTTGTAGATTCTTATCTCTACTATAATCTCTGCGATAGCACATTACAATTGAACATCGCAAAAACTTATAAGAAAATTTGCAAAGCATCCATATGCAAGCTAACAGGAATCTGGAACCTATCTACAGAAATGAAAAAGAAACACATTCACCGAAACTATCTTTAGATAAGCAAATTCGGGAGGATCTGATGCGAATATACAACGCCTCCTAATCCTAGTACCATAACCTAATTAACCTCTAGCATCAATAAGGCGCTAATTAAAAGGTCAATGGACATTTCCTCACGGCAAACAGCCAGACAAGATCGAAGGGATAGGGAAAAGAAATTTTACATCAGCGAGGAACAAGAGATGGTCCTCATCAGCAAACTCGGGGAGTGGTACGGCCTTGATCTGCCCTGAACCAACTTGGTGGCGACCTCCAGGATGCCGACGAGCTCTGTGTGTACGGGTACGCCGAGAGCTGGAGTGTCCCAGTCTCGAGGTGCGCCAGCCGGAGGTGAGGGCAACCCAATCGCCGGCCGGGTCCCACGCCATGGCGCGCCACGAAGAGCAGGCGCGGCAGGCACCGCCGGATAGTAGGTCCGGCGCGCCCTCGCGGGTCATGATCGACACCACGAGGCGAGGCGGGGTGGCGGGACGGGCGGCGGCGGCAGCGGCAGCGCGGCCTTGCGGTGCGATGGGGGCGGAGTGCGGGGGGGCACGGGCCACGGGGTCCGGCAATTTCTTCCTTTACCACGGCAATTCCTTCCTTTCTCATGCCAAATCATTCCTTTATCGCGGCGCGCTGATCTCGTGTGGGTGTGGTCGCGGCGCGGGTGGGCAAGGAGGCGGGGCGTTGCGTTGAAGCCTAGGGCGATGCGCTGAAGCCTGGAACTGTCCGTGGCCGCCTGATCGTGGTGAAGCCTCCTCACAGAACATATCTGGATCGTTGGTTTTCATACGAGAGGTTTTCTGGGCGTACAATCTGGTGTGCTCGGAGAAAACGTTCTCTCTGTGGAGGACAAATTTCTAGGTGGACTAAGCATAATTTTGATTGATCTCTTATAATAGAGAAGATTTGAGGTAACCGAGTTTCTCACTAGCAATAGTATATTGCCCGAGTTTTTCACTAGCACTGATACATTTGTAGCAAGATGGTCCACATGCATATGTGGCTTTATTTCATTTAAATGTGTTAATAAAAAAGTTTTGAGCTATATATTAATTTCCTGTTGTCTTAAACCATTACCCGTTGACGACTAAATGATCCTATATTTGTAGTAATAAGAAAATCGTCACTTCTGGCTGCACAACTTGCAGGTACATAGCTAGCACCCATCTGGCAACATGGAGGAGGACTCCGGCCTGTTCATCCAGTCGGCGATGACTACGCTGCAGCATGATGAGCCCATCGACGACGGCCGCGGCGGAGCTACCTTCCCTCGCTCCAAGCACTCCGCGAGGCCTCGCAAGCTGCAGAAATGATCCAGGAGCTGATCGGGGAACCTCACGCGGCAAACAGACGCCGCTGCTCCGGCGGCGACGGGGACACCAACACCACCGATGGTGGCACCGCAGGCAATATCTCAGGAACCGCGCCAAGAAGAAGCAGCAGCGGTAGTGCCACTGCCACCACCCAGCCCGTGAGCTGGAATTTTGGCGCCGCCCTCGCACCGCCGGCTGGCCGCGACGGCGGCGTGCCTGAGGCCGCTGCCACGGGCAGCTTGCTGCCAGATCTGGTGTACGGGTCGTCACCGCCGACGAGGAGGGCCGTCGTCTTGAAGAGCGTGGGGTCCATCTATGCGCAGGACCACATCATCTCGGAGAGGAAGTGGCGGGAGAAGATCAACCAGCGCTTCATCGAGCTCTCCACCGTCATCCCCGGCCTCAAGAAGGTCCTGAACTCCTGATCCAATTTACTAACTGAATCCCCTGCAATTCTTCGTTAACTGCATCTGTTATTCTGTTCTGTTCCTGACGAAAAGAAAACTGCACCGTCCATGCAACGGGCTGGGATCAGATGGACAAGGCTACGATCCTTTCTGCCGCGACGAGATACGTGAAGGAGCTGCAAGAAAAGCTCAAGGCGCTTGAAGACGGCGGCGGCAGTGGCAGTAACGACCGGGGCACCTTCGAATCCTGGGTGCTCGTCAAGAAGCCGTGCATCGCAGTGCCTGACGAGGATGCTGCTGGCTCCTCCCCATCGTGGGACTCGTCGGGGACGTCGCCGGCGAGGAATCCGCTGCCGGAGATAGAAGCCCGATTCTTGAACAAGAACGTGATGGTGAGGATCCACTGCGTGGATGGCAAGGGAGTGGCCGTGAGGGTGCTGGCCGAGTTGGAGGAGCTCCACCTCAGCATCATCCACGCCAATGTCATGCCATTCCAGGCTTGCACTTTGATCATAACCATCACGGCGAAGGCAAGTTTTTTTTTTCATTTTCCATAACAATAATATAATGCTGCATCTCTTGTTGAGAACATTGTGATGGTCCTGATTTGGTAAATAATGTTGTGATGGTCGTTAATTTGGTAAATAACATCGTGATGCATATAAGTGGTGAAGAGAATAATATAGTGAAAATACAATTTGCCAGTACCATTAAGCATATTATATTATAATTGTGGTTCTGTGCACTTTGATAAGTTGTTTATGCTTATATTAAATGATTGTTTGGCCCGATTAATGGTTAAATAGTAAATGAGCGATTGAGTTTAGCATTTAGGTAAATGTTGTTTATAACTCATCTATTTCACTATGTATATTCCATGCATGTTATCATATCTGAGCCACCTTTTGTAGCACAAATAAGAGACAAACCCCACACTGTTCAACTTTTTATTTTATGATGGGAAAAAAGTCTACTTTTTTGTGAAGGAAAAGTCTACTTAGTCCTCTCAACTATTAGCATTATTTGCTTACTTCACTATGTCATTTAGAAAACCAGGTATTGCTGACTTGGTTTCCTCGGTGCGAGGGTGAAATAGATGAAAGATGAGAGGGTGAAATAGACTAACACCAATACTTAAGTGGACATTTTACTTTCATCATGAGAGAGAGAGAGAGAGAAACTCTATTGGCCCAGAACATGTGAGACATAGTAAATTCTAGAGGGCAGTTAATATCTTTCAATTTCTTCAAAATGCACAAGGAGTCAAGTCACTCTACATATTCCTATATATATAGAAAATATGTAGTACACTAAAAATTTGATGCTTTTGGGGGAAGCATCCTTGAACTCAAGACCTCTTATATCATAGATAAACAATCACTAGACATGCCTCACTATCGAACTGAATGTCTGAATCTCACATCATTCGTTCTAGATCATGTCATCTCAAACATCCAAAATGTTGTTTTCATAGTGAATAATGAACACATAAAGTTTGTACAAGATAAGTTCAATTTCAATACTTTAAAAAAAAAAGGTCTCCAAGGTCCATGCTACACATTCCACATCCAAAACATCTAACAAAATGTCCATACTTATACGTTTAATGGATCCTACGATAATAAGCAACCATATATACAATGTCAATATGCATGTAAAAACTAGACAAGATGACAGATTTACAAAAAAAAAAGTAGTGCCCCTACATGATGGTTTTGTTGCACTGATGTTACATAGAAAACTTAATTGCAGCTTCAAATATTAAAGTACATAATTATGGATTGTTCTCGGTAGCTAGTTGTCGTCCAACTACTATTTAAAGAGTTAAAAACAGGTTGTTCCATTATTATTGTACATGTGTTTCCAACCACTTCCAACATTTGCCTAGGAATTTTTTTGTTTTGTGTAGAAATCTCATGAACATTTGTGTAGTAGGAACTTTTTGTTTTAAAGGAGGGTCATTTTATAATTAGATGGTTCTAACTTAAAGGAGTATTTACTTGTTCTAATTAAACAGATCAATTATAAATTTGCTTTGTTCTTATATATATTTTCATTTGAGGATCTTTTGTATCCTCGATACAGTTTCAATTTAATGTATTGTAACCTGCTATAAGCACTCGATCGATGTGCTATTAACCATTGGATCTTAAGTTGTGCTCCAGTTATACTACCAATTAACTAAAACGGTTTTACGTAGAACAGAACCATATCGAGCACTGGTAGTTAGGAAATCACCTCACTGCCAGTACGTTTTCGGAGCCGACTATGGACAATCGGTAGTGGTAGCATTGGCTGTCACTGTCGGGTGAATAATCGACAGTATTTCCCATTTCAAAAAAGGAAACAAGATATAGCATATACTCGATGTTGCTTCACATGCACGAGCCCGCAATGCGATATCACTGGCAGTTTAAAGCACCCTGGGGTGGCATTACTAATGGATTTTGTAGTAGTGGCAGTATTGTCATTGCAAAATGCAACATAGATGCTCACACATGCACACGAACATGAACAAAGCCAATACGATCGGCCAATCGTAGGATAATGGAATATGGATGCCTTCTTAGTATTTCAAAATATGGCTTCCAACTACTCCAAAGGTCGAGCAACGCAAAAGGTACGGTGCACAGCTTATATATCTTGTTAAGATTTTTTTTATAATAAAGACAGGAGCTCTGCCACCCAATTAAGATGAAAATAGAGTTTCATGTACAAGAGCACCCATGGTGCCAAACACATCGGTCCGCTCACACACTTGTTGATTTACCCCGCAATACACATGGCCGCCTTTGAACAATATCTTCCTTGGCCAATGAGGTGACTTGTTCTGACATTTTGTACTCATTTTCGAAAATCCTCCTATTCATTTTCTTCCACAGGTTCCACACAATGTAAATAAGTACTCCATTAAATGTTCTACATACTTGCTTTGGCACCTTGCTTGCCACGTCCTCCCACCATTCGGCAAGGCAGTGGGGATCTTGTTGGGGCAGTTGTGCACATCAAAAAATTTCCATGATAACACCTGGTCAAAAAATTTCCATGATAACACCTGGCTCCAAACGGCTCTAGCGAAGGGGCATAGCAAAGATAGATACAACCTTGTCTCCAAAGGACCATTACATAAAACACGATGCTCTTGATGTGGCCACACTCTCTTTTGCATGTTATCCGCCGTGAGGATTTTGTCATGTATTAGTATCCACTCATGCACTTTGCATTTATTTATCGCCCTTGCTTTAAAAAATAAGATCAGCCTGGAACTTGCGTGTGAACCTCAGAACTGTAGTATCCTGTACGCCGAATGTGTGGAGTAGTTTCCATCAGTCGTCCACCTCCAAACTATGGAGTCCTGCACATCGGGCGCCAGCTGCACATCCTGAAGCCTGATCCAGAGGGCGACAAATTCTTGTATCTGTACGGATATGATGTTGTGATTTGCGTCTTGAGGGCTTAGATCCGGTTACCATTTTGTAGGTACTGGCAAACCGTCTTGTTCTTTTGGCGTACTAGCTCGAAAACGTGGTGTGCTAGGTATCTTGGAGCTTCACCCGCTAGACAATTATGGTGCCAGAAACGTGCCTTTGTTACCATTCCCAATTGTTATCGTGGTTGAGGCGTTGAAGAGAAATCGGTCTAGATCATTGCACGACAATTCCATCCCCGCCCAATGTTTTGAGCCATCTACCCACTCCTGCCACAACCATCGTAGGCGCGGCTCTTTCAAATCTTTCCATATCTTGTTAAGATTATGTGTCAGATTTTTGCTTCTGAGGGTAGCGTGTTACTACTACCTAAGACTCTAGCTAATGACAAGATGAATGAATCAGATCAACTAATTAATTAAATGCTCCTCTGTTTTATTATAGGTGGACGAAGGCTTCCCAGTCACGGCGGAGGAGATCGTTGGCAGACTCAAGTCTGCTGCATTAATGCACCAGCAAAGCCGCTGCAATAGCGCTGAAGAAACAGCATGAAACTAGTTATTAAAGTCTGCGCGTGATTAATTTATGGTACTATATGCGCATATATATAAACAAACGGTATCAAACGTTCGACAATATGTCTTTGTATGCGTCGGTATTTTTTTCCTTTTCTTTCTGAATGAATAAGGAATTTTGTGGCTTGTGGAGACGACTTTCTCCTCTGTGCTGTTGCTGTGCGACGTGGCTTCACTCTTCACGTGTGCATGTGGCAATAGCATATGCATGCAATCAACACATTCCACATGGATCGTCTATTGTGTTAACCTAGGTGTTGATGACGATGCATCAAATATGCATGCATGGGCAACAGAGTTTGTGCTGCACCACATGTTAGCAGTGCGACACACATCGACGCCACCTGCAGTGCACACAGATACGGATAGGATCCAAACTGGGTATTGTTGTCGGGGAAAAGTACGTGCTCAAGAAAGATAAGTCGTCATCAGGTGGTTGCTCCTGACGGAAAATGATTTAATAAAACATGCAAGTGGTCCATATATATCATGCGTTGCTACGGGACAATAAACTTTTATACTAAAAACACACGGATCGCATAATAAGATGACAATATTGTAAAATTAAATACCAACATTAAATTGACATTTAATCCAAAATGCAAAGCTCGTGAAATTAACACAGTCACGGAGAGGACGGCGTTGCAAGCTCACCAACTCTATTGTACAGACCTTCTGTGCGTTGCATCGGGAGCTTCTGTGGGCCTTTGAGAGTCCTTCGTGCGTACATAACACATCCCTGTCTTCGTGTTGGCCCTTCTCTCCCTCACCTAAATCCTCTATCGTTTCTAAAAGAAAATAATAAATCCTCTATCGATTTCATTAAGGTCACTACAAATGTGGAGGAAAACCGCAACTGAAACTATGCCATGGAATTCAAAAATTTGCACGTTGAAGAAAATTAAAAGAAAAGTAAGAATTAGACCATAGAACAACGATTATTCTTTTAAGAGAAAGATATATATTTGTTCAAATAATTAGGACTTAGTACACGCTATTTATTTATAGGATGAGAATGATCTTAACAGAGATGCAAATCTTACATGGCTACAAACCTATTATTTAGACAAGAAATGAGGAATGCTAGCCAACAGGAGACATAAATCAAGAAAGGATCCCTTTCTACATTATATATATTTAATACCCTAGAGTAGTTAAATTGAATATAGGTTCGTGCCCCTGCGTTGCTACGGGACAGCTAAACTATTGTACTACAAACACAAGGATCGCACGATAAGGGTGAAATTGGAGAAATTGATGTCACCACACAATGCCGCATAATGAGTATTCTGATTTTCTCGATGTATATATCAAAATCAAGAGATAAAGAAATGAAGCATAGGAGCACGGTAGCCACCAGCAAAAGAAAAATATATAAAATGAAGCATAGGAGCACGGTAGCCACCAGCAAAAGAAAAATATATTTTTCTTTCTTTAATATTTTCTTTTTACTAACGGGTCTTTTGCACACCTGCATGTGATATACCACATCAAAACTACGAGAGGTAAACTGGTATGCTAAATCGGTAGGGGAAAAAACTATATATCAGAAAAGTGGTCCAAAATGAAATGCACACTGAAGGTATTTGAAAAACAATTGGCATGCCGAAGCCTATTTGAAAAACTCAGATCTATCCATTGTGCCGACTGAAGGTTCACTCCAAATGATTGTTGTGAAGATAACATGTATAGTTGCCAACTAAATTAATTCATGTTCTGGTGCTAATTATCAGATGCTATCAAAAATAACCATAGACACCAAATAGTTTCTGACCAAACTCCATGTTCAGCACCTGATAAAACTAATTAAATGTTCAGCAATTGATAAAGCTGATCAAACTCAAATTCCATTTTAAAATTGGCATGCAGGATGGTCCCCTTCACTTTTCTGGTGCCTTTAAATTAGGTATCATCCACGGCCTGATCTTTCATACAACACATTTTATTGTCATAATATGATTTTGCAAAGTTACAGTAATAACTTAATATCATCAAGATTATATAGGTGTTTGAGACTAAACACAAAGCTGCATGTCCTCTCTTGGCCAAAGTCTGCTTTTGTTTGGGAAGTATGGCACTGTCCAAGACTGGATCTTCAAGAAAAGACAATAGCTCACTACGAAGGTTCACCAAGGACTGTGATAGCCTACTGAGAATCGATGCGGCATCTGGCTTGCTGGCAACAGAAGTGATTTTCTGACGCGGTTTTCAGCGACTGTAAGCAGTGGAAGGGCGGTCGAACTTTCGACCGAATACAACAGTTGATGTCCAAGTTGTTGCCATAAAAATACAACAGCTCATATCCCACTAAAGCAACAGTTATAGACACGAATAAATTGCAGGACATGGAAGCAAAGTTCATGGCTATAAATCTGTAATTCAGGTTGCAAGGGGAGGGAAGTGAAAATGCAGACCTGATCAAGTATAAGGCGAGCAATGGCACCTGATACCCCACTGATTGTCATTAATTTGCTCAAATACAGGTACCTGCAAATGGAGACTTATTATCAAATAAACAGCAGTGGCAGAAAAAGCTAGCTACACTACATACTGATAATTACTCTTGAAGCTCAGAGAAGATACCAAATATGTCAGGTTATATAAAGAACATAAAAGAACTGATAAACCTTCACATGAAATGCAGGTCCTCTGTACACTGCAAAGCAGAAGATGTAGCTAATCTAGGAGCAAGCTAACAATGGCACAAACAATAGTATAAAATAAATATTATAGAAGGCATCAGGTCACAGACCAAGCCTAGATGCCCTTGGGGAACTGAAACACCAAAGCTGTCATCATTGTGCTTTCGGTAGGAAGTAGCCATAGTTCCAAAGCATTATACTATGCAATAACTTTACTAAAGCAACATGGCTGGGGAATTAATCTCATAGGTCAAGAAACAAAGGATTACATCATATGTACATTTCAGATCTTTTTCACCATTATGTCTTACTACTTGTACCAAAGAGCAACATATTCTTAGTAATGACGAGGACTGTCAGACGGATTATATAAGAAAACTATGCACCAACAAATCTTGTAGAAAAAAGAGGAATTATCAAGATAATCAAATCTTGCAGAAAAAAGAGAAATTATCAAAAAAGAGGAATTAGTGTTCAGACCAAACCTGATCAGATCGAAATAGAAGCAACAGCATGGCCATCTCCGGTCACAAATAGAAAGAGAGCTCGATTCATTGAAATTTCGTTGTAGTCATACCCAGAAACATCATAGAGTCATAATGACGAGACCAAATGTTGGTGAACACCAGGCTTGCAGCTGTAAAGCCAATGGACTGCTTAATGTGATATATCACATTTCTTAGCAAAAAAAAAAGACGCTAAATAACCAATGTAAAAAACTATTTCAGGTTTTGACACTACATCAATAATGTTCTAAAGTTTTTTTTCTTCATGCCAACCAGACCATCAGCCCTGAGTACTAATGTTTTTTCTCTAAGTCATATAGGAATTAGAAACTGGAAGAAATAAGGAAATGTCATTTACCTTATTTGTGTATTCGTGTCTTCCTGGACTGCAGCCATGTGAAAGGCACACCTAGGGATCGGTTAGGGTTCGGTGCTCGGTTTCGCACAGCATGAAGGGATTGGCACACCTAAGGATCCTACGGCGGCGCGGTGGCGTCCGGCGGTGTCGGGTCGCCGGAGCAACTCCGACGCGAGCAGGAGGCGGTGTTGCTGGCGACGGCGAAGCGAGGGAGATGGCGAGGGAGAGGTCTCGCGATCGTCGATGGGAGGCGCGAGGAGGAGGGGAGATCGGGCGTGACGTGAGGCGTAGCGAGGGAGGGGGCGCGAGGCTGCGGTATCGCAGGCTACGGGGCGCGGTGGATGCGGGCCGCGGTGAAGGGGGAAGGGAGGCAAGGTGAAAGCCGGGTGGTCAGAGATCGCGGCACGTGGTGATTAGTCGGGTGGACGAAAACTATCGCTGCTTTTTAGTCGTAGAGATGTACCCCCTACGATGCAAGTTCTGCGACAGCGGGAAGTGCGTCTCCCCGAACACGTAGGTGATGCTTAAATTGTAAATAAAATTAATGTACTCTTGTACTATGACTACTGTTTATGATGCTAGCTGTCCAGTCGACCGATCTATATATCCATTTTTTTTATGAAACCAACCGATCTATATATTCGTGCATGTGCAACTACTCCTCTATAATCTGTCGGGGGGTTTTTTTATTTACACATTATTTGCACATATCATCAAAACCCCCCCCACAAATTTAGTTTTTTTATTAACCATTTTAAATGTGTATACTTATACATAGCTCCAAAGATTTGTGGTTTTTGTCATGATGGATGTCATTGTTAACAAATTGCATTTTTTTTATATTATGGGCCGGCCATAGTATATGCACATTCAACAATAAGGCACTCCTCTAATACTTTCAACATGACTTGCTGAAATTCAACAATAAGGCCCTCTTTGGTGGAGTTTCTTAGCCCTAGAAACTCCACCAAAAGAGCCTTATTGTTGAATGGTAAGCATTAATAGTTGTCATCACTCATCAGATGCTTTGCTGCCGACGTCGCTTCGATCTCTCCTGTTTATGCAGATGCTTTGCTGTCGAGAGCGTGATGTCCCCTCCACATGCGGATGCTTTGCCGCTTTGGTTGCCCTGGTCGTCTCTGACGGATGCTTTGTCACCATTATTGCCGGATGCTCGTCTCGGCTCTTCTTAGTGGATGATTTGCCACAGTTTCATCTCCTCTGTTAGCAACCATTGCATTGATGTAATCTTCCTATCACGGTTCCAGTCGGTTAGGGTTCTAAGGGGGAGGGCCCTTTTCCTAAGCTATCTCCTCTTCTTTCACTTGTTCCGTTGAGTCAGTCCAGATCGCTAACCACTAACTTTGTAGTTTGTAATCTACGGTACGAGATTCTCTCGTAGCTACGTCGTGTAATTCTCTTCTTAATGAAACACATGCTCAAGCAGGTTCGCAAAAAGTGGTTGTATGAGCCTTGTGAACGTTATTAGAGTGTGAAACTCCTTTTGTAGTTAATAAGCACGATTTGTTCCTCTTTTGTGAGGAAGGGTTCGGAAATTATTTCCATGCATTATCAAAAACACTATAGTATGTATTGGCAAAAAAAACTATATTATGAATTATATAACCTTCTCTTTGTGCGAATATATATGACATCCCTGGCTCGCTGTCATATATATAATTAGCATAGGAGTAAACACATGTCCTTGCCTTCAGCTTGCTTGTACGCATGTTGCTTGTAACAACCCAGGTCTAGAAGGACGGACCTGGTGCAAACGGTAGAGTCTTACCACCCGTGACCGGAAGATCCTGGGTTCGAGTCACGGTCTCCCCACATTGCACAGACGAGGATAAGACTTATCACTAACACCTTTCCCCAGACCTCGCACAGAGCGAGAGCTCTCTGCACCAGGTACGCCCTTTTTTTTAACGACCTAGGTCTGCCAAGTCCCACCACTGTAGCAGAAAAAGTGACATGTGTGCAGTTGAAGTCGGTAGAGCGGCTCCTATACCATTTTGAGACAAATAAAGGAAAATAGTTTCTACTACTGTTCTAAGTTATTTTTTTCTTAAATTTGATTGAATTTACAGAATAAAAACACTAATACTAATGATAAGAAATTAGTATCATCAGAAGAAAATATATTTTATACTATATTTATTTGATACCATAGACATAGGTATGATATTAAAACTAATCAAATTTAAAACAGTTAACTTAAACAACTCTAAAAGCTAATCTATTTTATGACGGAGCCGGTACTATGGAGTACAAGTGTACAACCAGGCTAACAGCCAACAACAGAGTTCCATTCCAACGAGGCAGGGACCCATTTACCGAAGCAGACAAACAGCCTTTTTTCGATTACACAAGTCAACCTCATCAAACGATGGACTCCAAACTGAATTCCGTTGCACACCTGGCTCTGTTTTCAGTCTTGTGTATGTATGTACATGTTCATCTCCCTCGTCTCGCCCACATACTAGCTAGTTACCTCTATATGCATGCAGCATGCTTTCATTGCTTGTACTGCTGGGGAACCGCAAGGAAAGGCTTGAAGGTAAGCACGAGCCCGATGACCTCTGTCAGATTCAGGAGAAGGAACACCATCTGGTCGCCTGCATGTACATATATATGAAAACAAAATGTAGGGATTAATCGAAAGCCCCTTTTAACCTTTCATTCAAATCCGCATCCTCTATGGTTTTATTGCAGTAACTACTTGTAAGATTACACTGTAACGATTAGGATGGTAGTGCTGCAAAACTTCATAAATATAAGGTTTACCTGAAAAGAAGGCGGCATGCTGACACTTCTGTGCCCATGAGAACCTATAACCAGAGGCATTTCATCAGTGAGTTTCTTGTTTGAAAAATATGTACATGCACATACTCTAAGCTTGTCCTGGCTGGCTGGCCCATGCTTTCATGCTTATCACACGATGTGATAAACTAAACTAGCAACATTTTAAAGACCACGATGAACATCATACGAATAACAGGACGGTCAGGCAGCACTGCTAGCTTTTGTACATACAAGATGCCTGCTCCAGCTGGAGCGAAAGCCTTGGGCAGAGACATTGCCATTGTAGCTATTCCGTTTGCAGCGCCCCTTCGTTCTTGTGGCTGCAAATAGCATCCGATTCAAATGTTAGGTTTATTTTACATATTGACATCAACACTGATAACAATTATTGATCAGTTCTTGGTAGGGAGTCGGATGATAATCGATAGAACTGGCATAAGGTGGTCATGTACCACAGAATTGTTTTTGCAGAAGTGAAGTGTCGGTACTCTAGTGATCTGATCAACATACTCAAGCATTAGTATCCCAAAGCAGGCAAAGCTGAACGTTTGAATGAAGCACAAAGGCACAAACCAAAACACATGTCTTGAATTTCTAATTCTATACAGAAGTGTATGTATGTAACCATTTAGTGGTGATGTGTTTTATGGGTTGAATCTCAGAGTTTACTCATAATGAACTACCTACTGCAAAAACGCTTTTGATCGCGGCACATCAAGTCTTATTCGTGACAAGCATGTCATGAAGGGATAAGCAGCAATTATTGGTATAGATAGTGCCTGCCATGCTTATGGTCAATTGATAGAATTACAAACAATTTTAACAGCAAAATAGGGAACAATGAGTAATGGACACACTGCAAAATGTCAAACAATAACAATGGTCACTGTAATAACTCACCGACGAAACTCAGGTTGAATTGATTAGACCAAGGACTTTATCGATCCAACAGTAAGCAAAGATTTGATATACTAGAAGACTGGCATCTACAGTTGAACAGAGCATAAGTATTGGCAATCCAGAAATTGCATCCTACAGTGCACAGACTTTATAACCATAAAACACAAGCAACTGATCAAGTGGATGCCTTGGATTTTTTTAAAGTTAATTGGGAAAGTAATTGGTTGGAGTGGAATTACCTGCGACTGTAAGAACTTGGCCCACATCTTTAGACGCAAAGCTAAGCCCACCATATTTTCTGTAACTCACGGTCCATACAGAAAATATCTGATGTTGAATTGCAACATTATCTAACTTTTAGAGCAATTCATTTCAATGTAGAAGCTGTTGGAGTCGGCAGGTGGTACCTCAACGTATGCGGTGTCATGAAGGGAGAAGACACATTATGTTAACATCGATGGCCAATTTTTGAGTAAGCTCTTCTTAGGTGGCTCTGTACTTTCTTGAGTTGTAGTACCTTCTACCCTTTCAACTGCTCTCTCAATGCCTTTGTGCTTATGTAGGATCTCCTGTTTGGTTTAGTTGCTGATGAAGTAGAAATAAGTCGACATCAAAGTGCAAAGTTATCTAACAGAATTTTCTGTAATTTAATAAGGTAGGATATGATATTCACATGGACTTGGCTATTTTAGTGCGCCAACAAGACATATTTATGCGCAAAAAAAATAATAAAATGCATAAAGAACCCCTTCATGAAAACATTATTAATACAACAATAAATTTGAAAACATACACTGATATATAGAGCAGGTTATACTTGCCGGCATACACAGCTTATGAAAACCAAGGTAGCGAAAAATGGTATACACAGACATGGCAATAAATATGGGAACCTGCATGGTATTGGAACAAGAAGATAAAATGAAAAAAAAAATAGGGTTGTTCCAACTTAGTGTTAAAAGAATTTAATTTTGATCCAAAGGAATGCTACCTTCCAAACACTGATTTCTCATGAAACAGATGTGGAAAATTGTTTGACAGGCTGGTAATAAGGAAGGAAGACAGAGCAGGTGAAAAGTAAGTAAACCAAATGGTTGATAAACAATGATCTTTGTCAGTCATACCTGTGCTAGATAGCCCCAATTGCCAGGCCAATTATAACACCCATTCCCCATGCTGTGCTGACCTCAATTAAATTAGATGAAATGGATCAAAAGGAGCCTATTGTAGTCAACAATTATGTTATATGCAGTAAGTGTTATTATGAGCTTATGTGTAGAGTTGGAGCTTACAACTGATATACCCAAAGCTTGTTGGTCAGGTCGACAAACTTCAATGGAGTAGGCCTGTTGCAGAAAGCAATAATTACATTACATTATTGACTAGACTTTTGCTCGAATCAGGGCACAGCAAACTGACAGTGACATATTTCCTTTCTCTTCTTAGGAATTGCCACTTTTAACATAACAGAGTACCTT
This sequence comes from Miscanthus floridulus, assembly GCF_019320115.1. Classification (NCBI taxonomy): domain Eukaryota; kingdom Viridiplantae; phylum Streptophyta; class Magnoliopsida; order Poales; family Poaceae; genus Miscanthus; species Miscanthus floridulus. The sequence goes on from NC_089590.1 coordinate 47,751,409, forward strand.
TACTGGTGCAAGGAATCTGTTCAGAGCACCCAGAAGAAACCTTGTAGCAAATACTTCACACTCAGTCCAAACAAAGTGTTGAACACAATGCTGAAACATAGGTTTGGAAATGGATTAGCAATAAATAATTATATATATAATAAATAAAAGGAACAAAATACTACTACTAATATTTAACTTCGATTAATTATGGATATCTTACAAACTAAGCAACTTAATGAAGAAACTTATGTGCTCCCAACAGTTTGAAAATTGATTCCCACTGTAAAGATAACTAGCGCTGAAGACAACTTTATACGAGATTAACGGGATGCTGGCATGCACTGACAGTACAAAACTTCCCTAGAGAATTTCATCAAACAAATGTGACAACACAACATGGCTAGCAAATTAGAGCATGAGGTAGACGTTACCACTCAGCTGAGGATTTATTTTGTCTGTCATAATGCTCATTTGTTGACCTCCTCAAGAAAATGGTACTTTTCAGGTAGGGACTTTGCAAGGTTCTTATATTCCTTCCTCAAGAAAAGTGATATTAGCAAGGAAGTAGTGGAAGCCTCAAGTGAGAAGTTCATTTCATCAATTTTGGAGAGGTAAGCCCCAGCCCTCATTATCTCACCTCCACCCTGCAGCCTCCTAACTATACCATTTAGCATGTATGAGTTTGGAGTGCATCCACTCTTTTCCATTGCTAAAAACAAATTGTCAAACTCATCTAGCAGCCCTTCTTGTATGAGATTTTCCATCATTAAGCGATAGGTCACCACATCCAGAACTAAACCATGGGCAGGGATAGCGGCGAACAAATCCATGGCATCTTTCTTTCTGCCACTTTTAAGCAAACAACCAATCATAATATTGAAAGTAACAATGTCAGGACGAATATCCTTAGAACACAGACTCTGGAACATTTCAAATGCTTCATCAACACAATTATTTTTGCAAAGCCCATTTAGAATTATGTTGTATGTGTAAATGCCCCACTGTTTCCCAGTTTTAATCATATTTTGGTAGAGTTCCTTTGCTTCAGAAAATCTCCGAGTCTGAAATAAACCATGCAGTATAGTACTTTAAGTCACAGCTCCAGGCGTAACTTGCTTCCTCAACATTTCTCGGAAAAGACAATATGCATTGTCTATCCTACCAGTTTTACAGTAGCCGCGAAGCAATGCGTCATAGCACAAAATGTTCGGTTTCAAGCCAACTGAGACCATACTATCAAGTAACTTTGCTGCTTCATCAGTTCTACCAGCTAAGCAGTGGCCACCTATTAATGTAGTATATGAGATATCGTTAGGCCTCACGCCTACATGTTCCATCAAGTCAATCACACTCTGGGCTTCCATGACCCGTCCTTCTTTGCATAAGTTAGACATTATGGTGTTGAAGGACACGATGTCAGGACGGATTTCTTGATCCAACATTTCAAAAAATAATTCCTCAGCCTTCTCCCATCTGTCAACAGTGCAGAGCCCATAAATCAGGGAGTTAAAAACAACAATGTTAGGAGTCACCCCTTCATCGATCATCTGGTTGAATTTAAGCACAGCATCATCCACTCTTCCCATCTTACAAAGTGCATCTATTAATGTTCCATAAGTGACTACATTAGGACTCAATCCTTGCTGCCTCATTTTGCTAAGTATATGCATCGCCTCATCTATCATTGTCTTTTTAGCATATGCACAGAACACAGTGTTGAAGATGTAATGATCAGGTGAAATACCATTTGCTACCATCAAATCTAGGAAATCAGGCAAATCAGCAAGGGCTCCTTCAGCAGCATACCCGTGAAGAAGAATGCCGTAGATAGTTACATTAGGTTTTATGCCCTTCCTAATCATAGAATCAAAAATCTTCCTGGCTTCTGTGCATTTTCCATTCTTGCATAGATAGTCCAGCAGCAAACCATAAGTAACAACATTTGGGTGAAGACCATGTGCGTACATTTCTTCAAGCCTTTGAACCACTTCTTTCCACTGTCCTGTAGAGAGGTATCCATGGATCAGACAGGTATATGTCTGGATGTCTGGCTTAACACCTTTATCAATCATTTGCTGAAGGACACCCTCAGCCCAGTCAACTGCATGAGCTTTGCACAGGCCATCAATGACCGTGTTGTACGTCACAACATTTGGGTGAAGACCACGTGCGTACATTTCTTCGAGCCTTTGAACCACTTCTTTCCACTGTCCTATAGAGAGGTATCCATGGATCAGACAGTTATATGTCTGGATGTCTGGCTTAACACCTTTATCAATCATCTGCTGAAGGACACCCTCAGCCCTGTCAACTGCATGAGCTTTGCACATGCCATCAATGACCGTGTTGTATGTCACAACATCTGGTGTGCATCTTCGATCTCCATCATCAGCCATCGTGTGCAGCAGATCAAGTGCCTCCTCAACTCTCTTTTCATTGCAGAAACCCTTGAGAAGCGTGTTGCAGGAAACTACGTCCGGCCTGCAGCCAAACTCAGGCATTCTTCGGAGCAATATGTCCATGGCCTCGCCCACCCTCTTCACATCACAGAGGCCCTTGAGCAGTTGATTGATGACTACATCATCCACCCTCCATCCCGTCTTAATGATGAGGCCAAAGACAGAGAAGCCATGCTCCAGGCGACCCATGCGACAGAAACAACCAATGAGGATGCTGTATGTGGACAGGTCTGGACGCACCTTGTTGCAGCAAGCATGGGCCATCCTGTTGAAGAGGGAGACAGCGAGCTCGGAGGCTGAAGGGCATTGGGCGCGAGAGACGACGTTAAGCAGGCTGTTGAAAGCACGAACCGAGGTGGGCCTGGCGTTGGGCAGCAATTCCTCGAACAGCTTGAGCGCGTCCTCGAGGCCGAGGCTCCCCGACCTTGCTTGTCCCGCGATGACGCGCTCCAGCTCCAAGCACCGGTCGCGGGTTGCGCTCGCACGGCGGGACATGCCAACGGAGGGCGCGCGCGCAGCTACTGGACCGGCGCGGAGAGGCACGGACGGCGCGGGCGCACGGCGTGCCGGCGTCCGTCCCCGGGATCGATGAAGCAGAACAGCTTACGTAAGGTGGGCGGAGCCGCGAGTGCTGGAGGACGTGACTGTATAGCGTAGAGCTGGAACACGGCGTCGGCGGCGGTGGCGACGCCGTGGGGGCGCGCGGGTTGGGCGCCGGGCGCCGGCGACGTGGAGTATGTGTCTCAGATCTGAAAACGGTGGGCGCGCAATTGCTCTGCCTGTGTCTTGTAGTGTTTCTTTTTTTTCTTTTTCCTTTTTTTTCATCACATCTACATGACACGTGAGCAATGGTAATCGATTAAAAAAAGACTTTTTTGAGAAGTTGGAAAGTTAGATATTTGCGTAAAAAGCAAACATTTTCTAAAAAAAAATCGTTTCTTAAAAATAAACTTATTTATAGCTTTTGCCATAGATGTTTTTTTCCTCAGCTTCTCATTAAACTCAAACAAACGATTTTCAAAATTTGATCTTATTAGTTGCTACAAATTTGTCATCCTCGAGTTAAGTTGAAATTCTTGTGCTTAATTTCTCTTTTTTTTTAAAACTTTTTTGTATCTTGTTAAAAAATTTAGATCATAGACTGCACTCTTAAATACGACGAAATAAACCATTATTTAAGCATATATAGTAATAATTCTTCTTCATGTAGTATATGTTGGTAATTTAGATGTGGATTTGAGAGGATATTTTTTAATAATGACATGTCATAAATTTTTTTCTTGAAAACGCGGAGAGCTGCGATTCAGTATATTAAGAAGAAAATACGAGACAAGAACCCAAATACAACACCCGTGTTTTTGCATTATATTAAAAATCACTAAAAATTAAATTTTTTAAAACTTTATAACAAATTAAAACTTGGTTAATTTACTTCCTGCAAAACCACCTTTTAAATAAAATGTTTTCCAAAATCCTTGCATTAAAACTCACCATATGCATTAGGTTAGAATATTGGAATGACATGAATGTTTGCGTGATTGCTTGAATGCCTGAATGTTTGCTTGATGCTTGAATTGTTTGCTCTCATGAGTGGGTGCCTAGAATTTATTTTGGCACTAAATAATAATCTCCATGACTACTCCCCTTTAACATCCCCCGCCAATTGCATTCCTTGATCTTCCTTGAATTACCCCAACCACCCATCCACCAAATTGCATTGCTTTTCCATTTAAATTCATCACAAATATACCCTAGTTTGTTTTTTTGGAAATTAAGAAAGCAATTTGGAAGTGGGAAAGGATTTCTGGGCTCAAACCATCCCCTCTCCTCCTTAGGCCCGCAACGCGGCCTGTGACCTCCCCTTCTCTTCGCGGACCTAGCCCAACCCCCGCACGCCATGGCCCGCACTCCCTCCTCCCCTTCTTTCCCTCTCCCCCTCCTCTTGGGCCACCCCAGCCGCTTGGGCCAACCCCGCGCGCACCTCCCTCCCCCTCCCGCCATGGGCCAGCACCGCCCGACCAGCCCAGCAGCAAGCAGCAGCCCGCCTCCTCCTTCTTCCCTTCTCTTCCCTCACTTACATGCGGGGCCCATGCGTCAACTCCGTCTTCCTCAGAAGCTCGACGATGGGAATACCGTGTCCTTCCCCGTACTCCGCGCCCACCACATTCGAGCACGGGGAGCACAGCTGTCGGAGATATTTTCCCCCACAACCGCCCATCTCCATAGTCGTCTTCCCGCCATCCTTATCCCCTCCCCGCGAATTCCGTCAACAGCTCACCTTCACCTCGCTTGCCACCACGAGCATGTGGGCTTACTCGCCGAAGACATTTTTGCCCAGAACCGACCTACTCCGGCTATATATAGCCGGGCATGGCCGGCGCCAAGCCTTGCCCTCGAGCTCAGGCACCAGCCCTCCTCCTTCCTTCCGCCCGAGCTTAGTCGCTTCCGCCTCACCCCTGCTCCTCCCATTCCCCTGCTCTGCTCGCTCCTTCTCTCTTGCTGTTGCCTTGCCTCATCCTCCTCCTTCTCCTTCTTCCTGCTCTTCACCGCCCACACGCCGAACGCCGCCTAGCTACCTCGGTCGGCCGCGCCAGAGCTTTGGCCAGCTCCACGCCTAGGATGCCAACGTCGCTCGGTGATCGGCCGGCTCACCACCACCAGAGCCACCCACCACCCCTTGCTCCACCCTCACCTGTCCACGCTGCTGTCGTGATCGCCACCAGTGCCTCCCCACCGCCCCGCTCCACTCTCTCCCTCCTCCTATTTCTCTTCCCACTCGCCCCGCCTCCATGTCCCGCCGCGCTCGATCAAAGTGAAGAAGTCGGCCCAAGGGCATCTGATGCCTCTCGCGAGCCAGTGGCAATGCGCCACCTCCCCTCGCGGGTCCCGCATGTCAGCCACAGCAAACCATCTCCCTCCCTCCTTTCTTCTGTGGGCACGGTCTACGTAGACCAAAGGGAGGACGAGACCTAGTCCACCAATCGGTGCACCGCACAGTGTGGACCAGCGCTAATTAGCCCTAACGGGTGACGGGACCCACGCGTCAGCCCGACAGAAATTGCTTTGTGCGCCCGGGAAGTGTAAACAGGAAATTACAAAACCCGTTTCCATGCATGGAAAAATTCTTAGAAAATTCCTAAATAAACTAGGTACACCCCAGATCCTACCCAAGCATTTATATCCCATTTCCATTATCCCAATTTCTAGAATTAATTCCCAAGCTTATACTCCACATATTCCCTTCATATTAAATCCTTGATAAATCATATCATTTCCATCCTAACTCCAAATCATTTGATTCTTCCACCAAAATTCTTCTAAAATCAAGCTCTACTCATTCATAACCTTGTTCCATTATTTGGTGCCAATGTAAATTCTAGTTTGATTGCTTTCATTTCCTATATTTAATTTAAATATGAATTGTAGCAGTAGACCACCACTGAAGTAGTAGTTAACCCCATATATTCGCGTATGTGTATATACCATGACACATACTCGAATATATTCGTACCCCATCACCTAAAATAGTAGACACCCATATATATATACATACATGGATATGCCCGATACCCGGGTATACGCTTATGTATGGCTAACTTTATCTTCTGCCATTTCCCTAACCTAGCTAACCCAAGGCACATACATATGCATGTGCATATGTGCCACTAACCCCAGTGGACCGGTAGAAGCCAGACGAGTCATCTATGATGACTTGGTCAAACTTTCTCTTTCAGGTTCACATAATAGTGAATCCTAATAATAATGTGGTCTGGTTTTCCATCAGACCAACCACCCGCCTTAACCTGACCAGTCTTACCATATGGATAGAATACCTCTATCCAAACCTTACTGTAGATTGACATAATAGTGATAACCTTAGTTAATAACCCATCACCTAATAGGACCAACCCATCTAGGATCGTTACCTGCACGTTGGTTGCCTATGCTTGTTTTACACGCCTTGCTTGTTATTTTCCTTGTTTGTGTTTCTTGCCTAGCGATGCTAGACCGTGTAGGATAGAAGACATGGAGAGAACCTAATGGAACCCGATGGAGTCCAGAAGACAGAAACAGGAGACATAGGAATTGGACAAGGATATAATCATTAGCGAATAGAGGCAAGTCCTAACATCCACCTATTCCTTCCCCCCTACATTACATGCCACTACTTAATCACCTCCCCTTCCACCACCACCACATTTTGCTAGCCTCCACCATAAACCCTCCACCCTCCATCTCCACCAAATAATAAACTTAACTTATATTACTAAATTCTCTTTTATGAATTATTGGAATTATAATGGGTCATGAGCTCGACTATGTTAATGTGATCAATAATGATAAGGTAATGGTTACCTTGATATGAGATGAGCTCTATGAACCTGAGGTTAATAACTATGGAACTTAAACTGGTAAAACTGGACTAAACCCTGATAGGGGGTGAGTGGGGGATACTTTATGTGGGGATAGATTACCTTGGCAGGAACGCCTGGTGAGGGTTCCTGTGGGAGATACTTGCCTCGATCACATAAGGACCGGTTCATAGTCCCTCTCACCTAGTGAGATATTTCATACAGCCACATGTCTGATATGGGCAAACTTGATCTCACACCCTGTTAGATTGAAGTATAATTTCTACTAGGAGGACGGTGTTGGTAGTAGAATATCAGGAGCAGACATGGATGCTATGTGATCTTCCATGATCCGGTTGGCGTGGTTGCTATGTGATCTTCCATGTTAAGCCCTTGAGTTTTTTGCCACGTTCGAGCCCATGATTATTATTGTTTATTTTGATGATTTGGTATCATCGGCACTATTATGTTGGGATGATGTTGTATCGTTCGAGATTATATGATGGGATGATGTGGTATCATCCGAGATTATGAGATGGGACGATTTGGTATCCTCTTGAGTTTAGTGTGTTTTCCAACCCCTAAGAAGCCACGGTAGAGTTATATGGAAATCTAGGGTAGCACCCAAGCGGGTACGGGATCTCGTTAGGCCCGTTCTTGCCACCATGCATGGTTTGGAGTTGTGTCTATCATATGGGGAAATTTGTGCACCTCTACAGAGTTTATTGAATCTATTCAAATAGCCACGTCCTTAGAATGAGCAAATGTTGGGATGAGATACTATGATTAGACTTCTATAATTGTGATAATCTAGTAAGATGTATTTTACTAATTTGGTAAACTATAATTAAACTAAAAACTGGTGAGAATGGTAATACTCCGCCAGGATCCAACCTATAATTGCTTCAACCTACCACTTTCACCTCAACCATCATAACCCCCTCTACTTATAGCCTTCCCCTTCCACCTCTCCTCCAAACCCAAAGTTTAGGGCTTGCTGAATATTTTATGTACTCAACCCCTCCATTTTATGTTTTTAGAGTAAAGCTACAGGAGCACATACCCGGATGAAACTATTGGAGCTACGTAAGGATAGGACAATAGGAGAACATATGAGTAAGGAGCTATCAAGGACTATAAAAGGATAGGACACCCGGAGTATACTCAAAGATGAAGCCGTATGACTACCCAAAGGAGCTACGCTAGGAATACGATGTTGGGACATAGGAATGCACTTAAGGAATAAGTCTAGGGTTACGTCCGCACTTCAAGTTGCATGTAGGAATGGAGCCACGATGGCATAGGATCGTTGCCTTAGAACTCTGATGTATAATATAAGGCCAATGGCCCAAGCTATGTAAACCCGAACCATGTAATATGTTTTCCCATTAGCAATAAAAGTATGATTTTTTATATGAATCTTGTTCGAATTGTGCGTATCAGCTACTGATCCAGGGACTGATACATGATGCACAGAGGACCCTAAAGTAGGGGCCCACCACCAAACACCCACGCACACTCTACACACACTAAACTAGAGTTTTAGATTACATTTTTTCCTGATAAATATAAAAAGCAACCACAAAACCAACAAATAGGCCACTCTAAGGCAAAAGTGCTGAGGTAGTCAAGGAAGAGATGCTTCGTGCGCCTGCTATCTCCTAAAGACACCATTCCTCGCTGCTAACATTAAGAGACCTTGCAATGCTAGGGTCAGCTCCGTCAAAAACACACGAATTACGATGAGTCCAAAGAACCCAAGCACCTAGAACAACTAGAGAATTGAGACCTTTCTTTTACTGTTCTAGAGCAGCATGCCACAATTTGTCCCACCAATCATCGAACACCATATCAGTTGCCTTAGGAGCGAATTGCTGCAGCCCAAAATGATATAGCAGGGAATATCAGTATTGCCTTGCAAAGGGACATGATACTAGAAGATGGTTAATTGTCTCTTGCTCCTAATCGCATAAAGGACAACATTCTAGACAGGGCAGACCTCGATGGGCAAGACGATCAGCCGTCCAACACCTGCCATGTTCGACTAACCATAAGAAGAACTTGCATTTTTGGGGGGCCTAGGTCTTCCAAATCCGTTCCCAAGGTCTAAATAGAATTGATCCTTAAAAGAGATGTTCCTGAGGGGATAAACACCATATATGAAGGTCCTCTATTTCAAGTTGTAAAGAGAACTCCATGAGAAGGTCCCAAAGATCAAGATACTCTACTTGTTCTCCAATCGATAAAGCTCCTCTTACATCTGAAATCTAGAGGTGTTCAGTGAGAGCTTCTGCTACCGTACGTTTCTTGATAGTTTTCTTAGCCACCAAATAATGCAAACTGTGGTAGAACCGTCTGAAATAGCATGCTTCCGGAGGCGCTCGTCTTCCACCAGCCACTAAGCACCCCAAAAGATGGCTATATCGGACGACTCCATCAAGCACACCCCAAGGGAGAACTTGAATAATTCATGTTTTTCCTCTAGGATCCAATAATGAGAACGAGTTTACAATACTTAGTCTATTTCATACAACTCATTCTCTACATGCATGCAATGATGATGCAACACTCAATATTAAGGCAACAACAGTTCTTAAAATAAGAATACATCTACTAAGCCACTAAGCTAGCTCTAATGACTAAGATACCGAGCTAATCATCATTCCCATCAAACCAGTATGGTTTCACCTACAAGTGCTACTTAGCAACTAAAATATATTCTTACTCTTATTAACGATTTCCTATATACTACAACAAGGAGTACTTAGCTACCATATTTCTCAACCTATTCTAAGGCTACAAAAATTACAGTGAGCACATAATAATATAATGAATCTACTATAAAAATTTCATGGTCAAAGCTATTACCAATTTGCCATAAAAATTCCTACAAATACTAATCTAAATAATATTAAACACTCGCAAATGATTTAATAGCCGCTGGTATCAACAAATATATATATATATATATATAAACTAAATACACTAACAAATAGAGCATAATTTTAGGAATCTAACAAAATTGGTTTCACAATTTTTGGACATCTACCGAATTTACTATAATTTTCCAAAGATCAACTCAAAACTAATTTAGATAAAACATTTGCTAATTTGCTGGAAAATGGAAAACCACTTCTCGCGTGGTGCATCCGTGTGGCCCAGCGCATGTGCAAGCACGGCCCGTAGGCGTGGCCCGTGGCGGGGAAGCCCGCGCGCGCTAGTACTCTTGCGAAAACACCCTTGAGCTACCGGCAAATCAATCCGCACTCTACACGAGTATTCCTAGAGAGAGAAACTTTGCAACAAGGCCCTTTCACTCTTCCCTCTTTGCATCGGCCAGGTCCCCCGATCATCCCCGCGAGCACCGGTGCGGCGGCGGTGGAATTGGCGCGCCCGCCGGCCACCCAAGACCTTCCTTGCCCAAAATAAGAGGCCGACGCTCACCTAGGGATTGACGTGAGTTGCCGGGCGAAGGTAGAATGGGCGGGGATGTGTCTAGGTGCTCCCTCCGCGGTGGCGGACACCCTGCGGTGCCAGTGATCGATTAGGTGACCGCCCCACTGGCACACTCGTGGGTGGGACCCACTGGCACTGCTCGGTTGGCCTTAGCGGCAAGCGATCGGCCGAACATGCGTCTGCGCCTACGACCAAACTACGTGACACATAGCCAGACCACGTGCGTGGGCGGGGAGGGTAGGTGGGAGTAGCCTGCGCAGCCGCAGCGCCATTAAGGCGAGGCGACGGTGCGAGCGTGGCTATGGCACCCCATGTGCACGCGGTGGCAAGCGGTAGTAGCAACACGGCCTGGCACCAGTAGCGACAACAAAAAACTATGTAGCCATGTGGAGACGTGACGATGGGACAGCGGGGCCAGTGAAGGGCGGTGTGTGCTGCAACGGTGACGCGACGACAGCGGCACCAGTGGCCAGTAGAGCAGGGCAGCGCAACAGGGCGGCGTGTGCAGCCACAGTGGCACCGGCAGCGGCGCCAGTAGCAGTGTGCAGCGCGCCAGGCGCGCGGTGACCACGCACACTCGGCTAACCGGCCCAAAATGCACTGTGCACGCTTTTTAAAGCGTGAACCATGACCAATCTAGCTCGGTTATGACCCAACCAACTCAGCCAAGCTGAAGATGGTACCTAGGGCTACTAAATGGAGCAACATACTTGGACCAAGGTAGACTAGAAAAGAAAATATGAGCCTACCAAGTGGATGTTATCAACCGGCGCCCAAACAACATTTTCTAGCTTTTGTAGCAATTAATTGATGATCAAAGCACATACTAACTAAACCAACCCCTATACCATTGACAAGTACTTACTTGGATACAACCCACCAAGCAAAAATATAGCACAAGCCTTTAGCTAATTTTTTTAGAATTAATTCACTAATATAGCATTGTCACACCGCTTTCAACTTTGAAAATTTGCTAAGTCTTGGGCTGAATTTTTGTCCAAGTTCCATTTCTAAGCTATTACAAATACTATCTAACAATAATACTTTTCAACAACAAGTATTTTATTGCCATCTACAAAGTTTGTACTTTCAACTTTCTTTAAGTGTCACATACATGTTTCATAGCATTTTTGCTTAATAAAAATTGGTTTTCAACCTTAAGTGACATAACATGACTATTGAATTAACTTTCGTTTCGCATTCTAGTTGATCATTTCGAGTTACAGAAATTGATCTACACACTTTATTACATATATTAACACATAAACATGATGCTCATGACATGTTTTAGTAAATCATTTATAGTGTAACACCGAGGGTGTTACAAATCTACCCCCTTAAACAAAATCCCATCCCGAGATTACATGTGCCTAGTGTGGGAAAAGAGATAAGAAATAAATTCTGATTTAAACAATTACCTCGGTGAACTAGAAAGAATGTGAGGATAATGCTTCAAGATATAGCTTTCTTGTTCCCACGTTGGTTCGTCCTCTGAGTGATTTTGCCACTGAACTTTGTAAAACTTCACACTATTTCTAGTCACTCTTTCTTTTTCGTCCAAAATCTTGATAGGATGATCAATATAAGATAAGTCAGGCTAGAGGGGAAGTCCTTCAATTTCCATAGCTTCATCGGGGACCCACAAACATTTTTTTAACTGGGAAATATGGAAGACATTATGCACTGCTCACAAAATATCCAGGAGCTGGAGACGATAAGCAATAGGACCACATCGCTCCAAAACCATATAAGGCCCAACATAATGAGGAGCTAACTTCCCACGGACACCAAATCGATGCACACCTCCCATGGGAGATACCTTGAGATACACATGATCACCAACTTCAAATTGAAAAGACCTTCTTCGCTTATCCGCATAAGTTTTTTGACGACTTTGAGCTGCCTTCAAATGACTCTAAACAATGCTGACTTGCTCTCGAGCTTCTTTGATAAAATTAGGCCCAAAATATCCAGTCTCCCACTTCAACCCAGTTAAGTGGTGTCCTACATTTCTTTCCATACAGAGCTTCAAAGGGTGCCATACAAATATTTTCTTGATAGCTATTGTTGTAAGAAAACTCAGCTAAGCTCAAGCATTCATCTCACTTCTCAGGAAAGAAAATGGCACAAGCTCTCAACATATCCTCAAGTACCTGATTTACCCTTTCTGTCTGACCGTCAGTTTGTGGATGATAAGCTAAACTTCTGAGGAGACTAGTACCAAGACATTGCTGAAGTTGCTCCCAGAAATGAGAGACAAAGATTAACCCTCTATCAGAGATGATAGTAAGAGGAACTCTATGTAGGGTCACAATCCGATCAAAATACAACTTGGCATACTTCTTAGCTGAATATCTGGTATCCACTGGGAGAAAATGAGCGGACTTGGTAAGGCGATCCACAATGACCCAAATAGAGTTATAGCCCTTGGATGTGCGGGGTAAACCCATAATGAAATCCATGGAAATCTCCTCCCATTTCCAAACAGGGATATGCAAGGGCTGTAAAAATCCTGGTGTATGCATATGGTCTGCCTTAACTCTTCCACAAGTGTTGCACTCCATGACGTACTTGGTGATATCCTGCTTCATATTTGACCACCAATACGAGTGGCCCAAATCATGGTACATCTTGTTACTTTCTGGATGGATGAACAACTTGGAATGATGAGCTTCATCCAAAATCTTTCTTTTGAGCTCCTCACTTGATGGAACAACCAATCTATTCTTGAACCTCACTACACCTTGCTCATCATTACTAAAATGTGGACTACGCCCTTTGGCAATTAACTTCATGATATGAGGGATTTCTGAAACATCATGCCTTTGCTCTATAATAATTTGCTTGGGTAAATCCAAGACTAGAGCAATATGGGCTAGTGTCTCAGCATGGTTGAGAGACAAGGGGGCTTCTTTAACTTGATATGACTTCTGGCTCAAAGCATCAGCTACCACATTAGCTTTTCCAGGATGGTAATGAACTTCCAAATTATAGTCCTTGATTAGCTCCAACCATCTCCGTTGTCTCATGTTCAGCTTGGGCTGAGTGAATATATTTGAGGCTCTTGTGATCCATAAAAATGTGTACTTTATTTCCCAACAAATAATGCCTCCAAATTTTTAGAGCATGCACCACAGCAGTCAGCTCTAAATCATGGTGGGATAATTCACCTCATGCTTTTTTAGCTGGCGTGAAGCATAAGCTATCACACACCCATCCTGCATAAGCACGCATCCCAATCCAATCCTTAAGGCATCACAATACACATCAAATGGCCTATCAATTTCTGGTTGGGCAAGAACTGGAGCAGTGGTAAGAAATTTCTTCAGGGCTTGGAAAGCTTCTTCACAAGCCGGACTCCATACAAACTTGACATCCTTTTGGGGCAACTTGGTCATAGGTTGGGCTATTTTGGAGAACTCAGGAATGAAGCGCCGATAATAACCAACAAGACCAAGGAACTGACAAATTTAATGCACTGACTTAGGAGATTTCCAATTTAACACATCCTACACCTTGCTTGGGTCTACAGAGATACATTCAGGTGTCAGAACATGTCCCAAAAACTGCACTCAATCTAACCAAAACTCACACTTGCTGAATTTTGCATACAACTTGTATTCCCTTAATCGAGTCAGTACTGTCCAAAGATGTTGTGCATGCTCTTCATTATTCTTGGAGTATATCAAGATATCATCAATGAACACCACTACAAACTTATTCAACTCCAGCATAAAAACTGAATTCATGAGATACATGAAAAATGTAGGAGCATTGATGAGACCAAAAGACATGACTAGGTATTCATTCAGCCCATACCTAGTAGAGAAAGCTGTCTTTGGTATATCTTATGGCCGGATCTTAATTTGATGATACCCAGAACGAAGATTAATCTTTGAAAATACTTTGGCACTAGCCAACTGCTCGAACAAAGTACCAATACAGGGTAAAGGATACTTGTTCTTAATGGTTACCACATTGATAGGGCGGTAATCCATGCACATCCGCAGAGTACCGTCCTTCTTCACAAAAATAGCTGGACAACCCCATGGTGAAAGGCTAGGATGGATAAATCCCTTCTCCAATAATTCCTCTAACTGCTTCTTTATTTCTGCTAGTTCTTTAGGAGCTATGCGGTAGGGACGCCGTGAGATAGGAGCAGTGCTAGGTTCTAACTCAATGGAAAACTCCACATCTCTATCCGGTGGTAACCTAGGTAGATCTTCAAGAAAGACATCTAGGAACTCACAGACCACAGGAATAGAGGCATGATCAGGAGAAGCTTCAACATGAGCAGCAACTGGTAAGGATGGATCTGAGGGCATAAGAAGAGACATCCTATCATCGAAAGAAGGAAGTCATAACTCAACAACTCTCTACTTAAGGTCCAAGACTACCTCATAAACTCACAACTAGTTCATGCCTAGAATTATATCTATGCCTTGCCCAGGTAGCACCATGAACTGAAGGCGGTAAGTGTGAGTGGCTAGCACTAATCCGACTGTGTCCGTCCGAGTATTAACACACAACTACACACCTGGAGTACTGATTATATTGGCAATAGGTATAGCCATAAGAGATATATTATGCCTCTGTGCAAACCCCATGCTCATGAATAAATATGATGCACTAGAATCAAACAACACATATGCTGGGTGGGAATCAATGGTAAATATACCAGCCATCACCGGTTCATTCTGCAAGATCTCCTCAGCCTTAGTGAAGTTGTCTTGCCCAAAGCGATTATAGGCACCTTCTTCTTGATAATCGTCCGCTTGATCAGATGGGAGTTAGCTGAAGGCTAGGAAGACTACACAAGTTGGTTCTATGGACACTCCCGAGCATAGTGGCCTTCCTTACCACACTTAAAACAAGCACTAGGCTTGTTCCCCTGCCCCTAATGAGGCAGAACCTGCTGTCACTAGGGCTGCTATTGCACCTATTGAGTAGGTGCACGGTACTGAGTGGGAGGTGCCTAATAGGTTTGCTAAGGCTAACAGAACGACTGCCCACCAAAAGACTGATAGGGCACTCGCCTGACAACCTATAACTTCTGAGCCCGGGGTGACTAGAAGATCCAGTGATCACCCACTTGCGCTTCCACTCAGCCTGAGAGTCACACTGAAGTCCCTCCATGGCAATAGCAGCATTCATCATAGCACCAAAAGTCTAGTAGCTCCCTATGTACAGCTCCTTTTACAGACTACAAGAGACACCGCGATAGAAATGGTCCCTCTTCTTCTCATCAGTATCGATGTGGGTCGTAGCATACTATGACAGATGGTTGAACTTGTTCACGTAATCCATCACAGACATGCCCCCTTGCTTTAGGTCCAGGAACTCCATCAACTTCCTATTCAGTACACCAGTAGGAATGTAGTACTCTCTGAAAGCAGCGGTAAACTCCTACCAAGTCATATGGTGATCCACCGGCTACATCGCATTTAATGTGTCCCACCATGCACTGGCAGAACCCAACAGCTGCTGCATTGTAAAGCGCACCTTCTGCTCCTCAGTTATAGTGAGTAGCAGAAACTTTTGATCCAGAATATGAAGCCAATGCTCCGCATCCAGAGGCTCAGCAGTCGGCGTGAACATGGGTGGGTGCATCTTCAAGAAATCCTAGGAAGAATAGGGCTCCTCGGGACAGTGGGCACCACCCTCGTTCCCACCATTGCCTCTGTGTCCCCCTCGGGCAAAGCCACCAATGGCCTAGGCAAGCATCTCCAAGGCACGGGCTGACTCACGCCGAGCAGCCAGCATCTCCACCATCATCTCCGCATGGGTCATCAGAGGTGGTGGTGGCGGATGAGTAGGAGCCAGAAGTGGGGCCTCGTGGCTCTCCTTGTTGCCGTTCTCATTGCCATGACCACTTTCACCTTGGCCTTCGCCAAGACCACGGTCCACACCATCACTGGTACTCCCACGACTAGACCTTAGGTTCATCTATAAACAGATAGGAATAAGGACAACCCTCCAGATTAGGAGCAAGAGACTAAAGAAATGATAAGACGTTTATTAAAGCATTCTTTTAGGTTACCCTATCAATTCACTAATCCAAATTATACATGTGGGAGAAGTTTAGTTTAAGCAAGATTCTCTTTTCATAGTGCATGCATTGACCTATACGTTCACTCAAGCCGGAATATAGCGGCATTCGTAGAATTTTTCGGCACATCGCACACTCACTTTCCGTATGCTAAACAATTCTTACATAGCATAAGTTAGTGTACTTGTAGAAACTTGATTAGATAAAACCAGTGTCACTGTCCTAGATAGACCATATTGCTAGGGCTTATACTTATTTAAATAATTTTATCACATCCTACTTTTCGCAAAACTCTTGTTGGTCAAATTTTAGGTTTTGAAAAGAGTTATAAAACTCGTAGACTCATTATTGACTTTGGTACCACCTGTGGCAGGACCGCCCGAAATAGCATGCTTCCGAAACTAGTTCTCCAATCGATAAAGCTCATCTTACATCCGAAATCCAGAGGTGTTCAGTGAGAGCTTCTGCTACCATATGTTTCTTGATAGTTTTCTTAGCCACCAAATAATGCAAACTATGGCAGAACCGCCCGAAATAGCATGCTTCCAGAGGCGCTCGTCTTCCACCAGACACTAAGCACCCCGAAAGATGGCTACATCGGATGGCTCCGTCAAGCACGCCCCAAGGGAGAACTCGAATAATCCATGTTTTTCCTCTATGGTCCAATAATGAGAATGAGTTTATAATACTTAGTCCATTTCATACAACTAGAGTTCTTAGAAATACATTATTAAAGTACCAAGTTTAGAGTGTGAAATTTAAATAGTGGAATTACAATAAACATCTAACGGTAGAATACAAGGATACATATGTGCCCACCAGAAGAATCCTCCACACAATAGCTACTCTTCAAGCTACACCTGCAACAGGGGTAAATAAATCCTGAGTACATAATATACTCGCAAGACTTACCCGACTAGTGGGAATAACTTCCTGACTCCAAAGGATATGATAAGCTTTATGGTTTGCTGGGTTTCCTTTTTGCAGAAAGCAATGCTAGTAGTGAATCCTTATGTATGTTTCTTATTAGCAGTCATGATTAGTTCATTACCTAACCATTCTATGTAAGCACATGTTCTACTTTTAAGCAAGAGTTGAGCAAATAGATCAATTTCACCATCTTTCATCTTCCAGTTCTTACTACGGTGCTAGACTATAGACAAGTCATACCGGATTACCCGATGATTTGTGAATCAATGTGCCCAGCTGGATACCCTAAAACACACGCCCCACTTGCAACCCGAAACACATGCCCCACTTGCACCCTAGGCACAAGCAGGACCAACCCATCACTCTTCTATTAAGGGGTCTAGGTCCTCATCCAAACTTGGACTCAAACCTCCACACCTGAGTCTCGGACTCAGTGTGGTGCTTAGACCTCCACCATCCCTACCTCCAATTAATCAGTCTAAAAAGAGCCGAAACCCACGACAAGGGAGCAACGAGCCTTCCCTGCTCTCATAAACAAGTATGTGCTCAGGATAATAAGTCTGACTTGACTAGAACCCAATGCAACGGCTAGTCCTTAACCGACACGGACAGGGAAAATAATGTAACCAAGTTATGCCCCGTTGGCCTCGCGACACAACCTCTTACACCCACCAACACCCATACCATATCTCTACTCGGTCTCCATTTCCTTTCACCATTTTATCATGAGAGTGATAATAATAATCATCTATTATGAGTAACGGCAGGTTACTCACGCTACCGATAACCTAAGCATAGCAGCTACTCGACCTATACTAGTAGGACTTAGGTAGGTTATCTATGCATGTAGTTTACATAAAATGCCTGTAATGTAAATGCACATCACATATATATATCCAGTGATTATTTAAAATAAGGGTTATGCACCGGGGCTTGCCTTAGGTAGGCATGGTGTCAGCTCAGTCAGTCCATGGTGGCTCCGAGAACTCCTCCTACATGAGGATCTCCTCCTCGTACTCTTCAATCACCTCCTCATACTCCTGCTCGCCCGCGGTCACAAACTCCACCAAATCGTTTTCTACATGCATGCAACGACGATGCAACACTCAATATTAAGGCAACAATAGTTGTTAAAATAAGAATATATCTACTAAGCCACTAAGCTAGCTCTAATGACTAAGATACCGAGCTAATCATCATTCCCATCAAACCAGTAGGGTTTCACCTACAAGTGCTACTTAGCAACTAAAATATATTCTTACTCTTATTAACGATTTCTTATATACTACAAGGAGTACTTAGCTACCATATTTCTCAATCTATTCTAAGGCTACAAAAATTACAGTAAGCACATAATAATACAATGAATTTACTGTAAAAATTTCATGGTCAAAGCTATTACCAATTTGCCATAAAAATTCCTACAAATACTAATCTAAATAATACTAAACACTCACAAATGATTTAATAGTCGCTGGTATCAACAAATATATATATATATATGAACTAAATACACTAATAGATAGAACATAATTTTAGGAACCTAACAAAATTAGTTTCATAATTTTTGGACATCTACCTAATTTGCTATAATTTTCCAAAGATCAACTCAAAACTAATTTAGAAAAAAACATTTGCTAATTTGATGAAAAATGGAAAACCACTTCTCACGTGGCCCATCCATGCGGCCCACACGCGGGCAGGGCATGCGCAAGTGCGGCCCACACGAAGCAGGCTCACGTACGAGGCGGCCCGCGGCGAGGAAGCCCGCGCGTGTTGGTACTCTTGCAAAAACACCCTTGAGCTACCGGCAAATCAATCCACACTCCACATGACTTTTCCTAGAGAGAGAAACTTTGCAATAAGGCCCTTTCACTCTTCCCTCTTTGCATTGGCCAGGTCCCCCAGTCATCCTCGCGAGCACCGGCGCAACGGTGGTGGAATTGGCGCGCCCGCTGGCCACCCGGGACCTTCCTTGCCCAAAATAAGTGGCCGACGCTCACCTAGGAGTTGACACGAATCGTCGGGCATGGGTAGAATGGGTGGGGACACGTCCAGGTGCTCCCTCCGTGGTGATGGACATCCTGCGGTGGCGATAGCCGTGTTTCGGTGAGCCTCGACACAACAGAGGTGATAGAAACAATGGGTGAGCATCAGCAACTCACTCCGCAGCTACCCATAGTGGTGGCCTAGCCAAGGACGGATCGGGCGTGTTTGGCCACATGCGCATGGCAACCCCAACGACGGACTGCGGTGGCACGGCCGTGATAGCGCCGTGAGGGTGGCAGTAAAGGTGAGGCTTTGATGTGCACGGTGAGAAGGAGGGTCATGCGAGTGCAATGGCGCAAGCAATTGGGCTTAGGGCGGGGAATTGAAGTCTACCCTTATTCATGGCCGAGGTGTGGCCTTAACGGCTCGCCGGTGGGAGACGCCAAAATTGGCGCTTGGCCGGGCCGCCGTTAGGGCTGTGCGGGGTTGGGCGGCGAGGAGACGGAAGGGCGAAGCTATAAGCGTCAATGAATGATGAGGTGACCGCTCCACTAGCACACTTGTGGGCATGACCCGATGGCGAGAACAGAGGAAGAGGGAGAGATAGATGCGACAGGGCACTGCTCGGTTGGCCTTGGCGGCAAGCAGCTGGTCGAACCTACGTCTGCTCCTGTGACCGAACTACGCGACACATGGCCGGACCACGTGCATGAGCGAGGAGGGCAGGTGGGAGTAGCCTGTGCGGCCGCAGCGCCATTAAGGCGAGGCGATGGCGCAAGCGCAGTTGTGGCACCCCATGTGCACACGGTGGCAAGCGGCAGCTGCAATGCGGCCTGGCACCGATAGCGACAATAGAAAACTGTGCAGCCATGTGGAGACACGACGATGAAATAACAATGGGACAGCGGGGCCAGTGAAGGGCGGTGCGCGCTGCAGCGGTGACGCGACGGCAGCGGCACCAGTGGCCAGCAGAGCAGGGCAGCGCAATAAGGCGACGTGTGCAGCCAAAGTGGCACCGGCAGCGGCACCACCAGCAGCGTGCAGCGCGCCAGGCGCGCAGTCAAGGTGACCAGCGGCGCTCCAAGCGCGTGGTGACCACGCACACTCGGCTAACTGGCCCAAAACGCGCTGTGCACGCTTTTTAAAGCGTCAACCATGACCCATCTAGCTCGGTTATGACCCAACCAACTCAGTCAAGCTAAAGATGGTACCTAGGGCTACTGAATGGAGCAACATACTTGGACCAAGGTAGACTAGAAAAGAAAATATGAGCCTGCCAAGTGGATGCTGTCAACCGGCGCCAAAACAACATTTTCTAGCGTTTGTAGCCATTAATTGATGATCAAAGCACATAATAACTAAACCAACCCCTATACCATTGACAAGTACTTACTTGGATGCAACCCACCAAGCAAAAATATAGCACAAGCCTTTAGCTATTTTTTTTAGAATTAATTCACTAATATAGCATTGTCACACCGCTTTCAACTTTGAAAATTTGCTAAGTCTTGGGCTGAATTTTTATCCAAGTTCCATTTCTAAGCTATTACAAATACTATCTAACAATAATATTTTTCAACAACAAGTATTTCATTGTCATCTACAAAGTTTGTACTTTCAACTTTCTTTAAGTGTCACATACATATTTCAGAGCATTTTTGCTTAATAAAAATTGATTTTCAACCTTAAGTGACATAACATGACTCTTGAATTAACTTTCATTTCGCATTCTAGTTGATCGTTTCGAGTTACAGAAATTGATCTACACACTTTATTACATGCATTAACACATAAACCTGATGTTCATGACATGTTTTAGTAAATGATTTACAGTATAAAATCGAGGGTGTTACACAAACGAGGGGCAACATCTATATTGCGTTGTCCATGCAGTCACCTATCTTTCCAAAAGAGTGTGTGAGTACCATCCCCACTATAGTGATTATGGCCATTGCAAAGAAGGCTCTAACATGCTCTGACACCTAAATCGGAAACATGCTCCATGGCTGATGGGGCTCAATTTTGTGCAGCCACAGCCAACGCATTCGAAGTGCCCATCCCATGTTCTTCAAATTTGAAATGCCCAGACCTCCAAGCTCTCGAGGGCGCATCACCTTTCCCCAAGCTACAAGGCAGTGTCCTGCTCTTGCCTCTTTCCTTCCTCGCCATAGAAACCCTCTTTGGATTTTGTCTATTGCCTTTTATGGCCCACTGCGGTAAGTCTACTGTCATTATCAGGTAAATGAGCATGGCAGTCGTCACATACCGTACTTGTATTGCTCGTCCCGCTCGGCTCAAAAGATCAGCTAATTTAATGGGTTACTTATATTATCTATCATATAATAGCAAGTAGGTTTTAGATGCAAATTTAGAGCTCTTATTTTCTCATAATGGTACTATAATAGTGTTAGATCAAATCAGATTCAATTGTTGTTAATATCGATGATGATTAGAATCTAACCAATTAGTGGCAGAATATTTTTTTAATTGTTACGAGAATTTCTAGAATTTATTTTTTTCTCACGCATGTCACGAGGATCAACTAAGATTAAGAGTGACTAACGATTACCATGGCTAAATCTTTCTGATTTTAGCGAGAATTTTAGGATTCTTTTTCTTCCAACTGGTCTCGTGACGTGAGAATTAACGTCGAGAGCCTTTGAACCTCAATTAATTAGTAACAGAAAGAGGTTTTCTCCATTAGTCCAGTCCCAACCCTCCAGCTAGGATAGTTTCCATAGCAGTAAATATCCTGCCACATAGACAAAAATCCGATGTGACATCTGATTAAGGCCCCATTCGATTAGCGCTGTTCCCGGCCGTTTCGAGCCGGAACATTCCTCATGATTCGTAAAGGAAATGTCTAGTCAATAATTGGTTGTTTTAGCCCTTCGTATTAACCAAATTTTTCTCATACACTTATACTGTTTTATAGCTATATTTACACTACTTTATTACTATATTTACGATGATTTCTTCAATGTAATTTATTGAAAAGATTGATGTAATTTGAGAATAACACAAATATATACCAAATTTTTCAAAAAGATTTACAAATTATTTCTATGAATTCTAGACATCAGAGAAATATATATCAAATTATTTACAAATTCTTTAGAAATTAAAAAAATCCACACAATGAGGTGAGAGAGGAGAGATTGTCGCAGGGTGTTCCATGCTCGTGTTCGTGTGTCCAGCAGACACCGGCGTAATTACTTGCTTGACGTTGAAACCCGAGCGAACGCACGCATAGGGAAAAGAAAAAAAAAAGTTGATAACAACCGGCGAATCAACCGGTGGAGATGGGAAACGACGTCGGCTCGTAATAACGCGCGAGGAAACCACCAATTCCGCGCGATGGGGAGAAACGGGTCCCCTCCGTCCGCCGCACCTCTGCCCTCAACGCCTCCGCCCGCTGCACATACGCCCGCGCCGCCTCCGCTCGCCGTGCGAAGCCCGCAGACGCGCCTGCGTGCTACGCGCCGCCCGCAGCTGTGACGCAGGCCTCGCCGGCCACTACACTGCACTCCCGGCTCGCCGCGCCGCGTGACCCCACCGCATCCGTGACGCGGGCCTTGTCGGCCACCACGCTGCGCTCCCGGCCGAGCGCCTTGGTTGCAGCCGAGATGCGGTCCTCCTGGCCACCGCGTCGCCATCCTGGCCGAGCGCCGTGTCCGAAGCTGCGAGGAGGGCCTCGCCGGCCACCACGCTGCTCTCCTAGCCGGCTAGCCGTGCGCCCCGCCTTGCTGGCCGCGAGCACAGGTGGCACGAAGCCGTAGCAGGGACGGTTGCAAAACGCGGCTTGAGCAGCTCAGCGACGTGCTCCTCCGTCCTCCACTGCTTGGCGCTCGCTCGACGCACAGCCGCGCCTCGCGCCCGCGCACGCAACCGTTCGCCTCCGGCCTCCTGCGCTCGCCGGCGCGTAGCCGTGCCCAGCGCCCGCGCCGCCGGCTGCCCGGCCGTGCAGCTCCGACCTCCAGTCGCGCTCTACGATTGCAGCTCCGACCTCCAGTCGACTTCCATGTACGTACTACCGCACCTGCCCGCCTTCGGATAAGGACGGGAGAGAGAAGATAGAGAAGACAAACGTTGATTGGTCACGGGCAGGAGATGGCCCGATTGTAGATTTGTAGTTTGGAGCGCTGGGTCGGCCAGTTTCGATAGATGGTTTCAAGATGACATGGTGAAGAAACTATTCGGTAGTTTCTGGTTGGGACTGTCCTTAGAAAAGTTACCTAAATATTCTATTCCTAGTGATATGTTCCTTGCCAAACGAGAGCTCTTAATTTTATCCTAGTGCTCATTTTCTGGTCACTATTTCTCATGCATGTATTATGTATACATACATCTATAGACGGAATTACAGATATACAGTTTGAATCTCTTCTTGAGTTGTTCAGATGATCTCCTTGCCATCATCAACCTCTGACGCCACCTGACCAGCAGAGGCAGCTGCCTCGGAACCATCTGCGCCAGCATTGTACCACCTCGCACAGAGCAGGTAGAAGAAGAAGTTGAGCACGCTGAGCGCGGCGAGCATCCAGTAGAAGAGGTCCAGCCTATCCTTGTTCAGGTCGTTGTCTAGGAGCCAGCCACCGCCGCCGTGCCTCGCCGTGACCCTGTTCACTAGCGAGACGAGCACCGAGCTGAGGTAGAACCCGAACGCGTAGGAGCAATACGTGAGCGCCGTGAGGAAGGCCTGCATGCCGCCGGCGCACGCCTGCTTGTAGAAGAACTCGATGAGCCCCACGGCGGTGAACATCTCGGACACGCCGAAGACGAGGAACTGCGGCACGATCCACAGCACGGACATCTGACGGCCCTCCGCGGCGGCGTCCCGGCGCCTGCGCTCGACGTCGGCCGCCGCGACCATGGAGAACGCGACGGTGCCGAGGCCGACGCCGATCCGCTGGAGCGGGGTGATCCCGGACCGGGTGCCCGTGAGGCGCTTCATGAGCGGGACGAGGAGGAGCTCGTAGGCCGGGACGAGCGCCAGCAGCATGGCGTAAGGGATGGCCTGCAGCGACGCCGGCGGGATGCGGAAGGAGCCTGACCCCGGCGGGAGCGCGGTGTCCATGGCGCTGCCCTGCTGCACCGAGAAGGTCTGCAGCTGCGCGAGCACGGTGTTGAAGACGATGGTGCACGCGAAGATGGGCGTCACGGCGAGGAGCGTCTTCGCCTGCTGCACCTGCGCCGCCGTGCACAGCCGCCACGGGCTTTCCGGCTTCGTGTTCGGCCCCTGCGGCGCTACCGGGATGCAGGCCTTGTCCAGGAACCTACAAAATTCGTCATTTTCGTTCTCCCCTGTCAGAGATCACAATCAAGTTGGAGCAGCATGCATTGACAGCAATAGGTGGCTGTTTGCTGCATCGACGCTGGATTGATTTGATGCTGACCTGAATTTGTTGCTGTGGCAGAAGTTGCCGGCGAGGCGTGCTGGCTCGCAAGCTCCGGCATTGACAGAATTTGAGTTGGAAGGGCAGACTTGCTTCCTCTTGGTGAAGGCAGCGACGAAAACCTGATGAATTTTCCACGGTTATTAAAAAGCAGTAGTTTTGCATTCTGAACTGAGAAATAAATAAAGAAAGCGCGTCATCCCATAGGCGCCACTAAATATTGAGGTGCAGATATTGCTCATGTGACAGCTTAAACAAACATGCAGTCAGTTATGTCGTTACCGTTCAGATCAAAATCACAGCTGGTCAGCTGCTTTTTTTTTTCTCGATCACGCAAAAGGTTTGCGCGTCATCATATTAAGGTAGAGAAAAAATTTGATATAACACGCCATTGGGCGCCCTAGAGAGTCCGTAAAGATTTACATGAAAGCTTAGACTCTCTAGGGTACTGTAAGCTAGGTTGTTACGTTGGATAGAGGTCGACCTAAATTTGCGGCGCCGGTAAGGACTGACAGCTTGACAGTACACAAATCATTAGATCCGTTTAAACAACTTCAATCTGCAGCTTGCCGATGGGGTGTCAGACTGTCAGTTGACGCTAGTATCTTATTAGATCTGAGGGACACAAATTATACAAGGCCCTTGTACCTAGCATATCATTCCAATTCCCAAGCACCGATCGAGCTGCAGAATATAGCACGCAGGGGACCGGTTCAGACTGAATGGTCACAACGAACATGTACCTACTATTTCAAGGCTATCTAATCTGATCCTGAAGCACTTGGGTGATGGATATAAAATATCATCGTAGCAAGGATAAAAAAAATATCCTGCAAACTGTCCAAAGTGCACGACAATAAATCTTTTAGATTGATGAGTCATGTTTTGTCAGGATTCATCATGCAGGGTTTCCTATCATTTGAACCCTCAATTAACGTGACTGCTTACCATACTGAAACTCTGAAAGTGAGCTCAGCGTAGTATAATCTCACTATCTCAGTTTCGAAGTTGAGAGCAGGCTGACTCACGCTTGCAATGGGCGTGAAGATGCTGCCCCGCGGAGGCTTATTCCGGTAGAAGGCGGCGCCGGACACGAGGCAGACGAGCCCGACCGCCATGGCGATCGCGGAGACGCCGAAGCCGACGTCCATGCCGGAGTGCGTCTGCACCCAGACCAGCACTGTGAGCGCGACCAGCTCGCCCGCGCAGAAGCTGAAGTAGGCCGCGTTGAAGTAGGTCGGCAGCCTCCGGGCCCCGCCCGGGGTGGCGCCGTCGTCGAACTGGTCCGCGCCGTGCGCGATCATGTTGGGCTTCAGGCAGCCGCTGCCCAGCGCCACCAGGTACAGCGCCAGGAAGAAGACGGTGGACTTGAAGCCGCTGGCCTTCTCGCACCCGCCGCCGACGTCCGTGGCCATGTTGCACGGCGGCGGCTTCAGCTGCGGCAGGTGCGCTTGCAGTGACAGTAGTATGAACCCCTGGTAAAACATACGTATATTATTATTTTTTTAAAAAAAAAGAGTCAACTGCAAAAGTAGCTTGTGGCTATCTATGGTGCTTTCAAGTAGCCAACGACAAGTTGCCTTTCGCACGTGTAGTTGCTCGATCTACTACTTCTACTTGGAGAGTTGGAGTGGCTTTGCTAGTGGTGGTCGGCCGCGCGTGTACGAACGTACCCGGCGGCCATGCCATTGTGGCATTGTGCGTTGAGTTCAACCTGGTCCCGAGAGCTTTTGGAAACCAAAGAGGCCGGGAACCAAATCTCTGGTCCATCCATGAATGGCGATTGGCGCCTTTGCAGCTGCGTCCACCATAATTCAACCTCGCTCGCTTTTTAGGTGAGAGAACAATGGTCAACAACGAAGGGGATGGATGACCCTTTGGATTGGCCTGGTACACATCCATTTTTGTTCTTGCAGGGCCTGCTTATTAGTAGTTGTACTCTCTCCTTCAATTCTTTATGCAATGAAGCTTGGCACATTCTTGTTCAAGTTTTATATTAAAAAAGGAAAAAGTCTACTTAACCCCCCACCTTTCATACTTGGTCTACTTCACCCCCCAACTATGAAACCGTCTGTTTTACCCCATGAAGTTTCCAAAACCGTCTATTTTACCCCCTGGGCGGTGAATTACAGATAAAATTGGATTTTCCAATTAATCTAAAGCTACAAAAAAAATTGTACTAAAGCATAACGTATTATATATTCACTGTGTAGATCTACTCATGTGGAATCCAATAAAATTAGATTTTTCATTTTATGATTTTTCAAAAATTCACCGAAAAAAAGGAAAATTCAAAACCACCGACACTGTAGTAAACCCGCTGTTACTGTAGTAGCCCCGTTGTTACTGTAGCACAGACGCCGCTGAAAACCGCCCAGAGGGTAAAATAGACGGTTTTGGGAAGTTCAGTGGTACGGTTTTATAGTTGGGGATGAAGTAGACCAAGTATGAAATATGGGAGTTAAGTAGACTTTTTCCTATTAAAAAATATATGTTCTCGCAAAACCACTAAGGCCTCGTTCGGTTTTACGGAAATCATTCCCAGCCGCACAAATCATTCGCAAATTTGTACTAGCCAGAAACTTTTCCGCGCCGTTCCCGGCCTGTTCCAACGTAACCGAACAGGGCCTGAAGAATGAAGTGATGGGTCAATCACAGGGCCACGGGCATGTACTTATCATTCCGTGTGACTCATCACTCATGGCCACTACATACTGCAAGCGACTGGTGCGAGAAACCGACTCTACCCAGCAGCGAGCTTAGCTAGCTAGCTAGAAATCTAGAATAAGGCTAGCTATTATTACTGGCACAAGCACAGCTAACAACGTACCGAGAGCTCGACGAAGCCGAAGATGAGCATGGTCCAGAAGCAGCCGAGGTAGGAGTCGGAGAGGAACCCCCCGAGGAGGGCGAGGAGGAAGATGGTGCCGACGAAGTTGGTCACCACGTTGGCCGCCTGCGACAGCGGGAAGTGCATCTCCCCGAACACGTACGTGATGAGGTTGTTCCCCACCGCCGCGATCGACATGATCTCCAACGCCTGGATGCCTGCAATACAACCAGCAGTCAGCAGTTCAGCACACGCCCACGCTAGCTAGGAGACGCGACCAATGCCAACAGCCGTTCGTGCACGCACCTAGGACGAAGACGGCGGCGCGCATGCTGCCGCGCCGCCGGCCGCGCCAGTCGACGGAGACCGCCGCCTCCGGCGCCGCGCAGCTCATCTCCACATCCATTTGCTCAGCTCGCTCGATCTCTTCTCCCTCTCCGCCCGTCCGACGGAAGTCAACAACTAGTCAAGGCAGATCCGTGTGGTCGTGGTAGGTGGTGGTAGCGACTAGCGAGCTCCGCTGCGCCGGCAATGGCAGGTTATTGTCAGCTAGCCTAAGTGTGGGCTTTATTTATAGAGGAGGAAGGACGACATGGCAGGCAGTGAGGACTGATGAGGAGGCAGGCGCGCATGTAATTGGGCTGCTGCTGCTGCTGCTGCTGGCCTCTGCTGCTCGGTAACCCGCTACACACGGCCTGCGCCGCGCACATACGCACGCACGCAGCGCCAGCGCCGAATTTTTTTTATTTTTTAGCCTTTTTTTTAAAAAAAATCATAAATATGCTCCTGTAGAAAATATTTTAAAATCTGGTCCTTTAACTGGCGCCGAGCTCTTGAGCTCGAATCCAACGTGACGGTGACATGACAGGGAAGCTCGGCACCAGTCATGATGATTCTTAGGTTGAAAAATCCAACTAATATATACCGAATCGATGCGAAAAAAACTAGAAGGAGAGCGAGGATACATTGCTCTCGAAGATCTACGGATCAAATCAAAGTTTTCAAGGTTCAATATATCGATTTGTGAGGTAGGGCGAAGTGGGGAGAGAAAAAACCCGAGAGGGAGGAGAAAGAAGAGGAAGAATACTCGGGCAGGAAGGTTGGGGCCAGAGTTAAAACACAAGCTCGACGTCAGTCATCCTGACGCCGAGTTCAGCGTCAAGATCTACGGCGCCGAGCTAAGGATCCAGATTTTGAAATCTTTCCTTCAGAGTCATATTTATGAAAAATTAAAAAAAAGACTAAAAATAAAAAATTCGGGCGCCAGCGCCACTTCTTATTTCTGTTGAATGAACGCCGAAAGGGACGGGAGCCGGCAAATCATACAGTGCGCCCGGGCCTACCCTCCCTTTCACATCGGAATTTCGAGGTCCATACCATAGCCACCCGTAGTGCTGCCTCACTGGCTCACTGTATGCTCCGCTCTCTGACGCCCTCGTCTCGCTGTTGGGAATAGGGGCGTAGAAAGATACATATACACGCGCGCATATATGTGGCATTGGGAGAAATGTTGGATGGATCATAGGCGCGATCGAGTTTATATATTTGTTTAGTTTTCAGTGCGGTGTGGACTGGCAAATCATATTGGTCAGCACATTGCTTGCTGGACGTGCGTGTGCTGGTCACCGATCGCCGAGCCTGTTTCAGTTTTGCAGGTAACTGTTATTTGACTGGGAGCGCGTTTAGTTCGACCAACTTTGGAGGTGCAAACTTTGCACAGTAAAAGATTTCTCACGGTAGCATTTTGTTTGTATTTAAGAATTATTGTCCAAATATTGACTAATTAGGCTCAAAAGATTCGTCTCGTAAAGTTAAAGCAAACTGTGCAATTAGTTTTTGATTTTGTCTACATTTAGTACTCCATGTATGTACCGTAAGTTTAATGTGATGGATAATCTTCTTTTTACATAATGCCAAAGTTAGGAGTCTGGAAAAACTAAACAAGGGCTGGCATTATATTTGCACGCCGAAAGGAAAGGAAAGCAAAAGGACGGTGTGAATTGTTGCGCTGTGTCTGGAGTTGCTTGATGAGTTTGAGCAGCTAATCCATATCCATCCGCAGACGACAAGTCATCTTCGTTCTACGTGTGCCCCCTCTCAAAAGAACGTCAATGTGCGATCCAGCGGAACACGTTTACTTCTCTCGTTTTCAGGAACAGGGTCAGACAGACAGTGACGCCAACCTAGAATTTTACTGTTTTATTTAGTTGAAAAAGAAGATCGAGACATACGTATTGTACTGCTTCTTGCCTTCTTGGGAGATCGACCTGCAGCTAGCTGCAGAATTCAGCGAGTCATCTATCTATCCTTGCACGGCGAGGAATGTCAATGGCAAGAGGAGCATATGTGTGTACAGATTGACACGCCAATCATGAATCCTATGCTCGATTCGGCAATAGTATCCTCGCTAGATTTGGCGGCGATCGAGTTGCAGCCCGCGGGTGCACAGACGCTCCTGCAGACCAAGCTAGCTTCCCTGTGCCACTGCCACCATGAGGATGGCCCCGGCCGGATTCGTTGCGTGCTTCTCCAAAAGACGGCGGTGATGGCAGCCTACAAATCTCTTTCATCTTTGCAGCTGCATGGTCATGGACAGGGAGGAGAGTGAGCCATACGAAATCAATCTGAGCTTCAGACTGACTCCCCAGTTGCTCAAGAGGGCCGTCTGCTTTGGTCTTCAGCGGCAGATATCACAAAGGCATAGATTCCACCGGCACGCGCTGCTACAGTGACTGCATGGCTGGTTATTTAAAAAATAATGCAGGTGAGTGTACAAAGTGCAGACACGCTTGGTAACGGCTCAGGTGGCGGGTACTCCAGTCTATAGCTGATGTTGCATCCCAACGGCGTTTGTTTGGGCTGAATTGACTTATAAGTCATAAGCTGAAAGTACTGCTGACTGATTTAGTATGAGAGAAAAAAACACTGTTGACTGACTGATAAGTCAAGGCAGTTACAGCCTGCCCAACAGGCTGCAAGTTTCCGAGTCAAGGACCAGAGTTTGATTCTCTCACCGTGACACCAATTACATGCTGATTGCTGGATAAGCGTCGTCAGTTGTACAATCTGTATCGTCCTCAGATACACTGCACCTTTTATTACTGCTGCAGTGACCAGAGAAGAGAGATCACCTCAGTCTTAATCTCACGAGACATGATAAGAAAAATAAATTAATCTTATAAATTCTCATAATAATTAGAAACCTCTTTGCCTTTAATTGGATGGACTCTAACCATCATCATTGTCAATAATTAACATGAGATCGATTGTATTTTTCTAAAAAAAATCCACCTCTGCCGTTATATAAAAAATATAAAATATACAAAATAATTTAACTAAATTTGCATCTAAATTATCAACCTCTAACATTATAAAAGATTAATACAAAGTAACCCCTAATTTGCCTTTTAATTACCCACATATGTTGTTGTTATTGCGAAAGGTAATAAAAAGTAGGAAATTGCTATATTTCCATCGACGGAAAATGTTGATTCATATCTGTCAGATTCTGGGCCGTTCATTTTGTTTGAAGATTCGTGTTGTCCTTAGGGTAAACTATCTAGCTATCAGATGACAGATTTCTTCTTTGACCAATAAAAAGATAACAACTCAACAAAAAAAATGACTTTGTACTGCTAGGTTCAAAACTTTGAACGATAACATTTTAAACTTTGTATTGCAAGGTTCAAAACTCAAACGAGCGGGTTTCCAAACCCGTTAGCTGTCAGTCCAAAATTCAACAGATATCAAGCCAACAAAACTGTCGACAGATTTATATGTGTATTATTTGTCAGATTTTCTTTTGGTAGGCTGTCTTCTTTTTTGATTAGCCAAAAATCTGACAGATTTGTTGTTGTCAAACCCTTTGATTTATATCATAAAAAATAACTTAATAGTAGATGTCGGTAACTAGGGGGATATTTTAGTTTTTTTAATAATGATAGAGTGGTAGTTAGATGCAAACTTAAGGAATTGTGTAGATTGTCTATCACAATCGCATATGAGTAATTCTATGCTGATTTAGGGTTACTGTATATTTTATGTTGTTTTTCATAATCACGAGGCTATTTAAAACATAATACAATAATATCAATTGCTAGAGTCTGACTGAATTAATAGTTGGATCTTTCTAGTTTTATGGATCTTTTTTGTAGTGCTTCTCGTAAGGATTAATATGGAGGATCCGATGGGAACTCTAGTTAGAATTTCTAAGGATCTATACTTTATCTAGCATAATATTTAGTTGAAACCAAAGCTTAAGCTATGTAAGGTCTTCTTGCATTCATTTCTCTCACGACATAAATCTAATTTTAAGCTTTTGTTTATCTCATTAGTTGTTGCAATTTTTATCCATGTGTTAAGTTGAGACTACAATTTCTCTCACATCATTGTATCTTTCATTCGAAATTTCCATTCAAGAAGATTAGGTCTAGGTCCTAGGCTACATTGTTGGTTATTACCATGGTATAATCAGTCATTTGAACTTGGGACGTGACACTCGAGATGTTGCTTAAAAATTAATTGTCAACATTGATATGGTATAATGTTCCCGTCAAAACATATTAAGTTATTTGAAATAATAATTTTGAATTTAGAGGGGTTACTTTATATCATCTTTCATAATTGCATAGGCGGGTAGTTTTGATGCAAATTTAGGGATATTTATATATTTTCACAATAACAGAACCAGGTAATTTTTTTATAAACTGAATAGATCAATGACTATCACTGACAATGATGAGTTTGAGTCTACCAAATTAGAGACTTTCAGCACTACTTCAGCAGTACTTTTAAGTGAAGGAACAGTATTTTCTCTCACAACAAATCAGCAGCAGCAGCAGCAGCAACCAAATTTCAAGCGAGCCGAACAGGGCCATAAGATATTTATGAGAATTTCTAGAATGTATATTTTTACCTAAACACGAGGATTAATGACATTGAGAAAAATATTTTGAACTATCTAATTAGTACTTCGAACCCTCTTGTTTTTATTTACATGGCATATTACCTTTGTCCTAAGTCAAACATTTGTATATTTGACTATCGATTTAAAAAAAAACTTATATAGGTTCATGACATAAGATTGATGATTTTAGATTCACTATAAGAAATACTTTTATAATATAGATAATTCATATATTGTGAAACTATAAGGATCTTTTGAAATGTATAGTTAAAGATAGTAATGTTTGACTTACAACAAAGCTAATGTGACATGTAAAAAAGAACAGAAGGATTAATAGTAAGATGTTCCAAATTTATCCACTAAATTTTAATATTTATTATGTAACTGTAATAAAATGGCTTCATTCATCAGCCATCTCATTCCTCACAAACTAATAATTAGTATATGCATGAGGAATTGGTTGGTTCCACCAATATTCCTAGGATAAACTCATGATGCATCACCTCATGAAGTATGGAGTGACTCCACAAACCAAACACGCAGTTTAAATTTGAAACTGTACAATACATCTAATCATCCAGACCTACCTAAAGTGGGTACCTAACCGGTACTAAGAAATGCAATGCGTGTGCTGCACAAAAAAAAAGAAAAGAGCACGCGCTTCTTGGCGCGCAATCAGTAGTCGTGCATGATGAACTACCAGCACAGGGGTGGTCTCAAACAACGAGAGAAGCGGCCGTTCAACAGGCCAAACACAGCGGATCGCCGGCTTTGTACCGTTGTGACCGGAAAACCAGGACCAAATCTTGAAAAGGGTGTGGCGCCGCTGCGGCCCTGATCCCGGTGGATGAATGAGCCAATGGACCGCCGTCACCTCCTCGCCAGCTGGTGGGCTCCTCCGATCCTCCCGTCGGTGATCCTGATCCTTGATCATGCATACCTGCATGATGGGTGATCAATCAAAGAAAAAGAGTGGAATTCTCTCTTCTTTCTGTCCCAGCAATTATCGTGCGCGCGGCATAATATAGGTTGTGTTTGGTTTCCTGACCGAATCTTAGCCTGGCTAGAATCTTAGCCTGGGCAGTCCCTGCAATTATCGTGCGCGCGGCATAATATAGGGTGTGTTTGGTTTCCTGACCAACTTCTAGCCTGGCTAGAGTGGAATTCTCTCATCTTCCTGTCCCTGCAATTATCGTGTGCGCGGCATAATATAAGGGTGTGTTTGGTTTCCTGACCAACTTCTAGCCTGGCTAGAATCTTAGCCTGGGCAGCCTTAGCCTGCTCCCACCAAGTCAGCCCCTGGTTGTTTGGTTGTCTGTATTGTGGTAGCCTGGCTAGCCTCAGAGTGTGTTTGGTTCTTTGGTTTATTCTGATACAGTCATCTCTTCTCTTAATTGGTAAGGTTACCTCCTCTGAGAGATTTCATGGAACATGTGGTGGGTCTACAAGGCGAGCAGCAGCACGGTGTCGATCAGCGCTGAACTCACCTTCCGTTCTACATACATACAGGATGGAAGCATAACACACCAAAGCAAAACAAGAAAGAACGGGAACGGATGAGCCTGCACGAATTCTGAATCCCAGTTGAGCTAGCCAACATCAATCTTTCGTTCTCTGAATCTCTCAGTTAACTGGGAAGTGGTGAATTGAACACAGTTTCGATTCAGCAGCTAGCACTGAGATATAATGGGGGAGCCCAAGCCCAACAGGGAGAGGAGGCTAACTACTGAATCACAGAACACAACTGAATCAACTGTAAAAAAAAATGTGTGCTCTTGCTCTTCAACGCCGCGTCTCTCAACTACCATCGGATTCAGAACCGACAGGTGAAACAGGGAGCGTGGCTGTGCGGTGCCGTCCGTACCGTACGTCGAGGTAGCGGTGGCGGTGGCTGGCCTGCTGCAGCTCGTAGGCGACGCGCACTGGCACGGACCGCGGTACCGTCGACACCGCCGGCTCGGTGTCCTTGGAGCGCAGCGTTTCCGCGCCGCCGACGCCGACGCACCTGACGCTAACGAACCGTGGCGTCCTCCTCTTGGCGTTGGTGGCTTGGCGCGGGCACCGCAGCCCTGGCCGCCGTGGCTGTGAGCCGAGCAGGAGCAGGAGCTCGCGCGGCGCCACCGCCACGCCACAGGCTGCGAACGGAACGTGATCGATGACGGTGAGTGGTGATTGGTGAACTGCATGGGGATTGGAGGATACGGCCAGTACCCGCCGCCGCATCCCCTCCCCGTCGCCCTCCGCGACGGCGGCCACCGCGGTGTCGATCAGGGACGTCCTCTCGTACTCGCCCGTGCCCCGGTTGACCAGCTTGTACCGCACCGGCTCCTGCCCGGACACCAGCTCCAGCAGCACGACGGACACCAGCTCCAGCGGCCGCCCGCCACGACTTCCGGCGCCATGTACCCGCGCGTGCCCTCGATCCGCCTCCCCCGCGCTCGAATCCCCTTCCCCGCGGGCGGGCCAATACGCGGAGGAGCTCGCGGTCCTCTTCGGCATCCTCTTCCTCGGCCTGTGGGCGGTGCGGTGAGGAACCGGAAGCGAGGAGGTGGCGAACAGGACGGGAGGTGATGCGAGCGAATCACGCGGCTGGCTCTGGCCTGGCCAGGAAAGAACGGCCGACTAGACAGACTCTAGAGTAGCATATGAAATCCTATCCCGGCCGCCATGCATGAAACAAAAATAACACGTTGACAACATGTTTTCTTTCTTCCGCCACAGAAACGAAGATGAGAAAAGGCGTCGTGCTCCACTCCTGCCATGGATCGTTGCGGATTTCCGCTCGTTTTATTTTACAAATCGGCCATGATTTGATTAATAAAAACGCCTGCTGTACGTGTGGAAAACGCGATCACAGCAAGGCCCACGTCGTCCGACGGTCCGAGTGGCTTCCCGCGCTACCTCGGCGCCCGGTCGACAAGTGGAGGCCGGCCGGTGGCCAGTGGCAGACCTAGATTTCAGAGCAGGATATACCCATGGCCAAGAAAATACTTAGATAAACGATGAGAGCTTACATAAAAGATACATATATAGTTCAATCTAAATTGTTTGATAACAAAAAGAGATTACAAAATATTAGGGGTTACTTGAGCTTGAGCGTGACTCTAAATGCTAATTAGTTGTGGTCTTGGTGTGGACGGGGAAGGGGAATCTACCCTGCATGTCTTAGCAGCCCTTTCCCATGTTGATTTCAGATCAATCGACTTTGACTTCTTCATTTTTGAAAGAAAATGCCACTACCAGACTCGACTACCTACAACAGAATTAAACACGCATCTATGTATTTTGCAATTGGCAATGACATTTGACAGGACATAGCAATTAGCGAAGAATAAAGGGCAAAGGTGGTTTGAATTTTGATTACCCCTCACTGAACGAAGAAATCAAATCGAGCTGGACTGCTGGAATTGGGGAATTGGAGCTGCCGAGCTGGATGGGGAATTGGAACAGCCAAGCACGCGTGGCCTCCTGGTCCGGTGGGCAGTGGCCTGGATCCGCCCCGCGCGGCCGCGCCGGCGTCGGGACAGCCGAGCGGTGAGCGCGCAGGCCGTGGGGTCGCGCTGGGGATTGAGTGCGAGCGGCGAGCGTGTGGCGGCCAGCGTCCAGCGTCTAGCGGGCTGCGGGCAGGCAGCCGGCGAACTTCCGGCGAGTCCGCGAGAGTCGGCCAGCCGCGAGCGGGCGTGCGGCGGAGGACGGGGATGAGCTGCGGCGCCTTGCCCTAGTGCCAGCTCGGCACTCAGTCAGTCGACGGTCTGGAGGAGAGGAGCATCGAGGGCCAAGGGGAATGGGGGGATTGGGGAGTGGGAAGGCCTGATGGTCCATTGGGCCGTCCGGTTGGGCGTGGCCTGTGGGCTTTTGATGCGAATTTAAACTAGAATATAGCAAAGAATAGCAATTTGAGACCTTAACTATATTATACATGTATATACCTCTACAAACTACTAATTTTTTCCTAAAAATGTTGGGTATGCCCGGGAATACCCGGGCACAACTGTAGATCCGCCCCTGCCGGTGGCCGCGGCTTCAATTCCTAGGTTCCGCCAGGGCCCCCCATGCACGCACACCCCGTTGGCTGATGCACGACGTGCCGCAACGTCGCGTCGGGCAAAAGGCGGACGTGAGGTTTCGGCCACGAAAACACGGGGATGCACCACGGCCGCGGGATTACCAGCCAATCTGTCTGTTTGACACTGGTGTTTTACCCCAACTCCACACCTAAATTTTCCTGGCACTACTCATCTTCTCCAGCAGCCCGCGTGCACTGTTCATCTTCTACCTTTAGCCTAGTCGCTACGCATTGTTCATCTTCTACCTTCAGCCGCCCATCACGCCACCCACGGCATTGTTTATCTTCTTCGTTGGCACAGATCATAAAACAATTTTTTTTCTATGAAAGGACAAGGACAAATCGCGGCTGTGTCGGCACTATATCACAAGCAACAAATCGCGGCGGAGTGGGCACGGCCGTGCCGCGGGGGCGGCGGCGGAGGTCCGGTCCGGGCGGGGGCTAGCGCGTGACGCCGTTCGCCTGGGCGTGGGCACCGGGATCAGCTCGCCGGTCCCATCCCCGGTGAGAAAGAGAGAGAGCACGCGGAGGGGAGGACGGGAGAGCGGAGGGGAGAAGTCGGTCGGAAGCCTCGTGTCAGAGACACAGAAAAAAAAAAACATGTGTTTATAGGTGCTAAAACACCCGTGTGGTGTTTAGCATTCCTGATCATATATACGGGATGAGACGAAAGAGATGGCATCTCTCTAGCTCTAGCTCATTTTGCTCGTTCGTATTGCTGGTCACTGTTGCGCGTGGCGATAATCATGTCGTTCTAACGGTGGTAATAAGTTATACGGCGCACGGGGACGATCCATGAGGAGCGAGGTACCTCGCTAGCCGTGACGAGGACAACCGTGACGAGGACAACAGTGGGGTGCACCCAAGCCATGCATGGATGTGGAATCATAATATCGTCGGGTGCACCCAAGTCAAATCATAATATTCCATCGTCTCAAATAGATCTGAGCAAATTAAAGCCCAGTCTGGCCCAGGTCCATTGGGTTTTGCCTACCACGAGCGTGGTGTTTGATTGCTCCTCCTAAATTTTTGTCACTGTCCTATCGAATATTTGGACACATATATGGAGTATTAAATATAGATTAATTACGAAACTAATTGTATAGTTTACGACTAATTTACGAGACAAATTTTTTAAGCCTAATTAGTCCATGATTTGATAATGTGGTGCTACAGTAAACATATGCCAATGACGATTTAATTAGGCTTAAAAAATTCATCTCGTGGATGGATTATGTAATTTATTTTTTTATTAGTATCCAAACAACCCATACAACATCCTCCCGACATACCTCCTAAATTTTAGTCACCGGATCTAAACACCACCTTAGAGTACCCGTAATATTGTCGATGCCAGAAAAAACTAATGTACGTATATGTCACTGATCTCGGCCTGTTCGCTTGAACTTATCAGCTAAAATCTATAATATTTTTCTCTCATAATAAAACAGTTTTAGCCAGCTTTAATCCCAGCCGAACATGCCCGATTCTTGGACCTCTTCATGCCGCACAATGTTTAGCATCGAGGGCGTCTGCACGTGGGTCAAGCTTGTCAGGTGAGGAAGAAAAAAGTCAGGCTCGTGCGGTTCCCAATGGGATCAGAAAGTCAAGTAAAGCAGTGACAAAAACAGCCACATTAGCAGGGGACAGACAGGAGGCTGACTCCTTCAAGAAATGTGAAGAAAAATTCTGCAAAAGCTTCAGCTCTGCACTGTCATTTCTGCACCTGCTGCCGACAGTCCATTTGTGAACTGAAACTGTTCGCTTCACAAGAATACACCTGCCGATAGTAAGGCCCTCCCACCTAAAATCCATAATTTTTTAAGATTTTCCGTCACATCAAATCTTGCGGCATATGCATGGAGCATTAAATGTAGGTAAAAAGAATAACTAATTGCACAGTTTGCTCGTAATTGGCGAGACGAATCTTTTAAACCTAAATAGTCCATAATTGGACAATTTTTGCCAAATACAAACGAAAGTGCTACAGTAGCCAAAAGCCAAAAAATTTTCGCATCTAAACGGGGCCTAAGCTCTGAAGAATTAACCAGAGAGTTCATAGAATAGAGAGTCCAC
The DNA here is from genome assembly GCF_019320115.1 of Miscanthus floridulus. NCBI lineage: Eukaryota > Viridiplantae > Streptophyta > Magnoliopsida > Poales > Poaceae > Miscanthus > Miscanthus floridulus. The sequence continues at coordinate 47,789,900 of NC_089590.1, forward strand.
GTCGAAAGGAGCATTTCCAGTTGCATATTGGGGTCTGTCTTGCTTGCTATGCTCTGGTTAGCACAGGCAGGCAGGTAGCATTTTCTATACCTTTCACGAAAAGGAATGCACATAAAGAGAGCAGCATTTTTTACCTCTTGATCACTGGAAGTGCTCTCGGTTTGCCACCGACTGTAGTAGATAGATTAGCTAAACTACGATTCTTGCACGCCCGGCCCGAACCATTACTTTATTGGAGATGTTAAGGTTTGGAGTCATCGGTGGTTCCTTCATGTCCACATAAAACCAAAAAAAAACAAAAGGCAAAAGACGGTGTATATCTTAAGATAAAGGAAATTCCATTTCCTTGATGCTCAGTGGCCAGGGCACAACCAACATTCACACCCCCTGTCCACAGACGTTGCAATGTACTACTGAAAATCGCGTGATCTGATCTTGGATCTTGCAGTTTTGATCACTTTTTTTCCATCTTCCGAATCTAGACAAAAACACGGCGCAAGATGCAACATTTACGCACGCGAGCACTCGCCTACATTGCATATATATAATTATATAAGAAGACGAAGAAGAAACCAAGAGGGGTTATGAAGGTCGCTGCTACAGAATGAATGCTAGTGCTGAAAGAGCAGTCTCTCTCTTCCTTTCCGCCCTGGCACAGGATTTTTCCAAACCTGGCATGACAATGTGGACTTGGAGAGCCGACTGACTGCCATGAAAGGTTGAGGTTGTTGAGGGCTTTCAGAGCCCACCTGTGGTTTTCATCGGCCGGCGCCCTGATTTTACCTCCTGCCTGCCATCTTCTGCGAGCAGCGAAAAACCAGTGTGTGGTATTGTTGGTGGTGGCGATGGAATCCGGCATTTGACGGGGCAACAGTGAGATCTCAGGACGGATTTGACGCCTACCCGGTAGCAGTGGGCAGTGGGCAGTGGGCAGTGGGCTAGGGGTGCAGCATTGTTGAATCCGTTATCCGTTGACGCCTCAGGTCCATCGAGAGCTTCTGCCGCCACACCACCCACACTCCTCCTACAGGACATCATCGACGCCCATCCCACTCCGCCTCACCACTGCACACCGCGTCTGCCGCCACGCCGCGCCCACTCCTCCTACATAACCTCGTCAACTCCGGCGTGGTCGACGAGTCGAACGTCTTCGGCGGTGCGGGGGACGACAGCAACGACTTCTTCTAGGTGCTCATCAATGCGGACCTCCCTAGTATGGACCTCGACCTCGGCGTGTGAAAGCTCCTGGCCGTCGCGGCGCACTCCTTCGCCGGCGTGCCCACGCTCCTCGTGTACTTCATCCAAGCAGCAATGTGACATTGCGCATCACATATTGCAAGCTTGTGTTTCAAGTGTTTCTGGATGTTGCAAGTGTTTCATCTTGATGTTGTAAAAATAGGTCATGATGTTGCACATGTTGCAATGGCTATACGTGTATGCTTAAAGTGTTTGTTTCATCTGTTTTTTGAGTCGTATGTTGCAAGTGTTTTATTTGGATGTTGCATATGTTTCACAGGTGTTTTATCTAGATGTTACATATGTTTGCAATGGTTTTTTTAAGAGTTTCTAAGTGTGTTTACAAGTGTTTCAGACGTATGTTACAAATGTTTTAGTTATTTCCACTACTACAGATATGAGATTTAGTCCCGGTTGGGAACCAGCTTTACTCCCGGTTTCCCAACCGGGACTAGCAATCCGGGGCTAAAGGTTTGTTCTTTAGTCCCAGTTTGCCACAACCGGAACTAAAGATCCTCCCAGCTTTAAAAAAAAATAATGCCTTCCACCGCTGCGCTATGTGAGATTCGAACCCAAGACCTCATGCACTGCCTCGCGCGTAGCTTACCACCCCACCTACACAACACATCTAATAATGGATGGGATGCTTTCATTTTAAACTAACCCATCCGGTGACCTTTAGTCCCGGTTGGTATTACTAACCGGGACTAAAGGTTGGAGGACTTTTAGTCCCGGTTTAGCCGTTGGGCAAGGAACTTTAGTCTCGGTTGGAGACACCAACCGGGACTAAAGGCCTTCTAGTCCCGGGGGCAAAAAAAATGCCGAGGCTAATGCCAAATTAAGACATCGTTCTAAAGTCTGTTCTGTAGTAGTGTTCGTACATATGTTGTCAGTGTTTCGGTTGTTTCGTACCTACAGCCACACGCGTCAGGACGTTAGCGTCCGTCCGGACGTCTAGACCTTAGCAGCGCCGTTTCATGAAAGCTCGCAGTATCTTGGATTACGCAATTTGTGGCTTTTTCTCATTCTTCAGCGGCGAATCTATTCAATCTTTTAGATTGATCGCTCATGCAGATTTTATTGGCGTGCTAGGGATCATGTTGGTGTGACTTGTGTGGCCCGGCGTCCTTTCGAGAAGAGGTTCCAAATGCTGGTGGGTCACTAGCATGCATGTGGATCTGATAAGCAGCATCAGTCCCACACTCCCACTACCACCGAAGACGGATCAATGGCGATGAATCGACTGCAGAGGATCTCATTTCAATCCTGGTGTTGGTGTCCATACAGAAACGTCTAACTACCACCCTGTTCGCTTAGGGCTTATTTGGCTTATAAGTCATACTTTTTTCAGTCAACGAATATTATTTTTCTCTCACACCAAATCAGTCAATGTACTTTCAAGTTACGGCTTATCTGCATCATAAGAACGATGTACCTGAACTGAATGCAGGGAGGAACGTACGAGGTGCCTCCGAAAGTTTTTCGTGGTGACAGCATTTTCTGGTTACCATGCAATGCAATCAATCCGTCCCCCATTGAGCCCCGCGGAGAAACGATACGAGATCTGGCTGATGCTCACGATCGCGTAATCTGTCGTTAGTACTGTGCCAGCAGCAACTTCTCTTTTTAATTTGCTTCTCCACGTCCCTCTGAATCTCTCTGGCAGACACTGCACATCGTGGGTGCACTGCACCTTCCTGGAACAGGACCGGGCACTCCCCGCGAATTCTGTCGATGGGAACCATGCACGCTGAGCGGCGATGCGGAGGGGAGGAGGCCGCGTCGGCATGTCCGAGGACGGAGCGACAGCGGGGCTTGGGCCATCATGCATGCATCACGGGCGGCATCGCTTCGTCGCGAATCTTTGGTCCAAATCGCCCTGCCCTTTTTTTAGGTGGTTATCAGTGCAGATGCAGACCATCATGCGAGGTTTGAAATCAATCAGTCAGGTGTCTAGAACAAGCTTCTCCGAAATCTATTTTCGAATTCGCAAGCAAACCCACTTGCATCCCTTAGCAAGAATCAGAACCAATTCTTCTTTCAACCAAATAAGGCCTAGATCTAACAATTGGTTAGCATCGATTCTCATGTTTCTCTCCGGAAATAATTTTGGATTGACAGGGATCCAATTGTTTCCTTGTGAGGAACAGTTTAGAACCGCACCACCCTTAGTGCACTCATTAGTGGACACTAGTCGCAACATTATTAGGGCAAAGCATGTCACGACGAGACTATGGACAACCAATTATGTATTTTAAGAAGAAAAAAATGCACAAAATTGTACAAAAACCAATCAAACAAGCATATCACCTAGTAGTGGCTACTAAAAGGACAAACTGGAAACGCAATTGTGATAGTGTGCCTGTTCGCACGCAGCCCTAGGCAAGACTATTGTGTTCCCTGTTACACATCTTATCTTATGGTCAGCATCTGAGTAAAGCAACACCGCAAGAGTCCAGCATCCAGTTCAGCAAAGAAATTTCACGCCCGCTGGGGAGGGCAGGTGTTGCTGAGAGGTGTGCTATATTTGGATGATCCAAAGATTGGAGATCACTTGGTTTTCTTGTCCTCCGTACTCGTCTCGGCCTCAGCCTCCGATGGCTGGGCTGCTGCTGCTGCTGAATCACTTCCTTCCAGAGCCTCCTGGGCTGCTGGTTCGTCCTCACCTCCGAAGCCAAACTCGTTGACACGCTTCTTGTCAACCGGATATTTCCACCTCTGGTAGAGGTATATCAAGAAGATAACATCTGCAGACACAAGTCAGAGAGCAGTCAATTAGAAGTCTACAAAAAGATTAAAAGAACATGAATGGCATGTCCAAAGAACAGGATGGTTTCCCTGCTGTAACCAGCAGTTATTTGACCAAAAAAAGTGATAGTTCATCGTACCATCTCTGAAAACTGAGAGACGATGAAGCATTGGCATTTTAATGACAAATGCAAAAAGGTCATCAATTATAGTGTTGAGGAACTTGTAGGTCATTTGTCTCCATGGCATATGAGCAACAGACTTCAGCTTGTAGTTGATAAATAATTGGGGGCACATCATAATGAAACCTGAAGAATGGAAAGTTAATTATATGAGCTCTACAACTAACGCTGATTATCACATCAAATAAACTGGTAAGAGAGTGGAATAGTTGCTTACCAAACATGTACACACAACTTGTCATGGAAGAAAGTATCCATGAGTACCAGCTCTTGTGCTTTTCATACTTAAGTGAATAGATAGAGAAACCAATCACAAGGAGGAAAAGGACATAGGTAAGGTACTTCATTGCAATGGCATCGTACTCTTTGGTCTTATTCTGTGCATATGATTCACGGTCTCGGAACCTCAACATGGGAATTTTTCCACTTCTATCGACCTGGACACCATGAAAGAAATCTTTTCATTTAGTGTACTAAAGGTAAACCATCAAGCATAATTCTATTCTAGATCAACAATCTCATCATATAGAAGAAATATATATATCTATACCAACAAAGAACAAGTTATCACAAAGTATACACATAGAAAAATTCAACAATCTGTATATCAAAAACACATCAAGGGGTCAATGGTGACAGTAGTTAAGCATGAAGTAAAACTGTGCACTTGGAAATGCAGCATGACACACTAACTGGTACTGTAAGTGAACAATAATGGGGCAACACAGTGATAACTAACACTAGAAATCTTTCATGTGTTTATGACCTTGATTATGATTGTAAAATTTTTCAAATTTCAGGTGAAAATCACAAGGTCTACTTTGAACAATAAATACAAGGGGTAAGAGTGATGCAGTTTTTACCTCAATATGCATCGCCTTTCCGATCTTCCAAAATTCAATGCACACACCAATTCCAGAGCTAGCAAGGATCATCCATGAAGTGTCATTGTCAAGAAGGTACAGGAAAACAACTAGTTGACACACAAAATTCAGAACCACAGATTTTGCCGATAGACCTTCCATGGACTTGTTCTTGTTCCAGAACTGGATATCTGAAAACAAAGATATAAGAAAGTTGTTTGTAATAACTTGTTATTGATGCATAACACATCTTACTATACATTCTATTAGAAAAAACTATATGTTGTACATACCATTTTTGAAGGCCAGGAAATCAAACAGAGAGTGAAATAGAGAAACAACCATAGTCAATCCAAGAAGATAAGGATTTCCTTCAAGGAAAACCCTCTGCAATACAAATATAAGAAAAGAGTCAGCAGCTGATAGACACAGTAAAACAATAAGGACAGAAACCACATCTCAAGAATACAAACTACAAGTACATAAGTTACAAGATGAAAGACTGCAAAGGAGTTGGTCCCAACATATCCATAAATGTTGTGTTTAACTAAATGCACTTTTGAGTATACACACTTATATACCTTGAGTTCATCAGCCTCGCCTTCAAGCATACTTCCATAACTACGGTGAACCTGGAAGGATTGCTCAATCTGTAAAAACAATTGCCACTTGGTCATGCTAATAGGACCAACTTCAAGGTTTAAAGGCAATTCCTCCACAGTCTCATTAAGCGCTATTAATTTATCCCTCAGTAGCCAAAACTCGTTGAAGAATACTGTAGGATAATAATCGCCCGTAGCTGGATCCACATTCAGATCTGTAAATCTATTGTAAAGGAAAACCAAAACCATTCTCGCCAAAAGCATGTAACTTTTCTATATTCCAGGCTTTCAGCATAATTGGACTTGAACAGAGCAATTTTTGAAGAAAAAAAAAGTAAGCCAGTAACCACAACTAAATGTGAAGTATATGTATGTTGTAAGTGTAAAAGTGGAACTGTCACAAAACAAAAACAATATATGTTACTATCTGTTACAGTTGAAGGATACATGGAGCGACGTTGGGAGGTACATTATTGTTGGGATACCTGTAAAGTATGAATGGGGCAATGTCAATCATACGTAGAGAGAATGTACAGAGCAAAGAGGACACATAACGTAGAGAGGATGTACAACAAAGAGGACGCATAAACAGCAAAGCTGATGCTATACAACAACAATAACAACAAAGTCTTGTCATATGATCAAGAAAAAACATATACTAAAAGTGGCTGTGTTGCAAAACCTAAAGCTCTTAGGAGGAAAAACTCATGTAGTTTCATCTAAATGTCAATATAACCAGAGCGGAACCTTGAATTTAACCATAATATCATTTAGGCTTAGCAGTATCAGCTTGTGATTACCATATGATGCAAACAGTTTTTATATCAAAATTGGACAAGGGTTGTAAGTGGCCCTCATAAAAGTTCATGGGTTATACAAACTCTTGATTCAGCAATTCAGATTCATTGTAATAACATTGATCTTAAAGGGGCATACCCAGTGCAGAGAGCTCCCGCTCTGTGCGGAGTCTAGGGAAGGGTGTCAGTGGCAAGCCTTACCCTCACCTGTGCAATGCGAGGAGACCGCGACTTGAACCCAGGACCTTCCGGTCACAGGCGGTAAGACTCTACCGCTTGCACCAGGCCCACCCTTCTGTAATAACATTGATCTTGTTTAAAATAAATGTTACACTGGAATCTCATAAAGTGTTTTGTCACCAACTGGCAACTTATAACAGGAGAGTCAATGAGGCATAGGTCCAATTTAGTACTTCATGGCAACTAACAAGTCAAGGTAAAATGATTAATAGCTATTATTTGAAGCTGTCAAAAAGGGCAGGGTGAGAAGTACAAATCATGTGCCAATGTCGCAACATATTGAAAGGAACATAATCAAACTTAGAAACAGAGCTTGATTTTGTGAATACCGTGTGAAGTCTTCAACAAGATTTATTGTTACATTTGGTTTCCAATAAGATATATATTCAGTCGGACCCTCATTTTTATCCTCAAATTCTTTATTCTCCTGCAGATCAAATAAGGATTTTGTTAGCTTGGAAGATACAAGCAATACCATAAGTTGGTAGTTCACATACTGAGCTACAAAGGATGAAAATAATAACCTTAGGTGGTGCTTGCTCTTCAGGCTCTTCTGAATCTCCAAGCAAGCTCTTCTTTTTACCAGCTTTTGATTTTGGCAAGAATGCCACAACAGCTAAATGACAGGTGCAATGTAATCAGTATTACATACGTACACGATATCGTATTAAGGAAAATCATTCTGGAAAACAATAACACATACGATGTGTCCTCCCAAATGCAGATTTCTGCTCATATTCAGGATCTGTAGGGTCCACAGGGTAACCCGAGCGGGCAAAGTAAACATGAGCATACAAAGAGCCATTATGCTTGAGAGCCTGTAACAGCACATACACAAAATTCAAAACAAATAGACCATAGTTGTGTGAAATAATGTTTAATGTTACTGCAATTAGTAGCCTACCTCTGAAGGATAGTATGTTAATGATCGTGTTCTAGTACTGGTAGGCCCCCAGACTGCATATGGTATGTTTGCCTCATGCCAAATAAGTGCATCCTCATTAGCAAAATCATTGAACTTCTCGTTCTCTGACAAATACATCCACATATCCTGCAGCAGTATAGCCACCATACAATTGGTCTTTAGCAATTCAAAAATGACTACTGACCTAGGGAAGGCCTAAAGAATGAACTCTGCACTATCCATTTTGTCGATTATTCTGATACCATAGCAACAAAATCCACATGGTACAATTACATAGTTTGATAGACTTCTGCATCATCTCTGCATTAGAAATATCCATAATGCCCTTCTTCATCTCATGTCATATGATTCATCACATACCATCAAGGGAAATATAAATGCATGGTGCACAGATTTTTACCAAAAAGATGAAGCCAGTGAGGCACATCAAAAGTAAGTGATCTCTAGATCTTTGAAACGCATTCAGCGTTTAATCAACATCTATTTTAGGATTTCATCAGAGAATACGGTAAACAACAAGCATACAGAATAATCAACTTGATCATGTGTAGAACAAGGTAATCTCTTCAATTGTGGAGACTTAAATCACGATGTATCGTCTTTAACTTGTAGTCGATGCAAAATACCAGAAAATTACTTCCTAAGAACAGGATGAATGTTTGATAACATGCCCAATATTTTGCCACATTCAGCATTATCATGAACACAGAATCCAACAACCAACCTTGAACCCACCAAACTTAATCTAAGCAACTAAAAAAGGGCGTACCCAGTGCAGAGAGCTCCCGCTCTATGCAGGGTCTGGGGAAGGGTGTCAGTGGCAAGCCTTATCCTCACCTGTGCAATGCGAGGAGACCGCGACTCGAACCCGGGACCTTCCGGACACAGGCGGTAAGACTCTACCGCTTGCACGAGGCCCGCCCTTCTTAATCTAAGCAACTAACTAGGAGATATTTCGACTCCAGCATAAACATATCGAACAACCACTCTTCCATCCTGAACAGATCATTCAAAAGTCAAAACCCTAGCTTAAACACTACAACAATTCAAAACACAAAGTCACCAATAGCACCATACCTACATCTTCACACAACTTGCTGAATTCAGCAGCAGCATGTCATGACCAAAGTTCACAAAACTTCTAGCATTTATACTATTTCTGAAAAATCATTAACAACTATCAGCTTAGCCTCCTGAGATCCAATTAACACAACCAAAGCACTATCCTTTTTCTCACAATAAAAGGGATGGTGTTGATGTCGCAGACAACAATACGAGGTGATCACCAGGCCCGAAAATATCTCTCAAACGCTTCTGCGTCCGCGAAGTAGTCAATTCCTCTTGCGAACAGCACCCATGAGTGTCCCTAACGACTACAGCTTCCGGATCACAGCAACCAAAGGAAAGGTCAGACTAAATCCTGAAACTACCTTAGCATCATCAGAGCAAACCCAACCGAATTCCCCGCACTACAGAACCTAAACCCACTGACGAGCAAAACGCGACAGACCTAAGACGCATCTTCGAACCAAAATCTCGCGCACTATTCGCTAACAACCGAGATGGACGGGGGCGTTCTCACCATTGGCTCGCCCTTCTGGAAGAGGTTGGACATGAGCATCCCGGGATCCGCGGGTGGGCGCTTGGGCCCGAAGAACTTGGCCGCGAAGTACCAGAACACCGCCATCCGCACGATGCCGGCGATGCTCTGCCCAAAGCCGCCGCCGCCGCCCTGGCGCCCCGCGGGGACCGCGACCCTGCGGCTGCGCCGCCGCGGCCACCGTCGCCGCCGGCTGCGACATGGCCGCCGGCGAGCTGGATCGGAGCGAGGAGGAGGGGCGCCTAGATGTGAATGTAGACGAGGTTTTTCGGTTTGTGTTTTTTCTCGATCGCGTGATGCTTTTCGGTATTTTTAACCGCGGCGGTTTCGCGTACTTTATATTGGCTTTTACAGATAAGGGCGTGAGTTATTTCGTAATTAACTGTGTGCAGAGTCCCTGTTGTATTTGCCGGCCTTTGCCGTTTGGCTCTGTGATTTGGAGCTAGATGTAATTGTTGAGGACTTCCGGGTGTGTTAGCGATGAAAGGATGCTGCAGGCTGGGATTTGCGCAACGAGGCATGTTGCCGTGAAGCAAAATGTTAGACGTACAACTGTGGCAGATATTGATGAACCTACAAAAACTAAAGTATTGAAAACCCGGATAAATAAAAAGATTAAGTCACATTATTACACTGACATTAATGTTGCAATGTTTGCCTCCTCATTAGAAGCACTCTTGTACCACTAATAATTTTATAATATAATAATAATAATAATAATAATAATAATAATACGTATATAGAAGGGAGAGAGATAAAGACATCGTCGAGTGATTAATACTTCCTTGGTCTCAAATTATAAGGCGTTATGGTATTTCTAGATTCATAGATTTTATTACGTATCTAGATATAATATATATCTAGGTACATATCAAAAGTTATGAATCTAGAAAAGCTAAAACGTCTTATAATTTGGAACAGATGAAGTATATGGTATAGAAGCATGAGCGAAATCTCTCGTATACAACTTTTACCACTTTTGACGTATCATCTATTGTATATGAACACATGCCATTCAACAATTGGATGCTTTTTAGATTGCTCCCATACAATTCACACAGTGGCTTGTCTATTGTTGTGTATATGACGAGCATAGGATTATCTTATAGATAGTTTGTCTAGACTATTGTACATGTCCTCAAGTGTATGACAACATGGAGCAAAATGTATGCATCTTACCTTTTGCTACAGAATCTCGCGTCTTGGCCTAGAATCGGACGTGCCTGTGGGAGTTCATGGCCCTGTTTTCAAGACACTTAGGTGTTAAAAAACAGTGTAAACAAGTAAACTTATTTCATCACATGAAACTTTTATCATCTACGTCTTCATTTATACTATGTCATGTCAATTTATTTAATGTCCATAAAACTCTCATTGAGACTGGCCTTAGCTAAAACATAAACATAAACATAAAGTGCATGCGCTCTAATCTTTATCACTAAAAACTTTCTTGCATCATACACAAGTGTTACTCTATGGTAAGTTATAGATTTGATATTTGGGTTATGGAGATAGTCCTTGACATATGCATGATGCGTCATCTTGTTTGTTTGGGAATTGATTCCTAATCAACAGTTATTCGATTCGACGAGTTATTCCCCAAGCATTTGTTCTCCTTATTACCTTGTAACCTTAGTGACAAAAATGTTGATCCACATCCACAAATTGAGGTTATTCACATGATTGCGTGCAATTCCCCTCACACTCCTTTGATCACAATCTGTGACCCCCTTTTTCAACGAAAATCCAAGCGCAAAACTCATCCCCTTGCTCCCTAGAGAAAAGCAATAAAGAAGCCCCGTTTGGCTTACCTTATATTCGGCTTGTTCGGCTTGTTTTTTCAGCTGGAACAGTGTTTTTCTCTCACAACAATTCAGCCAGAACAGTGTTTTTCAGCCAGTTTCAGCCAAGATTCAGCAAGCCGAACGGGTGGTAAAAAAGGAAGGCAGCCTAGTGAGTGGGAGTTTTGGCGACATGAGGTTTCAGTTCTTACTAGACTGTGAGTTTGGCATTGTCCAATGCCAATAAAATCAACGACATTTTTTATATGTTTTTTTTATTTGAGCAACAAATGTTAATATGTTTAAATATTGATACATTCTACCCTCTTTATGGTGGTAGTGGTGGAAATCAAGATTGCTTTGTTTTAGAGCGGAACCGTCTAATTCTCTTCTAACATTTTTAATATCCTTAAAATATTTAAATTTTGAGACACTTTTAGCATTTTTTAAAAAAGCACAATCCATATGTTACCATGCTTACGATAACATTTGGATTTTGGACTATACATAACAACGTTTTATTATTGACTTAAGAAATTTCACACTAATCTACAAATGTAAAAATGCCTTACTAGAAGAACGCTGGTTAGAGTTGTAACTTCTAGACTCATCGCGGCAGTATTCAATTATCAATATACTCCATGACTCCTATATCTACTGGATTAATTTCGGCCGCAGTGACAAGGGAAAAAAAACTTCCTCGTCTGCCTCACATCCAAAGCACAGGTTTGTGGCTAGCTCATTTCACGGAGCTGCGATGCCGCTGTGTATTAGTAGGGTAGGGATTCGGGGTTTTTCTCGATCTACATGAGAAGATCTTCTTAAGCCAGAATACCGGGGGCTGTCTAACCACCGCGGATCGAATTTTTTTATATCTACTGGATTATTCATGCAGATCTAAAATCTAATGAGAAAAAAAAAGTAAGCATGGAGCCATGGATTGTGGGGTTGCCGTAACAATTTCAGTATCCAAAAAGCGGGACCACATTCGCGAATCTGAGCTCGGTAGCGAGATATTTTGCGCGGCTTGGAGCATCTGGCCCAGCAAGAGAACCTGCTGACGCGGCTCGTCTTATACTAATTTCTTATATATATATAATATATGTTTTTTTTTACAACAACACATACTCCATATATTAAAACGATTGGAACTGAGTACAAAGTTTTGGGATTGAACATCCCAAAGAACTAAGGAGTAGCTCCCTAGCTAGTAGAAAAGAGTCTAACAGAATGACTCTGTAAAAAAACCTATCCTCTTGGGTATTTGTCGCTCTTGACGAATATGATCTATCTTTCTTCTAGAGAAAACACAGGTGGTGATGACCCCATCGGGGCACTCACACAGGTGGTGATGACCCCATCGGGGGTGCTGGACCACGACTGAGATATGGCCACAACAGAGACATCAGGGATCCTCGTTGTTGCACTCTGATAGCACAGTTGGCGCTCCTCTCGACTGTCTAATCGATCTATGTCTGCGAGGATTTAAGATCTTGAGTCGTAGTTCTTGTATGAGCTTCAACGGACTAAAGAGGTTGGCACAACTTCTCCTAATGTTAAACCGGCATCGACGAGGAGAATCGGCGGTCTACCCGAGCACCAGGAGTAGCTTCACCACTTCCGTGTGTTTCCATCCAGCTGAAAGATAGGAACCTGAAAAACAGAGGACAGTACCAAACTTGTTGGGCATATGTAGGGATGAAAACGGTCGGGAATGGTCGGAAAAATGTCTTAACCATTCCCGCTCCTGTATTTTTTTTGCCGGGAACGAAAACGGGAACGGGAAGGCCGGACGGGAAAACGAAACCGGTATTACGGGATATCAGGAACGGAATATTTCGAATGGGAACGTGTCGATTACAATCGGGAAGCGGTAACACAAAACGGGAACATCAATATATGTAACCACTTAAAACATTGAGCTCGATGCAATAATAGCAACCATATGCAAACAAGTGGACAAGTTCATAACATCCTGGAGCGTTGTTATATTGTTGAACCATGAAGGATACAGAATTGATGACTGAAACCAAAACTTAGCGGATACGGGAGGGAGTAGCGGATAGGGTTTGGCCGTCGTTTTTGGGACGGGCGGGAGTAGCGGACGGGATTGGGCTGGGCCTGTGGCGCGGGGGAGCGGGAGGTTTCGTGGGCTGCATCAATCAATGGGCTGAATATGAGGTTTTGGGTGTACAAAATACGGGAATACCGCCGGGAATTTTCCTACCCAAATATAGGAACCGTGAATACGGTCGGAAAAATTCCTTAACTGATTCTGTTCCCGTTCCTACCTAAAATACGGTGTCGGTTTTCCGTTTCCTGTTTTTCCTTAAAAAAAAACAGTATGCGATCAGTTAATACAGTATACGGTGTCCATCGGTGTGGGAATTTCCGGTTCCGTTTTCATCCACAGGCACATCGATGGGCCAACGCCAGACGCAGCAAAGAATGCTAGTTTTGCACATGGCATTGGTGGTCCCCACAGAGGAGAGGCCAGGAGGAGTCCACGAACATAGCCGTGTCTCCACACACGTCTCCCCAGGAGGTTGCTTGCATGCGCTCCACATTGCAGCCGTGGGACCCACAGCGCTGGAGGAGGGACCCACCGCAGAGAGAAGCTCCGATGACCGAGCGCATCGTCGGCGAACACGAGGGCATCAACGGCTTCGTCGCCGTTGTTGTCGGCCGTCGTCGTTGAGCCTGAGGGCGAGGCTGCCGGAGCCGCACACCCACCCTGCGCCGCCGAGTGTGCCCAGCACCTCGTGCCGCCAATCGCTGCAAGCACCACACCTCCGACCGCCTCCGAGCGCGGGCATCCGAGGACGGACAGCCGCATAGGCCACACCCGAGACCTGAAGCCCGAAGCCGAAGCCAAGCGGATATGCGCGACGCGTCCACCTCCATCGCAGAAAGCCGTGTCCGCCGGGCAAAGGCCCGACCCAGGCAAGCAGGGGCGTGGTCCGTCACCGCTCGGCCGGACGCTGCCCGACCACCGCCGGGGCGCTCGCGGAACCATCCTTCGGCTCCTCTCGTCGATGTAGCTTGGCTTCACCGGCGACGGTGATGGCGAGGAAGGGAGATTTAACTTTTTACCATCGCAAAGATTGACACCTCGGTTGCCGCTATAGGGCTTGTTCGGCTGGCTTTAAGCCGGCCGGCTGGCTTGTTATGCCACTCACGAAAGCACTGTTTACGTCATGCTAGAACAGTATTTTTCTCTCACAACAATCAGCCGGAACAGTATTTTTCAATCCTGCCGAACATGCCCATATTTTCATCGACAAAAAACAGATATAAAAATGCTATTTTTTTCTCACGTAGCACGCCACGCGCCAGTAGAAATCCAAGTCAGCGTACGAGCGTCAAATGTCTCTCCTGCCCCTGCTTTCTCCTTCTCGTCGCCGAAGGGCCACGGCGCGACTAGCTCAGGGCGGCGTGCTCCCTTGCTCCTACTCCTATCCTGCCGTGGGGATGGACAAGGGCACAAGGCTCATGTGCAGTCCAGGCTTTATGACGGCTCGGACTGGCTCGACGCGACACGGCCGAGGGTGGCAGGGATGCGGCTTGGACGCGGCATCGACCAGCCGTGTCGGTGCGGCGCGGTCGTGGCGAGCTCTCCAGGGTGCGCAAGACGGCGGCCACGTCGAGCTCCGCCGGGCACGCGGGACAGCGGCCGCGACGAGCTCCGCGGGGCGCGCGATGGCGGCGACGACGAGCTCCGCCGGGCACGCGGGACAGCGGCCGTGGCGAGCTCAACCGGGGCACGCGAGGCGGCAGCCGCGACGAGCTCCACCGGACACACGGGACAGCGGTCGCAGACAGCCACAAGCGCAGCCACGGACGAAGAGTGCACGGAGAGGCGGACTTCTGACCCGCGCGCGCACCAGCCCCGCAGGTCTTCGTCCGCCCTGGACCCGGCCACGCCGCCGACTCCGTTGCAGCCATGCTGTCGGGAGTTGCTCGCGCCCACGCCACTGTCCGCATGGCTACCAGGCCGAATGTTTGGGTGCTTTGGCTACCAGTGCGGCGGAGCTCGCCGCGACATCAATAGTCGACTGCATCTCTGCGGCCACGGCGAGGCAGCTCGTGTTCCTGCGGAGCTCAAGCGCGTGGCACCGACACATCATCCATGGTCGTATCCTTGGAGATGGTTGCGCTTCCCTCGCGCTCTCCTCCGCCGAGCCCGCGTGCTCGAGGCACTCGGCAGCCACGAGCTCGCCCTTGCCGACGCGCTCGGATCTGGCGTGCCCGCCTAGGCCGCCCTTTCTCTCTCCACTGGCCAGTCGTAGGCCCCTGCAGGAACCGGCCATGGCCTTGCCCAACGATGGCCTTGTCGCGGCTGCGTGGTTGCCGTCAGCGGCCTCGGACAGCAGGTGCGGGCGTCGTCGTTGTCGTCGGGCTAGGGGGCGGACACTGCCGCCTGGCCAGAGCGCCGCCACCGCCGGGCACGAGCTGTCGCGTTCTGGGCTACGAGCGCGGGCACCGCAAGGGCGTGAGCTACCGAGGCACGGTGCGAGCGTGCGCTGTAGGTGCCTGGGGCTACCAGCACTGCCAACGCTAGGCGAGCGAGTTGCCGCAGCCGCCAGGAGCACGGGGCGAAAATGCCAGCTGCGTGGAGAGGAAAAGGGCAGGAGGGACATTTCATATGTCCCGCGGACTCGAATCCACACTGGCATAAGGAGCTGGTGTGCCACGCAAGCAAAAGTGGTAAATTTGTAGCTGTTTTCTCTTTGGGCTGGTGAAAATGTATTAGCATCCGTTAAAGTGCTATTTGAGGAGGTGTCATTTGTTATAATGGTAAAAAGTTAAATCTCTCGGCGAGGAAGAGCAGATGTCGATTTGTCCATGGATGCTAGCTAGAGGATGGATTGCGGTGGTGGCGAGTGGCCGCAGCTGAGGCAGACGAACGAACGCCATCGAGAGGATGAGGGATGACAACAACCGAACCAGAGAGGGATTCGAGCTGATCCAGGAAGTGCTGAATGGAGGCGAATGGGGGTGGATTTGCACGGGGGAAGAAGAGAAAGTACTAGTAGTATTTATTTTTATTGAAACTCATCTTGCTTTCGAACTCACTGGTGATCATGAACAACACAGCAAGAACACATAAAGGAAGGGAGCGACACACGTCCATCTAGGCAACTAGCTACAAGATAAAAGAAATTTACAGGTGAGAAATTGCAGGGGGGCCGGCCCACCTCCCTCTTGTCGCCAGCGAGGTCACCGGAGAAGAGGAGGGAGGGGGCCGGAACTTGGTTGCTCTCCAGGGTCGCTTCTTCAGGGATAATCAAAGGGCAGCGATTACAGGACTAGAGGAGATTTCGCAGCTCGCGACTCTCCTACACGGCTCGTGTGAAAGAAAAAGTTGTCTCTATCCATCAGTTAAAGCATTAAAATCGCTCATGTCATCTAGAGAGAAACGTTCCCTAGAGCGGAAATGCTAGGACGCGTACGTCCGAGGAGCCAGACGCGTGTCAAACTACTATTCATGATTTCATCGACCGCGCCTTGTCTTATTTGTCTGCCCGACGCCGTTTCACTTTACCCGCTCCCCCCTTCTCGTACTTCACCCGCTCCGCCCGTTGCCCCGCAGTCGCACTCCGCCCATTCCCCCACCCTCGCTCTCTCCTGCACTCGCTCTCCACGCCGCTTTCCTACTCGCTCTTCACGCCATCGCCGCGCGAGCTCCCTCCCTCCGTTCGTCCCTTCGTCCCTCGCCCCTCCGTGACCTCCCTCCCTCCCTCCGCACGCGAGCTCACTACGCACCCGCCCGCTCGTGCTGCCTTCCTCCCTCCTTCCCTTGCCTTCCATGACCTCCATGCACCCCCACTCTCCCTGCGACCCGGCTCCCGCACCCCACCGGAGACGAGGACGGCGGCGGCGGCTCCGATGAAGTAGGTTGCGGAGGGATCTGGGTCTGAGGCCTTGCTCCTCCTCCTCTGGATCTAGATCCAAGCCCTCCTCCCTCCTCCTCCTCTGGATCTAAGGGATGCGGCGGTAGCTAGGGTTCCGGCGAACTCTCGGGGGTCAGATCTCGTCGTGTTGCAATGGTTTTTTTTTGGATGTTGCAACATATGATTTCGAATGTTGCAATGGGTTTTTTTGTTGTCACAACAGATGTTTTTGCGATGTTACAGTAGTACTGCTTGAGATGTTGCAGTATGTTTCAGTTGCTTTAATCTCATGTTGTAGTAGTTGTTTTATATTGTTCAAGTGTTTTTATTTCGAGCGTTGTTTCATATGCTTCACACCAGTGTTGCAATAATATGTTCCAAATGTTTCAGCTCCTTCAACCTATTTGTTGCAGCAGTGTGTTCGGTGTTGTTGCAATAATATGTTCCAAATGTTTTAGCTCCTTCAACCTATTGTTGCAGCAGTATGTTTCGTGTTGTTGCAATAATATGTTCATAGTGGTTCAGCTGCTTCAGCCTAATGTTTCAACTGTTGTTCCTTTATTGTTGTAATAATATGTTCATGGTGCTTCAACTGCTTCACCCTAATGTTGTAGCTGTTGTTTCTTGTTGTTGCAATATATATGTTCATGGTGTTTTAGTTGCTTCAACCTAATATTGCAGTAGTTGTTTTTCCGTATTTTTGCACGTGTTTTATTCCAGCTTTCTATGTTGTTTGGTCGAGGAAGGGCGAGCCTGGACGGACGGGGGCGCGTGGTTCGCCGGGGCCTAGCGGACGGAGGTGTTGGGGGCGGCGGACGTGGGGGTGCTATGGCCGTGGGGGGCGCTGGGCATGCAGCATGCTCGTCACGGGCGTGGGGCGGACGCAACAGGCTGCGGGGGAGATATGGGGGCGTGCGGAATCGCACGACACACAGGCTAGCGGGGCTCTTCGTAGGCATCGCAGGTCACGAGTTCGTCGGTGTTAGCGGGGCTCTTCGTTCAACGTAGACGCAACAGCGGCAGTTTGCGCGGGCTCACGATCTCAGGGCGGCGGCAGCGGCCCATGCTGCTGCCCCCGCCTCGTACCCTCGCCAGCGGGTTCGCTCCTTGCGCGCATCACCGGGGGTGCTGGTAGCATGCGGTGTGGAACTGGGAAGAAGGAGGGCGCGCTTGGGGAGTGCGTCCACAGAACAGTCCGTTGGATCGGTATCCATCGGACGTCCGGGCGGCGGCGCTTCCCTTCCTAGAGGATTATTTGGGAACCGTTCTCGTTTTTTTACTGGTCTAGAGAAACAACTAAAAGCTGATTTCTCCTAAATCCAGTTCTAATTTGAAGAATGCAACAAGCTAGCCAAATAGTTTCATAAAGTGATTTTAATCTAAAGAGGAAAAGTCTAAAGAGAATCTGAATTGGAAATGTTTTTACGGCTGAAACTCGCGCAACTTTCGCATCTCTCTCCGTGTAGCTTTGTCGCGTCATCAGCCACGACCACGATCGATCATACACTAGCAGGCCCATTTCCAGTTTCGCTAAAATAGAGGCTGAGCAGGTCTAATTGGGCCGTTGGACGAGTGATGACCTTTCCATAATCTCCCAAAGCTCTTGGGCTCGAGTCCTCACGTGAGCGTCGGAATGGAGCCCATGGCCGCAAGAGAGAGAGAGAGAGAGAGAGAGAGATTCACGATAATTAGTGTTATGCGCAAGCACAAGCATCGTGCATGGGAGAGTTAAGATCATCTTAATTTATGCAATGTTTTTCTCCCTTTTTAACTACTCATCTTAAATTTAAGTAATAGTTAAGTACATGTGTTACATGTTTGTTTATATCCTCGTAGCGTCTTCATGAGGTACATCTCAACCTTTTTTTTCTCTCTCTGAACAGGTCGTAGCCTCATGATCGTAAGAGAAGCATCTCGGCATTCCTTGTATACGTCAGAGCGTCAGGGCACGGGCAGGGATTCATCAAATATATCTCGGAGCTAGAGTTTTGCCACGCAAAATCATTTAAAGTTTGTAAAAACTAATCACTTAAACCCCAGAAACTATTGAAAACCATCTAAATAACACCATAAAGTGGTTTCCCTGACGCCGTATATTAAAAAGTCTACAATCCCCTAACGTATCAAGGATTGTCTACATAACCTTCTCAACTATAAAGCATGATATTATAGCCTATAATGTTTCAAATAACCCCCTGATGGTCTTCTAAGACCGTTTGGACACCGATCCTACCACACTGAGACCTAAGTACCTAGCTATGTTTGCATACTGATGCACTGCCTCCAACTCCCTACTCTTTATAGGCTGACTCACTGACCAACGAGTAGCACGCGACACATTGTCTCCGGTTTTCCCTCCTGACACTCTTGTTGATGGCATTGAGCTCAAGCACCATGCCTACACCGTCGACATCTAGCCCTCCCACTTGTTAAGTAGACTTTTTCCCTATAGGTCTCGATCGCTGGTTTGAAACTTGGTTGAAACTGGCTGAAAAAACACTGTTCCGACTGAATTGTTGTGAGAGAAAAACACTGTTCTGACTGAAAAAGAAGCCAAACAAGCTGAATATGGGATAAGCCGAACAGGGCCGTAAGGTTTATGGTTAGTTTATGGAGCTAGTTATATCTGTCCTTATAATGTTGACACGATGCATGCATGCCCTTCCCAAAGCCAGCTAGTTTATGGACAATGCAATTTAATTTGTTATGTGCATTATTATTATTTTTCTATGGATTAAATTGTTTCTTTTGTTTGAACCTTGTGTTTTGTTTTTTATACTCTCTTTTGAGAGAGCTGAACTTAAGTACTCCTGGATCAAATGAATTAGTTGTGTACAAAATGCAATGTTGCACCGGTCCAGCATGGCATCTTATCACCCTGAGGCTGCAGAGATTTCTGAATCCCTGAGAACACGTATTAGGCTAGCTACGATTGGTATAGCCGTATGGTACTGTTTTACTTGATATGCTTAATTAGGGCACATTTGGAACATAGAAATTTTACAATGATCGTATAAGAATTTTCATAAGAAACAATTCAAATCCATAGGAAAACCATATGATTCAGGATAAATTCCTACTAATCGGGGCCTTCGAAAGCATCGATCGACTAGCTAGCAACGGCCAAGTTTAATTACCAGGCAGTAGACGAGCTAGTTCAACGGATGGTGAAGTTTTCGATCTTGGTGAGGAAAATTCCGTGTTTGTGGATTCGTTTCTGAGATTTTTGGTCGGTGTGGAAAAAAAAATAGTGCCAATCTATAGGTATACCGCAAGGGCATCTTTATCTCCCTAGTTTTAATCCAATAATGTTATCTTCACCAGCTTGACAAGATCTTTAAAGAGGTGTGTGTTAGACGTCGCTTTACCTGCAGCACGAAACAAGAACAAAATCCACCCAGCCATCACTCGGATCTGGAGGCAGTGACGATGATGAGGATATGATGATGGCAGTGGAGAACTGGACATGCATGGCTCTCATCGTAAATCAGAGAGGACGCCGCGATGACGAGGATGGCACTGCGGAAGCCAACAAGCAAGAAAACTAGCAAAGCAACAAAGGTGCAACTGGATCTGACAGCTGATCCAGGCCAGGAGGCCGCCGGTGTGGGCGGCGGCAAACGGTGCAGAAGACGTCAAGTATTCAGGGCGCAAATTTTAAAAGAGAGCTCTGGCAGATCGCCAGCTACTCAGCCTCCAATGCCCTTCCCACGTTTTCCACATTACCTTGCCCTCCCGAAGGACGGTTCCGGTGTGATGGTGCATCAGGACTATCACTGCAACGCCCGCTCCTAGTTTTTTTCACACGGAGTGATTATATTGCGCATGCAAATCTTTTACAGCAGCTTCTTGTTTTAAGCTAAGGGACGTGCATGCATTTACCAACAACACTTATCCTTTTGTGTATGTTTGGTCGATCAGTGGACGTGCTTGGAGTTGGAGGTGTCCTACCCTACTTCAGCTACAGATCACTGAATATATCCTCCATGGCTCCACTGCATATTTGAAACGAAGAAAGATCCCCGACCAAGCCACGCGGCTTGTTGGCATTGCAGCCTCAGCAACGTACGCTACCTTTTTCTACCTTTCCCCGTGTTAGCTTCCGAGCAAAGCAAGTTTAATTATGGCCGTCGGGCTCTGCTAGCTTAAGCGCACAGGAGAGCACGCATCTTATGCTCCGCACTTGTTTACGTGCCAAAGTGCCCCCAGCACCAGCAGTTGTTCTCTTTGTCGATCGATGCCTATCATCAGGCATTGTTGACCTAGATAGATAGATAGATATCTGCACTCGTTGATCGTGTGAAGACTGCATTGCCTCTGCCTTCAATAACATATTAACAAAATGCACAGCATGGGTTAAGCATCATCTATCTCCGATTTGCTCTTGGCTTTTCTGCCGCTTTAGAAGATATATTGTGCCGATCGATGAGCATCTCACTACATATCCAATTCTTTTGTCGTGCGACTACTGGAGAATCAGGAAATAAGCAGGAAGAGCAAAAGAATGTGCCTAACTAGTAGCTAGCCTAAAATATAGTTATGACAAACTGATATCTTTCCTAGAAATATGCGGGCTGCTAGTATATTTATAATCTCAGGTGCATAATGCATTTCAGATCAATAATTCTGAAATTTTTTTGATATTTTCTAGGAAACACGCATGGGAGGCCAGGTAGGTGTACGGCACGAGATAATTGTGTTCTTTGACCTGTGTTTAGTTTCCTGGCAGTTGCATCTACATATATACCTGTCAATATGTGATCTTTTTTTTTATCAATCATTAACAAGAGACGTTCAACAATACCATCCCTTATTACTTCACCCGTTTCAAATTGTAACTTGTAAGTGGTTTTAGTTTTGTTCTAAGTCATCAAACCTTTCTAATTTTGATCAAGTTTGTAGAGAAGTACTATATATTAAGTAACATCTAGTATAATGTCAATAAATGCACTATCAAAGTAAATCTTGCTTGATGTTATAGATGTGTTTGTATATTTTTTCTACAAACTTAGTCAAAATTAGTGTACCTCGTGAACTGAGGGTAGCTCAGCTGGTTGGGTTCCTTGTGATGGAACCTGCCCACCCGAGTTCAAGTCCCCGACTTGACATGGATGCTCGCATTTTTCTGGATTTATTCCAGAATTTAACAGCGCTATTCTTCGAGGATCTTGTCCTTGCTTTCCTCCTCAAATTCTTTAGAAAACATTGTTATTACCAGGTATCTGACTGTTCAATTGCTTCAATAGCTAAGGATGTCCTAGGAATACGAAAACAAGAGAAGTACTACTGTACGAGCTTACCTAACTGGGCTGACAGATACACCAACATTAGTGAGCTTTTAGTAGCCAGCAGCTCAGGTGAAATTCTCACGAAAGAATTAATTCTTATATTTGATGAGTCAAACAATTTAAACTTTGACTAAAATCATATAAAAAGTGCTACACTCATGAAACAAAATAAGTACCATTAGCTTAGATATAAAATATATTTTCATAATAAATTTATTTAAAGATATAAGTGTTAATATTATTTACTATAAACTTGGTTAAACTTAAGCTAATTTGACTGGTACTGTTTTCATAATTACATTTTTTTAGATGGAGGGAGTACTCCACTACGCAGGTCATAAGAAAATCCGGAATGTTACGAAGTGCTCAGTGGTATGCATAGCACATATCTCAATTTATTTCTAATTATAAAAAGGAAGTTGATAGAACAATTTGTGTTTTTAGGAATTTAGGATACCACAAGCTGAGTTTATTGACTCCTGTTCCCTGGCAGTTCGCCAAAGCATATTAGGACAATTATTCCATTTCCACAGATGAAAGGTGCAATGGTGGTTGTAGCTTTGTCCTTAATCCATCGTATTTCGTGTGATTGGTACCAACACCACTTTATTATATTCGTACAATATACTACAAAACAAGCTAGTTGCGCTTATACTAGTCACGCAGAATCAAGAGGGAATCAGTGGGGAGGATGGTGGCCCTTGGCGATCGTCATGGGGCCATGCCGGCAGACATCATCGGCATAATAGTTTCCGTTCCGAGGATAATCAGCGAAACTTGTCTAGATACATGTAACGAGTGACTCATAAGTTAGCTCTATTTTTTTTTCATATTTTAATAGAGGAGTGAGAGAGCTAATACACGCAATTCAAGACTACGCGAGAGTATCGGCTATTTATATTATGAGCTACTTCGTACATGTTAAAAAGTTAGCACTTTTGAGAAAAGCAGCCTAGAGCTGACGTTGCGGGTGCCCCGAGTAGCGCAGCATGTGACGCTAAGCCCTCGTTTAGTTTCATCCTAATATAAAAAAAAATGCTATAGTATCTGTCACATCGAATGTTTACGGCTTATGCATAGAACATTAAATGTAGACGAAAAAAAACTAATTGCATAGTTTGGTGGAAAATTACGAAACAAACGTTTTAAGCCTAATTAATCCATGTTTAAACACTATTTACCAAATAAAAACGAACGTGCTATAATAGCCTCAAATTCTAACTTCCTATAACTAAACACTGCCTAAACTTGGCGCACAGCCTGCCTGCCAGTGGACGAACGAGTCCGCAAGCAAGCTGCTGGGTGTGGCTGGGTTGGTGCAGTCCCCGTCCAATTCCCCGCTGCCCCTTTTCCTGCGGCCTGCTCCCTCCCGGCCTCAGCTCCCCCACCGGCGACGGAGAACCCATGGCACCCATTCTATTGTTTCATGACGGCGACGGAGATTATTGTCGCAGCCTTTGTTTAGTTGGAGATCGATTTAACTAATCACGGGGCGGCAGGGAGCTAGGTAAAGCTACCAGCTAATTGGCGCGGGCAATTCTAATGCCCTAAAGCTTCCCTGCACTTGACCTGTGACCAGGATCCACGTTCTCTGACGACTTGGGATCACTTTGGGATGTAAAGTGTACTATCCTCCTCAGCTGTAGCCTTTGTAGGTCTTGTTTAGTTGGCGATTTTTTTTTTTGGAAAATGGCACTGTAGCACTTTCGTTATTATTTAGCAATTAGTGTCCAATAAAGTCTAATTAGGTTTAAAAGATTCGTCTCGTGAATTTCGTCTAAACTGTATAATTAATTTTATTTTTTATTTATATTTAATGCTTCATGCATGCGTACAAAGATTCGATGTGACGGAAAATTTTGAAAAATTTTGGGAACACTACCGTAACAAACCGTCACACGGCGACTTGCAAGGTGTGGTTAACTACAACCGCGGTAACTTTTACTATAACCCAGTTACCTACCCATATATGCATGCATGCTGCACTGCAGAGTGCAGGTGGTGGGCCGTTGGATCTCTTCACGCGATCAACGTGCACCGATCGGTAGCACGTGTACTACTCCTAGCAGACGTCACGTCAGGGACGCCAAGATGGCCACACGCATGAACTCACATGACGAAAATTGGTAAGGTTCCGTTTAGTTCTTAAAATTTTTTGCGCAGTATCTATCCCATCGAATCTTGCGGCATATGTATGGAGTATTAATTATAGATGAAAAAAAACTAATTGCACAGTTAGGTAAGAAATCACGAGACGAAACTTTCAAACCTAATTAGTCTATAATTAGACACTAATTACCAAATACAAATGAAAGTGCTACAGTAACCAAAACCTAAAAATTTTTACATCTAAACACGCCCTGCCTGGTTTTGCCTTGCTAAAAAGAACAGAGGACGAATATCAACTAGCACTAGTATTATATTGTACTATACTAATCAGGAAGCAGATGATGAGGCGGCCGGGACCCGGAGGCAGCAACCGACCGCTGCCAAAACCGAACCTAAAGCCGTCGCGCTCGCTCTCGTTTTCTGCCCGGGAATCGATCGGCAGGCGGAAAGGAAACGCACGCGAAGCCCCGCGTGGCCGCTGTTGTGGGGTCGGGTCGACAGGGACGCGCCCCCTGCTGCGCCCACTATGTAAAGATGGCAACGGGACCCCCGATCACCGATTGCCCGCGAGAAATTCCGCTATCAGGGACGGGGATGGTGCCAAGTTCATTCCCACGGAGATTAAAATGGTAGGAACTTAATCCCCGTCGGGGCTGGCGGGGACGGGACGGTTCCCTGTCCTCCGACCCCGATCCCCGTATCCCGCCCCGCTAGCAGCCGTGTACAAGGTGCGAACCAGCAAGTGAAGGCTTCCTACCAGAACCAGCTGGCAGCCGCCGCTAGCTTCCGTCTCTCATCCCACGCTGTCCCGCACCAGACGCGACGCGACTCCGCAGAGGCCGGGGCGTCGACACAGCACCGCCAGCAGTGTCCGCGGCTCCGCTTCGCCCCTCTCATCTCCCGCACCAGAGACCAGACGCGACTCCGCCGAGGCATCCCAGCGTGCGAGTCTGCTCTTGTCGTGTGTGTTCTGAGAGAACGCCGGCGGCTCAAATCCAGCCTGTTGGAGTGCTAGTAAGTGCGATGATGTTTGTAGCTTGCTAGTGCATTTAAGCCTGCTCTTGCTCCTTCCCTCTACATCTGTGTGCTACTAGATCTGTGAGTGCAATGATGTATGTACAACGTGCTGATGTATGTATTGCGTGCTTGCAATGGTGCCTCTGTATCGGAATTTCACGGTGTTCAATTTGTTATGCTCCTGCCCTCTTCTATGGCTGTCATTGAAACGGGGACGGGTTCGCCGCGGGGATCAATTCCCCGCTCGGAGACGGGGATGGGGGAACTCTGGCCTCGAAGGTTTTGACGCGGACAGAGACGGGCCCGCGGGGACGGGATGAGGAGTCATTCCCCGTTGCCATCACTCTTTTTTTTTTTTTATCCCCTCCTCCGTCCACTGTCACCCGCGCCTCGGATTCTCGACCACATTAATTGCTGCTAGAGACCGTTTTCGTATTTGGTATACGTACGTACTACGTACGTTGGGGGAGACTGGAGGAAATTTCGATGGTGAGACTTGTCCCTCGCCAGCATTTTCTCTCTCTATCTTGTCGACCAATGCTTGTTTTTTACCATTAAAATTGGGCCTTGTTTAGATCACTTCTAAATTCTAAGTTTTTTTACTCTCTCCATCACATCAAATTTTAGCCGTTTGCATGAAACATTAAATATAGGTAAAAAAAATAACTAATTGCACAGTTTAATTGGAAATCACGAGATGAATTTTTTGAGTTTAGTTGGTCCATGATTGGACAATATTTACCAAATAAGACGAAAGTGCTAGTATTGTTGAAATTTTTTGCAATCTACGAGTGGTACGTACGTAGGAGTCCAGCTAAGCAAGAGCACCAGCCTGCTTTGTGTTGGACTGTACTAATAAAATAGTAAAAAATCACACACCGTTCAGGCGTTCACACACCACATGGCAACATGACGGCTGGCTTTCCTGGTGCGGGACGCGGTTGCATGCCGGGTCGGCGAGGAACACGCTGATGCGCTCTACGAGTAGGAGTAGTCAGCTACACAGCCTAGGCATCAGGCCTCGTCGCGCGGGCCTACAGGCCAGCGGGTGCGGGTCAGCCTGACGGCAGCGGACGACGCCTGCCGGCCCTGGTACGCGTCGTCGGGGGCCACCGGCACTGTTACCAGCGGCTACACGGCCGTCGTAGCAGTAGTCCTACTTGTAGGAGTAGCAGCAAAGCAGTGGTCAGTCGAGGAGTGGCCCCAGGCGGCCCCCCGTCCTCCTCTCAGAACACGAGGCCCCAGTGCCTGTGCGGCAAGCGCCGGGGATCCCCACGACTGGACGACACGTAAAAGACAGGCCGGATCGTGCGTGGCCCGCGTCGGCCCCACCCGGGCAGCGTCGGACGCAGGGAGGTGACAGCACGAGACGGGCCACGGGCGGGGGGCAGGCCACGCTCGCCCGTACGGGTACGTCTGTCCCACAGCGCTGGCTGGCCAGGAAAGATTCGCGCTCGCGCCGTGGGGGCAGCAGCAGCCCGCGTACGGCAGTGCGTGCATCGGGCTGGTTGGGGGTCCGGCCTCCGGGTGGGGGCGCCATCCGTAGCCAGCCACTCGCCCGTGAAAGCTTTTACTTCTACGGAAAGAACCGAGCAGCGCCAACCTGTTCCCAAGTAGCCACCCCACCCAGCACCCACCCACCCGCGCACAGGGCAGTCCCCACCCATCCACCGATCCATCCCATTCCACCCGTCTCTCTCGGCGCCCTCACCCTCCACTCCGCTGCTGCCTCCTGCCTCCTCCCTCCTCCCTCCTCCCTCCTTGCCGCCGCGACCGCGACCGCGACCGCCGCTCGCTGTCGAGGCCAGACAGAGGAGAGGAGTATAGTCAAGTCCGCGGCCACCTCACCTGCCCAGGCTCAGACCTCCCTCGCCTCCCTCAACGCAAGCCGCCTCGCCTGACGCCTCGTCTCCTCCACGCCACACGCACGCCGCGCTCACCCCCGCCTTCCCTTCCCTTCTCTTCCCTTCCCCGGCGACCCGGATCCCACCGCGCCCGCGGCGCCAGCGAGCTCCGCCGACGAGTCGTCGGCCTCCCGGAGCTCAGCACGCAGGTGGGGCCAGTGAGCTGTGCAGAGGGTCTGGTTGTGCGTGTGGCCGCGGGCGTCGTCGGGGCAGATCCATGGAGCTCAGCCGCCCGCAGCGCGGATAGTGCTGCACGTCTTCACCAGCGGGTCGCGAGGACTGCCCCACCTGCTGCTGCTTGTTTGTTTCGCTAGCCATTTTTGAGGCGTCTGGTTTAAAAGACATGGCCGCGGCGATGGACGCGCCCAACCCTGGAGCGGCTGCTGGCTCAGGTTTGGGTTCTTGTCTCTAGCAGTATAGCTGAATTTCTCGTTCCTATACTATTGTGCTACGCCTTCTTTGAATTTGCTGCGGTTTCGCTAAATTGGCTTGTGCGAAACTACTGAGGCACTGGGCCCTGGATAGGGTCGAGTTCGTTGGGTGGACTTCAATAGTTGACTAATTTGTGTGGAAAACGTCGCAGAATTCTCATAATTTCAGTGGACGTCAGTAAACGGAAATTTTAGGGGAACCAACGATTTTCCTTAATAATTGGCTTGCCAACTCTCGATGATTCGTTTAGATTGTTCTCTGTCGAGTGTCGACAGAGTAGTTTCATATTTTGACCACGTTTTCTCCTTATACAGAGGCATGCGTGTCACCAGTTCTCCAATGGGGAAAAGTTTGGATCGGAGACCTATTACAAATCTAGATCTGTTACTTTGATTTTTAGTGTCTGTTTTATGTGGCTAGTTTAGCACCAGTATTGTTGCTTCTCGAATGGGGTATTTTGATGTGGTGGATTGGATCCATGTGCTCCTGTTCAGTCTGCAACTTTTAGCATTCTTCCTAATGGTTCAGATAGCTCATGATTAGTAGTTATAAAATCGAACTATAAAATAGAGAAAAAACAACTTTCTGTATGTTCTGTATTTGCTCTGATGACCCATTGATGCTAATTAATTGCTTCTATTCAGGAGGAATGCCTAGTGACGCCCTGTACCGGGAGCTGTGGCATGCGTGTGCTGGGCCGTTGGTCACAGTACCTAGACAAGGCGAGCGCGTCTATTACTTCCCCCAGGGCCATATGGAGCAGGTATTCACTGGTTTGATCAATCTTGTATTTTGTGGCGCCTCCGTGTGCACATGCATTTGGGGTTTCTTTTCCTCAAATTGTTCATGATTTCTTTTATAGCTTGAGGCTTCTACACACCAGCAGCTTGATCAGTACTTACCGATGTTCAATCTACCACCCAAGATCCTATGCAGTGTAGTCAACGTGGAACTACGGGTCAGTGTGTTTTTTAGATTCTGTCTGGTGCAACCTCCTTGCATGTGTGTTTTGGGGGATTGGTTATTCTAGGTACTGAACTGACAAATCTTATAATTGTGCTCAATCTGTTGAACTCTGCAATTCAGGCCGAAGCTGATTCAGATGAAGTTTATGCTCAAATTATGCTGCATCCAGAAGCTGATGTAAGTCTGCATAGTTTTACTCCTGAGAACATTCAAGTGTTCCTTTCATTTCTGTTTTTGGTTTGGTACTACTTCATTGCCTTTTTACATAAAATTACATGTACATACATTTATTTATTTATCCTGAATATGCTTGATCAGCAAAATGAACTCACCAGCCTGGACCCTGAACCAAAAGAACCTGAAAAATGCACTGCCCATTCCTTCTGCAAGACACTGACAGCTTCAGATACGAGCACTCATGGTGGTTTTTCTGTTCTTCGGAGGCATGCCGAGGAATGTCTTCCTCAGCTGGTTAGCATCAAAAGCATTGTATGACTCAAAGAGATTTCTTGACTAGCAGATATATATTACTGTGTATAACCTTTTGTAGGACATGTCTCAAAATCCACCCTGCCAAGAACTGGTTGCCAAAGATCTTCATGGCACTGAATGGCATTTTCGGCACATTTTTCGAGGTGTTTTGCACTATGCTTGAAAATTCCTTCTATTGAAAAATAGCCTTTCTTAATTTGTATTTATATCTCTTAATTTTGATGTAATCCGCTCTAGCGTTGCATAAACACAGAGATATTCTGTAGTTCCATTTCCATTTTTTAGTCTCATGCCTGCCTTCCCATGTTTCTTTCAGGACAACCCAAGAGGCATCTCCTTACCACTGGCTGGAGTGTCTTTGTTAGCTCAAAAAGATTGGTTGCTGGGGATGCATTTATCTTCATGAGGTACAATATCCTGACTCCCAGAGCATGATAACTGGAGAGGTTTGGTGCATTTTGCACCTGTCACCCAGCTTTTGGTTTAATTGGGGATTGTTGGAATCCGGAATCCTGCGTAGGTTGTAGCCAAAGGAGGTGGGAGGCTGGGGCTTTGGTTCCTGGCGGTGGCGAGGCTGAGACGCCGTGCTGTCTCTGTGTGTGTGCGCGTGTGGAAAGGCAGGGGTGACAGGGAGGGAGCAGGAGATTATTCAATCTCCAGCTTGTCTTTGTTAACAATAGAGTCTACGCTTTAGCCAAATCCTAACGAACACTTGAACTAATCCAACTTGACTGAGCCTATCGTCTAGGGAGTCTGG
This sequence comes from Miscanthus floridulus, assembly GCF_019320115.1. NCBI lineage: Eukaryota > Viridiplantae > Streptophyta > Magnoliopsida > Poales > Poaceae > Miscanthus > Miscanthus floridulus. Next base: position 47,819,733 of record NC_089590.1, read on the forward strand.
TGGCCAGGACCAGGCCCAGGTGCGTGTGCCCCTCTCAGCCAATGCATGCTGCGCCTGAACTAAGTGACTGAGATCCTATAGTTTTCAGCCATTGCATGCTGGTGACCAGGGCCAAGTCCAGGCGCCTCTCAGCCATGCATGCTGGTGACCAGGACCAGGTCCAGGCGCCTCTGAGCCACCGGTCCTGGCCACAACATCTCTCCCTCCCTCGACAAACAGCTCGTCCTCGAGCTGAAACGTATACTACGCCTACCATAACATCTCTCCCCCCCTCGACAAACAGCTCGTCCTCGAGCTGAAACGTCGGGAACGCGCCGCGGAAGGTGTTGACAGGCTCCCATGTAGCCTCCGCCTCAGGCAGTCCCGGTGGTGCCATGGTCGGCACCCTCATCCTGAGTCATCGTTGTCGTAGTCGGTCACCTCCAAGTAGAAGAGGCGCTGGCATTTGTGGCCGTGCCGGACGCCTGCTGCACGACCTGTCGCCGTGCTGCCGGTGGCGCCTCAGCTGCTCGCACTACCTGCTCCGCCCCTCGGCTCCACCGCGCCCATTCCGTCGTCTATCACCAGCCGAGCTCACCGAACGTTGCCGGCAAGGCCTCTGCTACAATTGCGACGAGCAGTATGTGTGCATCCACAAGTGCTAGCGACTCTTCTACTTGGAGGTGACCGACTTCGACAACGGCGACTCAGGATGAGGGTGCCGATGATGGCACCGCCGGGACTGCCTGAGGCGGAGGCTACATGGGAGCCTGTCGACACCTTCTGCGATGCGTTCCCGACGTTTCAGCTGTTTGTCGAGGGAGGGAGAGATGTTATGGTAGGCGTAGTATACCAGTGGCTCAGAGGCTCCTGGACCTGGTCCTGGTCACCAGTATGCATGGCTGAGAGGTACCTGGACTTGGCCCTGGTCACCAGCATGGCTGAGGAGTATAGGATCTCCGTCAATTAGTTCAGGGGCAGCATACAGTGGCTGAGAGGGGCACGCACCTGGGCCTGGGCCTGGCCACCAGACGAGCTGGAGATTGAATAATCTCTCCCGCTACCTCCCTGTCACCCAGCCTTTCCACACGCACACACACACACAGAGACACAGCACGGTGTCTCAGCCTCGCCGTCGCCGGGAACCGAAGCCCCGGCCTCCCACCTCCTTCGGCTACAACCTAGCAGGATCCTGGATTCCAACAGGGATGAACTTATATATTTCTGTACTCATTATGGATTACTTTTTACTTTATGCTGAATGGCAGAGGTGAAAATGGTGAGCTACGGGTTGGTGTAAGGAGGCTCATGAGACAAGTAAATAGCATGCCGTCATCTGTCATATCAAGCCACAGCATGCATCTTGGAGTCTTGGCCACAGCCTCCCATGCCATCTCTACTGGAACCCTCTTTTCTGTTTTCTACAAACCAAGGTTTGATATTTTTTGTTTGCTTTATCTATACATTGACTGCGGTACACTTATTAATGGACGTGCAACTATCCTGTGTATTTGACTGTACTTTCTATTTGCTAATTTCTCTCTGTTTCAAACTTCAAAGTCAATTCTGTACTCTGCTTCAGTTGTAAACAAGCCTTTTGTTTGTAGCTACTACATCCATTGAGTGATGTCTTATCCCTTGTCCTTTTCGTTGCACCAAAGTTACCTACTACGGTTGTCCTAGTTAGCATTAATGCGTGCATGTTTCGTTTCCTTCATAATCTTGCCCGCTAAACTTTATGCTCCTTTTCTGTGTTCCCAGAACTAGCCGATCTGATTTTATTGTGAGTGTTAACAAGTACCTTGAAGCTAAGAAGCAGAAAATATCTGTTGGAATGAGGTTTAAGATGAGATTTGAAGGTGATGAGGCTCCTGAAAGAAGGTATGGTTTGGACTTGCGTTCATTTAAACATTTTATTTATGCTGGGAGCAAATTAACATTTCTGTCTCTGATTACAGGTTCAGTGGAACAATTATTGGCATCGGCAGTTTGCTGGCAATGTCAAAATCTCTCTGGGCAGATTCTGACTGGAGATCTCTAAAGGTAATGACAATTTTTTTTCTTTGTTAAATTAGTAGTGTGCTATCTGCAAATTGTGCAGAGTGATTCATTATATTTATTTTCTTTATCTTCTAAATGTTAACCTAAACTGTAATTTTTACCAGGTTCAATGGGATGAACCTTCATCCATTCTTCGTCCAGATAGAATCTCACCATGGGAAGTGGAGCCCCTGGATGCAGCTAATCCACAATCCCCTCAACCTCCATTAAGGACTAAGCGTCCACGACCCCCAGCTTCACCTTGTATGGTTTCAGAACTGCCTTCAGGTTTTGGTAAGGAGTCCCTTAATACTTGTTATGAAATATGGTTCAGCTTCTAGAATGCTCAGTTCATGGATACCATAAGCATTCTTGGATATGAATACAATGTGCTCTCCTACTGTATTTGAGTTCTTGTGGCATTCATGTTAGGACTCTGGAAATCTCCAACTGAATCATCCCGTACACTCTCATTTTCGGAACCTCAACGGGCTCGAGAGTTATTTCCTTCAATTCCCACGTCAACCTTCTCATCTTCATCAAACGTCAGTTTCAATTCAAAGAATGAGCCATCCATGCTAACAAGTCAGTTCTACTGGTCAGCAAGGGATACAAGAGCTGACTCCTGCGCTGCTAGCACCAACAGAGTCATTGTTGAAAAGAAGCAAGAGCCAAGTTCTGGTGGTTGCAGATTGTTTGGAATTGATATATGCTCAGCTGAGGAAGAAGTATTACCTGTGGTTACTGCTCCAGGTGTTGGTTATGAGCAGACTGCTGCCTCTGTAGAGTTGAACTCGGATAAGCTCTCACAGCCATCTGATGTCAACAATTCTGATGCCCCAGCAGCTAGCAGTGAGGGTTCACCTCTTGAATCCCAAAGCCGGCAAGTGAGGAGCTGCACCAAGGTGGTTTTATATCACATTAGTTTTTTCTCATTGTGTTCTGTTCTTGCTTGTGGTTCACTGGGTAACTGATTAATGTTGTGCAAACAGGTAATTATGCAAGGAATGGCAGTTGGAAGGGCTGTAGACCTGACAAAGCTTAGTGGCTACAGCGATCTTTGCCAGAAGTTGGAGGAGATGTTTGACATCCACGGGGAGCTAGGTTCCACACTCAAGAAATGGCGGGTCATTTTCACTGATGATGAGGATGACATGATGCTTGTTGGGGATGATCCTTGGGAGTAAGAACCCTTCATCTCTGTATGAACGAGTACTTTTTTCCATTATTGAAGTCCTAATCCCTGTGCATTGCATCTTTCTTCAGTGAGTTTTGCAGAATGGTGAAAAGGATTTACATTTACACATATGAGGAGGCAAAGAGGCTGACATCCAAGTCGAAGTTACCGGTTAGCAGTGACAGCAGCAAGCTGAGCACTGTAAACTCACTGTCTAAATGACTCTATCAACAAAGACTGCAGAGTGCTAACGTCCCTCTAATTTTGTTATTTCCACCATTGATTATGGGGGTAAATGCCCATCATTGCTCCGTGGGCTGAAGTTTTGGAGGCCTTTGGACTTCCATGCCAGCATGAGCCTCCTGGAAGAGGCACTCTGGCATCTGTGTGCCATTTCCCGTTTGTCTGTGACGTCTAGTAGGAGTATCCATGGCTTGAAGAAAGAACTGGTCAGCTGCAAGATGGACGGACGGTGCCTTTGCCTCTCCTTCGACTACTTAGCTAGTAATTAGTACTATGTATGTAATGAGTGTATATAGTGCCATTAAGATGCCCATGCCCTGGTATTGAGGTTCGGGCATTTGTATGCATCAATTGTGGTTCCGTAATTGTTATCTTTAGCAGTAACAAACCTGAGGGTGTAGGTGGTCAGGTGGGAGATGTTTCTTTCAGCAACAATCTTTGCGGAAGTGATCTGTATATAGTCTACTGTTTAATAAGCAATGCTGTGCAACTTGTGCTCCTAGCCTTCGCACCATACAATGGCGCTTTTCTTGTGCCGGATGTGTGCTTGATGACTGGCATTTGCCCGTGCCTATTGTTGTCTGAGGAGCGAGAACCAGGGGACCAGTCTGCAGTGTGCTCTGCCCTTTGTGGCCTCATCAGTCCAAAAAAGAAGAGAGGCGTCAGTTGTGCTCCTGTTTCAGAATGTATCATATCAGAATCCAGAACCATTGTGATGAGAAACGTTGTGCCGTGTTCGATTTATTCATGTGGCCGCTGGTTACGCGTCAGGCTCCACAACAATGGTTCAAACACAGCCGCTATTTTTGTAGCACACTTATAACCGCTAGTTGTGTTTGTCTCTGGGGCCACTAATATCAGGAAGGACACCCCAAACTACGTGCCAACGGGCAACGGGTGCGTGCTACTTGCTTACACATTTTCATATGCTAGTTGCTTACTACTTCTAGTGCCGGTAGGGCAGTCCACAGCATGGCAGATATATAGCGATGAACGCATCCCTTAATGGTAAGTTATAGTAGCTTTTTGTAGTTTTACGGTTAAAAAATATAGTAGTTTATTCTAAAAAAAAATATAGTAGTTTTTTGTAGTTAACATATCCTGTAACTTTATTTCTGACTCGGCAAAACTATACTTACTGGTAAGAAAGAACAAGTTTATCGAGGATTCTTCCTATTAATGCGGGATGTTTAGGCGCATGCACATACTGTAAGACAAAGCAGGCCCGTGGTCATTTGGGAAGCAGTACCATTGACAGCTTGGTAAGTATATACAGAATTTGTCTATTGTGGAGCAATGCTGCTGTTGCTTCAAACTCCATGTAAATCATTTGAGCTTCAATCTATTGCAGGTGGATCGTGTGAAAACTGTTGTCTCCGAAGGTGTCCGGGAGATCTGGTTGAGCAGCGAAGATACTGGTGCTTATGGTAATCTCGATCCTCCTTTCATACTAGAGCATTTGAAGTAAATAGCTGCCGTTTTGTGTCATCCCTCCGTTTACTCTTTCCTCCATGTTCCTGTGCAATCTGGAAGTGATTCTGTTTTAACGGTATAGTTTAACTTCAACTCTTGTTCTGGAAAGCTTTTTAGCAGCAAACATACAACATGAATATTCTTTGTTTCTAACTTATATCCAGTGTCTTAACCTGGATCTGACTCAGTCTATGATTGCACATCCCAGGCAATGAATCGTGAATACACTGTTGGCGAGTTCAGAAAGGTAGTTGACACTCTGTGTGAGCTTGTCCCTGGAATGCAAATTGCTGCAGATACTATCTGTGGCTTTCCTGGTACGCTAAGCAAGTTCTCAGTTTAGCAATTCGCTCTTATTATTTATAAGTACATCTGAATGATATTTTATTAATTGAATGCCACAAAAGATGTTGCTGCTAATAGTTTGCACTGAACTGACATCCTATTTTCAGGTGAGACTGATGAAGATTTTTCTTAGACTGTTAACCTCGTAAAGGAATATCTATTCCCTCAAGTCCACATTTAACAGTTTTACCCCAGACCAGGTAAATTGTTCTTTCTCAAGCCACAATATTCTGTAAAACTAAGTCTTGGTTGCTGATATTCTTTTCCTACATGTACATCTACAACGTGATTTTTGTAGGGACGCCTGCTGCTAGGATGAAGAAGGTACCAAGCAATGAAGGGAAAAAGCGGAGTCGTGAATTGACTTCAGTTTTCGAATCATTTTCACCATACCAAGGAATGGAAGACAAAGTAGAGAGGATCTGGATCACCGAGATTGCGACTGATGGTGTTCACTTGGTAAGTGCATACCAATTCTTGTCACTGACCGCTAATCATGTTCATGCCCGGTGCAAAGCTTACCCTGAAATGATCTTTTCCTGCACAGGTTGGACATACCAAGGGATATATCCAGGTGCTGGTAATTGCTCCAGATAGCTTGTTAGGAACGTCAGCAAATGTGAAGATCACATCTGTTGGACGATGGTCTGTCATGGTGATGTGATAGAAGGATCTGTTGCAGTAGGAGAAGCACCGAAGCAAACTAGTGCCAAACTGCAGAAAGAAGACATACAGCAACAGGTGGAGGAAGCTGGTTGTTGTGCCACTGACTCTTGTGGCGCCTGTGCATGCTCCAATGAGGCACAACAGTTTGGCCCAGAACGATGTGAAGACACGTCTCATGCCCCGCAGACCTGTGGTGATGTTTACTCGTCAGGAGGCACTCCAGACTAAGCGTAGAGGGAACTGCGAAAGAAAGTGACAGCAGTGCAGCACATTTACTAGGGAAGGAACAGCAGGTGAAAGTAAATTAGGAGAGGGGCAAGTATAAATATTGACACGATTTTGTGGTAACACGGTTTGGCCGTCAGCTTTGCTGTAACGATAGCCCCGCTTGTAAATTGTAATCCTTACCAGCGAGATTTCATCGTCATCCTCCCCCTAGGCTAAGGCGGTGTTCGTAACTTGTACTGGTTGTTCTCGAACGTGTCGCTGATCAATTTTGGCGGTTTGTTTACTCGATCTGTTCTGTATGTCGTCGCAAAATTGTGCCACTATACAAATACATGGTTGCGCCAGCAGATGCTAGACTGGCTGGTCTAGCACTCCGGATAGCACCCTCGTGGTTCGATCCTCCAATGAGACGAATTGCGGTGTCGAAGGTAAAAAATTCCCCACATCTATCCCACGTTATCCAAAGCACATGTTTGTGGCACCGATCTAATCACAGGGTAACGAGCCGCTGAGCGCGGCCTGAGGGCGGGCGGACAGGGCGGTGGCCCTGGGCCCCAATCCCAGGTATATACGTACTATAGTATTCAGTAGTATATCCGTTGCTTGGTTAAGACTCAGCAGTGCAGTTTGCGTTGTTTGCTAGCCAGCCCCAGAAGGCCTTCGGCAACTCCCGACTCCTACTATCTGGCTGACTCCTATACTAGGCATAGCTCTGACTGCTTCGTATGAACCAGGACACGCAAGCACGAGTAGATGAATTAATATGATCGCAGAGATGGTCTATACATAAGTTTTTTTTAAAGAATAATTCAAGCACTTCAAGAGATTCAAACAAGTTGGTGATAGTTGTTGTCGAGGAACCAAAACATACCATCATTAATGACTTCACATCGAGGAACGCTAAAAAAATTAAAATATATACGAATTGTTTCTTATGAATATTGCTTTTGCATATGTAGTTAAGTGTTTACCAATAATATTTCTTATATATAATATAAGCGTTTTGTTCATATGTATATAAGGGCCCCTAAATTTAGGTTTTGCCCTGGCCCCCTAAACACTCGGGGCCGGCCCTGGGAGTCACCTACCTTAATGCGAATGCTGAGGGGCACATGCAATCTCTCCGGAGTCCGAGTTTTTTTAAATACATAGTTGCAAACAAGTTTTCTCACAGCCTTCTGATGCTGCATCAAGGATCAGGGTTTGGTGAAAGTGAAGAACATGATGTTATTTGCTACTGTGTTTGGAATAATAATTTGGTAGTGCACCCATACCCAAGGCTTGACTTCGACTGTGTGTCATCACTTTTTTTTTTGGAAGAAAACTGTGTCATTACTTTTCTTTTGAAAGAAAACTGTGTATCCTCACTCGTCAGACAAAGATAACCGAAGAAGTGAGCAGGTACCAAATAAACAGGCCGGAGGAAAAAAAAAAGCAGGCACCAACAAACAGGCTGAAGCACAAAATAGGGAAAAAAAAAATCAAGCAAAATGAATGTCGGGGCAGGGATACATTTTCAGAGATACGCGCCTTTGCATCTTTGGGACAGAGACAGATACGAACGGTCGATCCGTGAAAGGACTTGGAATGGGCACTCACCGATGGTATACGTCCATCCTCTGCACTGGCAGGCGGCAGGCCTGCTGGGCACGGCCAGTCGCCCAGTCCGCCACCGATCCTAACACCGTCGTCGACGGTGAAGAGTAGCTGTGCAGTGTGCACACAGCCGCAGAAGCGACCAGGAGATCCAGCCCCCGGCCCCCGCCGAACTACGGCATTGTAGTTGTAGGCGTCTTGCTTAGTCTCTAGGAGATACGTACGTACCCTTGCTTGCCCTTGTGTACGTAGACACAGACACAGCGCCGATCACTTCCTTGGTCCTTGCCAAGTTGTTGCCATGTGCGCGGGACGGTGCGTTCATATATCTTGTACCGTGGACAAGCGTATCCTACAAACAAGTGGTAGTGGCACGTACGTGCACCGTGTCAGCTCGTGTTTGGCCGTTTTTACCAGCCATATCCCATCTTCTATTTGCGGATGATAGTATTTTCTTCACGAGAGGAGATGCCAAGAACCTTCAAGCTCTAAATGAGGTGCTGCAAACTTATAGTGAAGGATCGGGTCAGCGAATTAATTTTGAAAAATCTTCGGTTTTCTTTGGTGGAAGGACAGGCCTGGTGCAAGCGGTAGAGTCTTACCGCATGTGACTGAAAGGTCCCGGGTTTGAGTTGTGGTCTCCTCGCATTGTATAGGCGAGGGTAACGCTTGCCACTGACACTCTTCCCCAGACCCCACACAGAACGGGAGCTCTCTACACTGGGTACATCCTTTTTCAGTTTTCTTTGGTGATCATTGCCCAGAGCATATCAAGGACGAATAATGACGTCTCAATGTCCGTTGTGAGGCCATACGAACCAATTACTTGGGTATGCCATCTTAGGTAGGAAAGATCTCCTACAGATATATTTAATTTCCTACCCCACCGTATGTGGAAGAAAATAAGAGGATGGAGTGACCGCCCCCTCTCAAGGGATGGTAAGGAAATAATGTTGAAGTCAGTTATCCAAGCTATCCCATAGGCTCTGTTCGCTTCTCTTATAATCTGTTTTTTCAGCTTATTTTTTTTAGCCAGAACAGTGTTTTTCTCTCACAACAAATCAGCCGGAACAGTGTTTCAGCTTGTTTTTTCAGCGAAGCGAACGGGGCCAACAATTTGTGAGCTGCTTCTGCTTACCAGCTACAATTTGTGATAGAATGAGGACAACAATATTGAACCACTGGTGGGGAATTGAAGATGGTAAGAACAAATTGCATTGACGATCCTAGGAATGGTTAACGACACCAAAAGCCATGGGTGGTATGGGATTTCGAGATATGGAACTCTTCAATCAGGCAATGCTAGGAAAGCAATGTTGGAGAATTCTTACAGTACCTGATTCACTGTCGACTAAACGTGCTCGGCAGTCCACCGAGGGATATACCCACGATGGTAGATTTGTCGTAGAGGTGAGCGAGATCAGGAGCGGGATGGTGGCAAGACACAAGATTTAGACAGGTTCAGACCGTCAGCTTTACGTAATACCCTAATCCTGTGTCCCGTCGGTTTGTATTAGTTATCATATATTATTGCATGTCTTTTGAGGGGGTCCTGTACCCGCCTTATATAGCCCGGGGTAGGGTTACATGCCGGTTAGGTTAGAGTCCGATCGGGTAAGAGATAATCTATACATGGAATCATACATTCAACATATCCTAACAGATTCTATGCAATCTTTGGAATGTCGACGAGGTGCCTCGCGGCGCGCGCCGAGCTGTGCCGTGCACCGCAAGCCTCTGTCTTATGGGCTGGATCGCCCCTATTGGTGCGGCCCATGTAGTTTGCCGTAGGTACCTGGGGTCAGACCCCCCCCCCCCCTCGCAGCTAGTCCCCGAGCCTTGTATCCGCTTGGTGACGTCGTCTTGTTCAAGTCCAAGCAGCTCCACTGATGATCCGAGCAATAAAAACCGAGACCGACCAGTTCGACTGGTGATTCGAGCGGTGAAGGTACGTGCCGACCAGCAAAACTGGCCTGCCGACCTGTTGAGTCTGCTGCCGACCAGCGCAACCAGCCGACAGACCTCGGACTTAGCCAAGTGAGGTTCACCAATAGGATGTAAGGAGCTCCAGAGAAAAATTCGAGAATTCTTGGTCGGTGAAGTGTACACACTTAAGTGCTAGTTGCAAATGCGTCGATGACGTGGTCACCAGAGCAGAGCAAAGGCATTAAATAACAAACTCGATGTAGTCAAAGCACCATGGAGAAGAAACAGTACATGCACCGCAAGGTGCATTGTACACTATGTAGTCCCCGAGCCTGTTGGAAGATGAATAAAAAATGCAGTCCCTAGCGTAGCTGCGAAAGCAACCAGTCCCCGGCGTAGCCAAAGAATCCAATGATCGAAAAAATCAGTACATTCACCGCAAGGTGAAGTGTACACACTTAGTCCCTGAGCCTGATTGAAGATGAAGGTATGAACCTTGTAGCAAGGTCAAAGAAAAAGCCTTGAAAATATGCCACCTAATTGGAGAAAATCTTCCACGGAGTAACATCCAGAAAATCACAAAGGCGCAATTAACGCCTCAATTATCGGAGCAACATGTGAAACCGAACCGGCCGTTGTATCTTCCAAGTGAAGGAGACCGTGACGGCCCACAAGACGGCCCATTAAAGGCGTCTACGGAGAATTAGGAGCGACGCGCATTAACCGTACACAGGCGTGTGCGCGTGGCGCATCGGTTGCGCGAGCAAGCGCGCGTGGTGCAACACCGTTTCCTAGAAACCCTGGAGAGGAAGGGGCGGAGGTGAACCAATATAAAGCACACTCTGCCCCGTGGCGCATTCCATTTCGCTTGAGCGGTTGCACAGTTCTCTCGTCTTCTTCCTCGAGCGACCTAGAATCACTCCGCCGCCGCCACCACCCACGCCTGTCCTTGAGTACCCTAGCCCAGCACGCAGGTAGAGCGAGCACAGCGAGTCCCTAGATCCAGTTCCAAGTAATGGCGCCTTCCAAGAAGTCGCGGAAAATGACCGCTCACAACAAGGAATGGGTGGCTTCCACCAGCACCCAACAGGATCTAGAGGAGTTGGTGTTTGATGGAGTCCTTCCCGATCAAGCGACGGCCGCATGGCAGCCCACCGTAGGTGAGCTCTATCCATCCCCTAATGACGACGAGCTTGTGGTATTCGAAGATTTCTTTCGCCGTGGATTTGGTTTGCCGGCACATCCCTTCTTCCGCAAACTCCTTGCGTACTATGGCATATGCCTCATCCATCTCAACCCAAATAGCATACTTCATCTCTCAATCTTTATCAATCTGTGCAAGGCGTATCTCAGCATTGAGCCCCATTGCAATCTTTTTTGGTACCTCTTCCACCTCAAATCTTTTTCTAGAGCAAAAGTTGTCGGTGCAACATATCTTGTGCTGTGAGATGGGAAGGTGGCAGAGTACAAACCCATCCCTCTAAGCACATCGAACAAGGGGTGGAAGGCAAAATGGTTCTACACCGAAAACATAGAGTTTGGACTTTCTGGAGATATTGACTCTGAACAAAAAACTAATCCAAACTGGTCGGCGAGACCGAGCAGTGATGAAATGGTGCAAGTGGAGGAGCTTCTGGATCTTCTTGCCCGTGTCAACACCAATGGGGTAGAGTGCACCCAGAACTTCATCAGTCGTCGAATCCAGCCATGCAAAGAAAGGTCTCATTCGGCCTATGAGTATCGGCAGGAAGATTTCGTGCGGGAAGCGCCTGAGGCGATATACAATGAAATTGACGGACGAGTGGCGAAGTTCTTCACCATTAAGAAGACTACGGAGATAAGGCACCCTCAAAGGGCCTTTGGTTTGATGAATCCACCTCCGGAGGTAAGGAATTTCAAATAGTATTGTCTTGTATTTTCGCTGCCCGTTCTTTGCCTGAGACCTGTTTGATGATTTGCCATGCAGGACCGGAGGGCGTACATCTCTGATGTCCCAAACGGGACATGACCGACTAGTGAAGACCGATACAAAAAGCCTCGGACTGAAGCTGAGATGGCGGCGGTGATGCGTAGGAGGACGATGAGTAGCTCATCAGACGGGCGAGAGACTACCCCAAGTCCTGGCCAACGCATCCTGCACAGCGGCAAGGAGACAATTCACGAAGCGTCGGTGGAGAAGAAGAAGAGAAAAGTGGCAATGCCACCCCACCGCGAACGCGGGATTAGCATCAAGGACTCCCCGCCCCGCCAGTGCTGAAAGTACATGCACATGTCGGAAAGTGAAGACGATGATCCGGAGGACACAAAGATGCTATCCTCAAGGGCTGCCCACAAAGGGCTTGCTGCCCCTCCTCCTCTGGCAAACAAGGGTCCTAGCTCGGCAATGGGCGCCGAGCAGACACAAAGCCCTGGTTGGTAGGCAGAAAGTCCTGCCGACCAAGTTGGAGCTGAAGTCCTCAACAAAAGATGCTCGACAGTCCACCGAGAGGGCTACCCACGATGGTAGATTGATTGGTAGAGGTGTGCATGATCAGGAATCTGATGGTAACAGAGACACAAGACATAAGATCTATACAGGTTTAGGCCGTCAATGTGACATAAAACCCTACATCCTGTGTCTGTTGGTTTGTATTGATCTAGATGACCATGTAGCTATCGACTAGGAGACCCCTGCCCTCCTTATATACTCTAGAGAGGTAGGGTTACAAAGAAATATCCTATTTGGTATTACAATATCTAATAAATCACATCTTCTTTAGCCTTGCGTTGCACGCCTTGATCGTGTGGGCCGGCCCACCTCTGATGGTGCAGCCCATGTCTTGTCTTGTGGGTACCGGGGGTCATATCCTCCACAGCTAGTCCCCGAGCGCCTTGTATTCGCTTGGTGACGCCATCTTAAACAAGTCCGAGCAGTTTAACACGAAGTCGATCAGTTTTGCTGATGACCTGGATGGCGAAAATCGAAGCCGACCAGTTAATCGGGTGACCTGGGCGGTGAAAGTCGAAGCCGACTAGTAAAACTGGTGACCTGAGCGGTGAAAGTATGAGCCGACCAGTTTAACTGATTAACCGATCTCGGACTTAGCCAAGTAAGGCTTGTCGGAACGATGTAAGGGGCTCAAGATTAAATTGAAAAAATTCTCCAGGCGAAGTGTAGCCACTTAGACTCCGTTTGCGAGGAATCATCCATGACTTAGTCAATAAGGAGGGTAAATCAAGAAAAGAGCACTACATTCACCGCTAGGTGAAGTATAACCACTTAGTCCCCGAGCCTACTAAAAGATGAAGAAATAAATCTTGTAGTAGGGTCAAAGAAAATAAGCCTAAAAGCTTGCCAACGTCATCTGTCATGTGCATATCAAGACCCCAGACGTGCTACCCAAGATCAGCACCCTGATCCGAACAGCATGGAGCAAGTTGATAGCACACCGATGAGACGTAGCAAGATCCGACCACCAAGGGAGTCCCCAACTTAGCTGGCGACTCTTGCACGAAGAATCCGAACGCCGAGGAGTCCCTAGCTTAGCTGGCGACGCTTGCACGAAGAATCCGAACGCCGAGGAGTCCCCAGCTTAGCTGGCGAGCCCCCAGCGTAACTGACGATGAAGCGACGAAAAATCCAAATGCTGAGGAGTCCCAGCTTAGCTAGTGAGCCCCAGCATAGTTGACGATGAAGCGATGGATAATCCGACCAGTTGGTTGGCGAAGAATCGAGCACCGAGCAGCCCAACCAACTGGTCGGCGACGAAGTAAGTGCCGAGTAGAAGTGGACGTCGAACAGTCAGACCAACTGGTTGGCGATGAAGTTCATGAACCTAGCGGTCCGACCAATTGATTAGCGGAGAAGTCCGAAGGCCAGGTGGTACGACCACCCGGATGATGATCCTGCAATAAATATGTAGAATGGGTAGTACACGATGTAAAAATAAATATATAAACTCAGCGATGAAGGCAGCAGAGCGGAATAGATAAACATTATGTTTGTATAAAGTGTTCATATTTTAAATATGAATATTTTCCTTCCAGTTGGTTCTGTATTGTATCACTAGCCCCGACTATCCCAAGTCCCATAGCGCGGAGTGGCCGGCACCCTTGTACGCGTAAGAGAAAGAGCGTCGCCAAGGAGCTGCTGCTGACTGCCCATAACGCAGAGCGTGACTCATGCACGTGTAGGAGCGAAGTCGAGGACATGGCCGCTTCTGGATAACACAAGTGAGAACGTGACTGGTCGACGAGTTTACGGAGAATATGTTCAAGATATTGCATTATGGAGCATCTCAAACAAAGAGATATTAAACGTGGAGAGATTTAATTATGGAGAATCACCGGAGAAATAATAATTGGAGAAGCATGGCGAAAACTCGGAGAAAATAATTGGAGAAAGCTGTATTAAATGCAGATATAGGAGAAATACTTAGCTTTAGTCAAAACGTCTTGTCGGCGGTGTTGACGAAATTGCCCAGCCCTTGAGCTTTCTGGCATGTCATTATGGCGGCGTTCTTCGCGGCGATCATCATTGCGATGCGATAGGCGATCGGAGCGAGTAGTCTGGGTGACTTCGTCCTCATATTATTGGTCGGCCTTAGGCAGATCAGATTTAGGGAGATCGTAGCTGCATACGATTTGGTCAGAGAGACGATGCGACATGGCACTTTAATAGCCGGCGGAGTAGAGTAATCGGCGTATATGATGTCCGGCTCGCGTCTACGCAGCGGAGTTGTAGGCGTAGTTGAGGGCGAGGACCGATGAGTCATGATGGAAGACGAGATGATCGCCGCTGTGAATAACCATAGAAGCGTATGTAGATACACAGAGACATAAACATGCAATATGATATTAAATTAGAAGAAAGGAATAGGACTTAGCTGGTCAACAAGCCGCCGGGCGTGTTTTGCTTGGGACCTCCATGCATGCATGCGTGTATGTGTGTATATGTATATACTCCCGTATATATGCAAGCCGATTAGTGCATAGCACTGTATATCATGTGTCCTCCTTTTTGCTTGTAACACGTGCACGATCGTGACCACGGACCGCCGCTCGTCGTAACGGAGTCCTGTTGCGGGCCCGCTTGATGTGCGTGGTGGTACTTGGTTCCGTGATGATCCTTCCGTCGAGGGTGCCGCGCTTGGGGCTCGTCGACGAGGCTGAGAAGCCAGTGCCTGGAGCTGATCCGAACGGGACCAATTTCGCACCAAATCCGATCGATCAGATCAGATTTCATTGGAGCAGAACTGCCAGCGTATCGGCGGCTGCTGTTTGTTGCGCCGAGTCCCGCCGGACAAAGATGACGAGGAAAGCCCCCATCTTGATCGGACGTCGCGGCGGTCTTGCTGGTGTACGATTCAGCACCTCCCCGACGGCGGCCTGTACGAGCGGTTGTACGCCTAGGGCCGTCGTCCAGAACGTGTTGTTGATTTTGAGGTACGTTATCAGGTTCGTCGGAGGATCAAACGCACATCTCTACCTGGCGCGTCAATTGTCGACAAAAGATGCTCGGCGGTCTACCGAGAGGGCTACCCACGATGGTAGATTGATTGGTAGAGGCACGCGTGATCAGGAACCGGATGGTAACAGAGACACAAGACATAAGATTTATACAGGTTCAAGCTGTTAATGTGACGTAAAACCCTACGTCCTATGCTCTGTTGGTTTGTATTGATCTGGATGACCATGTAGCTGTCGACTAGGGGACCCCTGCCCCTCCTTATATACTATGGAGGGGTAGGGTTACAAAAAAATATCTTATTTGGTATTATAATATCTAATAAATCATATTTTCTTGTAGCCCTGCGTTGCACGCCTTGATCGTGTGAACCGGGCCACCTCTGATGGTGCGGCCCATGTTTGTGGGTACCGAGGGTCATATCCCCCACATTCACTTTGTGCCAGAGTGCTCAAAGGGTGTTATTTTCTAAACTGCACATTTTGGGATGCGCCTCGGCCAAGAAGCTCTTCGTTCACATGGCGTAGCCTTATGTATGGTAAGGAAATATTGATGAAAGGTATTATGTGGAGAGTAGAAAATGGACAAAACTATTCGTATAAATAAGGATAACTGGGTTCAGAGCACAACTATTATTAAACCAGTTGTTCATCTGCCAGAAGATTTGAAGGCGCATTCTCTTATAGATGAGGTTGCTGGCACATGGAATGAGGACATTGTCCGATCATACTTCAGTGAAGATGATGCCGAAAAGATCCTAAGAATACCATTATGCTACACTTCATGTGAGGATTTTTCATCTTGGCCTCACACCAAATCAGGAATATATACTGTCAAATCAGCATATTCACTCAAAAGATTGGAAAGCCTTCATCACTTTTTAAGCGAAAATGGCAGAGGTGAACCTTCAAATCAACATGAGATGTCTAAATTATGGAAGCGACTATGGGCAATCAAAGCACCACCAAAAATGAAAATAATCCTATGGAGAATGGCTCATGATTGCTTGCCAACAGGAGCGCAACTAAAGTATAGACATATTCCTGCTTCTGATGCTGGTTGCTTTTGTGAAAGAGAAGAAACAGTGGAGCATGCCATTTTAATGTGCCAATATGCTTCAGAGGTATGCCATCAAGTTAAAAAGTGTTTTGATATAAATTGAAAGCCTCATGCTTTTATACATATCAAACAATGGCTTTTTGATTTCTTAGATAGAGCAAAGGATGATGAAGCCAAAACATTTACAATCACTGTGTGGCACATTTCAGAGGCAAGAAATGCAATTAGGAATGGAGAGAATATGTTGCATCCTCATTCCATTGCTGAACGAACAAAAGCTTACATAGAGATGGTATTGATGCACTCTACAAAACAATCCGCCGAGTCTAATTGATTGGCCCCTAAATGGACTCCACTGCCGGATGGTTGGTTGATGCTCAATGTAGATGCAGCCACCTTTAAAGATCCTTCTCGTATCAAAATAGGTGGAGTGATTCGTGATCATCTTGGGGATTTCAAAATGACATTATGTAAGAAGATGAACAGAGTTGAAGATCCTGAGTTGGTTGAAATTTTAGCAATTCGATGTGTTATTTTGTTTGTAAAAGAACGAAATCTTCAGCATATCATTGTGGCTTCTGACTGTCAAAACATCATCAAAAAATATAATCACCGCATCTAGATAGATCTCAAGTTGAAGCCATTGTGTGTGATGTAAAAAACTTAGTATGTGAAGCTTCTATCTCTTTAATGTACATTCAGAGAAGTTGCAATGAGGCAGCTCATGTAATAGCTTGGCTAGCTGATCAGTTCTCTGGTCCTTTGGTGTAATGAGGCTCCGGATGCAATTCGGGCCATCCTTTGTAACCATATGTTAATATAATATAATGCTGCCTTTTTCAAAAAAACAACCGCCCGCCCAGCTTGTATTTGCTACTGTGTTTGGAATAGTTTGGTAGTGCACCGATACCCAACGCTTAGACTAAGATTGTGTGCCATCACTCATCAGGCAAAGGTTACTGAAAAAATAGGAAAAGTGAGCAGGCACAAAACAAACAGGCGGAAGCACTCACAAAAAAAAGGGAAACCGAGACAGAAAAGGTGAGCAGGTACCAAGCAAACAGGCTGAAGCACAGAAGATCCAAACCAAAAAAAAAAAAAACCCGCTAATGCACCAACATGGGCGTACGTTCCGCGTCGGTCAGTCCGGACGTGGCTGCTGGGCCGCGGACCGGCCCATAGGCCTGCTACCCTCATCGGCATACGCGGTTCTCCAAAAAAATAAAAAAATAAAAGAGAGCTACATTTCTTATCTTTCTCATTCGCATCGGCTTCACTACACCGCCCGCCCTTCGGTCACGTACGCACGAGCGCCGTCGCCATCCGCATACGCACGAGCGTCGAGCGTCGCCGAGCCGCGTACGAGCTCCACCCGCCCCGCTACGCCACCTGCCCGTGGTGAGGAAGACCGCTGCCGCCTCCACTACGGGGGCCGAACGCCTGGTCGGCGGCCAAGAAGATCTCCACCTCCGCCTACCCAGCTCGTTGCGGTCGGGTGTGGAGCTCGCCTGCGTGCAGCTCCTGGCAGCTCGGGCGGAGCCCGCCCACGCACATCTCGTGTCCCGCCTACCCAGTTCAGAGTGTACACGCCAACCGCCCATAGGTTAGCTCCGGCCTGAACCAAAGTGGAAACTCCTACGATGGAACTAAACATGACTTCGCCCAACAAGCAGCCTGAACCCTGAAGCGCCGCCAACGACGTGAGGTTTGGTCTTGGCCGCGACGGGGGCTGCAAGCCCTGAGAATCCGATCGGGACAGACGCGTAGGGAATTAGGGATGCCATAATCGTGCGGAGACGAGGGGGTTCATAGACTGTGTCCCAAGGTTCAGTGCGGTCGACACGTTCGTGATGGATATGCATAGAAGGCCAGCTGCTGACACTGGTTGAAGCACCGAAATCATGGCCTGTTCACAAGACCAAAGAAAAATACTGACACTCAACATGGACTTGGATCGGGAGAATGAGGATCAAAACTGATCTAAAAGCTAAAAGGATCAGGCTTACCTCTTTGTCCAGAGGAAACAGTGGTCCTCATTGAATTTGTTGCTCAGACGTGGCAACGTTGGCCTTCCGTCCTGCAAATAATATTTGTAGAGAAACGTCAAAATTGTCCCCCTTGCACACAAATTGCCCCACCGACTCACCGAATGAAAAGATGATAATAACTTATTTCTACGAACTAGTAGCAACTAAAAAATAACCATAGTTCATCTAAAAAGGACTAATAAATAATACTAATTTTTAGCCAAACTTAAACTAATTGACTGGGTGAGCCACAGGAGGCGCGAGAGGAGGGATAGAGAGAAAATGAAACGGGACCCTACAGTACACATTCAACGATTTCACCTCACTATTAAATCAAAACACCACATACCATTTTTTGCAGATCATTGAGGAATTCAGAGACTTAACAATTCCTGAATGGAACTTCAGATTTCTTCTGGAGCTCAAACATCAGAATCTGTTGAAGCAACTGAAAATTTAATGGAAACAAAGGGGACAGATTAAATGGGTGACTTTGGGAGATGCAAGCACAAAGTTTTTTCATGCCAATGCCACAATTTTTTAGATAATTAGGCATTTTCATAGTCAATTTAATCCAGAAATATAACATTAGTAGGTTCGTGATGGCATATATGTACATGTGTATATCTCTAACGAACGCTACAGCATGCAGAGATGACATACAGTAAAAGCGCAAAGTATAGTAATCATAGAGATTAGATTGTACCCAGCGGAGGGTCCTATGCCGAGGGCATCGGAGGCTCCATTCGCACTAGTCGACATAGTACGTTGCTCGAAGTCGTGGACCACAGTCGGTGCAGTACGATGTTCCCAGTGCAGTCCCATGAACGGATCACTAGAAAGAAGATGCCTTACTGTTCCGCAGGCAATCACCGGGAAGAAGACGGGTTCCGAGAGCGATCACCACCAGGAAGAAGGCGTACGTGGATGAGCAGTCACAGATTGCTCCCCAAAAACCTAATCGTCGCACACCCCGTGCAAGGTTCTCAGGCGGGCGAGGGTTCCGGAGGCACCTGCTCTCCCGCTACTTCGTGCGCACAGAGGTACGAGACGGGAAAGCTAGAGGGCTGCTGAGATGTGGTTTCTCTCGGGAGCGGTTGCCGAAGACGGAGATCTAGACTGGCGGAGGACTACGGATATATGGCTGCGACAGGAAGGGAGAAAGGCAGCGGAGAATTCCACGAGATAGAGAAGCGGAAGCGGAAAGGACGGTAACTGATACAATCAGTTCGCCTCCACCATCAAAGGAAGTAACTCCCGTGATTATATGGATTAAGTGGCAAAAGACTGGCCATGCCCGCCCGCTCGATCGCCGCCTGTCTGCCTGCCTGCCACGGCACGCCTCGGCCTCGGCCCGCGCCCACGCCCATGCCCACAGCCCGGCCCGGCCGACCGTGACGGCGGCGGCGCGCACGCGTGTGGCACGCTTATGTCCTTTTTCTCAGCTTCTCAATTAAGATGAATAATTTCCAACCATATAAGCTGAGTCAACGTTCAGTCAAAATCCCGTATGGTATTAAACCATACAACGCTTAATGTTACGTACCATAGAGTTTTATTTGATTTATTAAATATTATATGGGCCAAGCCCATATTATATCCAACAATCCCCACCAAACTCTAGGGTTTGTGACAAAGTAGTCTCAGAACCATATTTCTTTTATATACCAGTGTTTCGATGGAGACTATTAAGTTAAACATCTATCTAGAGCAATAGTTTCACTCAGTCACAACTGAACAATGGAATAGGCATTGAATTGCCAGTTTTGTGTGAGGTGAATGTCACTAAAGTTCTTAGCTAATACTTGGCTGCAAAAGACATCCCCTCTATTTAAAGCATATAAGTCATACTCTAGTGCCTTTTATGAGTATTTAGAGATCACCCAAATCTCATAGACTGTGACCAGCAGTCTGACTCATATAGGTGTGCTCCTCAAAAGATATTCTGTAGGACAACATCTTTGCTTTAGCAAGCCACTTGGAACACATTAAGGTAAAAACCAACCTGCCTTACAGATAGGAAAGATGTGCATCAGAGATGAGTCTTGCTAAGGATCTTTCCTCACAATTTACTCCTAGCTTGCTTCACCATCCTACTTCACGGGATCTCCGATCACATAGAACAGGTTACCACTATAGTAAATTTCAAGTGGGTCTCAAACCCATCTCTCTCGATACACTTTCTATCACATTGCGTGACAGACCCTTAGTGAATTGATCTGCCAGATTGTTAGACGTGTGAACATAGTCCAACACTATTACTCTGGAGTTTCTCAATTTTCTAACAGATTTCAGTCGTCTCTTAACATGCATTGTGGACTTCATGTTATCCTTAGAACTGTTAACCTTCATAATCACAGTCTGGTTATCACAGTTCATAGAAATAGCCGGTATGCGTTTTTCAACAACAAGTAAATCCATAAGGAGATCACAAAGCCACTCGGCCTCAGAGCTAGCGGTGTCTAGTGCTGTGAGTTCTGCTTCCATTGTAGACTTCGTTAAGATAGTCGGCTTGCAAGACTTTCAGGAAACAGCGCCACCTCCAAGAGAAAACACATATCCACTTGTTGCATAAAGCTCATCAGCATCAGAGATCCAGTTGGCATTACAATAGCCTTCCAGCACTTTCGGATGTCTGGTATAATGAATACCATAGCTCATGGTGCCTTTTAGATTGCGCATTACTCTCTCATGAGCACGCCAGAGATCATCCCCGGGTTTGACACAAACCGGCACAGCTTGCACACAGCAAATGAGATGTCAGGCCTTATTGCACTAGCAAGATACATGAGTGAACCAATGATCTGGGAATATCTCAACTGATCCCTTGCTATTCTCTGATTTTTTTCTCAATAGCATACTAGGGTCATAAGGTGTAGGAGCAGGTGCATAGTCACTAAACCCAAAGCGACTTAACACCTTTTCCACATAGTGGGATTATAGCAGAGTTACCCCACCATCACTTTCTCTCAGAAGCTTGATATTAAGAATCACATTAGCCTCTCCCAAATCTTTCATTTCAAAATTGTTAGTTAAAAATTCCTTCACCTCCTCAATCACTTTGAGGCTGGATCCAAAGATCAGTATGTCATCAACATATAAGAACAAAATGGCTCATTCACCCCCAACATACCGATAGTACACATATTTGTCAGCTTCATTCACAGCAAAGCCAGCAGATATTAAAGTTCCATTGAACTTCTCAGGCCACTGCTTAGGAGCTTGTTTCAGGCCATATAATGACGTTAATAATTTATACACCTTGCCTTCTTGACCATTTGCTACAAAACCATCCGGCTGATCCATATAGATCTCCTCCTCCAACTCTCCGTTTAGGAAAGCTGTCTTAACATCTATTTAATGAACGATGAGACCATAAGAGGCTACCAGTGAAAGCTAAACTCGAATTATAGTCAATCGGGCGACCGGTGAATAAGTGTCAAAGAAATTCTCACCTTCCTTTTGAGTATAACCCTTGGCCACAAGCCTTGCCTTGTACCTCTCGATAGTACCATCAGGCCTAAGCTTTTTCTTGAACACCCATTTGCACCCTATAGGCTTGCACCCATAGGGACGATCAACTATTTCTCAAGTTCCATTAGACATAACATATTCCATCTCACACCGTACGACTTCTTTCCATAAGTCAGCATCAGGAGAGGAATATGCCTCTTCAATGGTCGTTGGTGTGTCATCCACAAGGTACACAATATAGTCATCATCAAAAGACTTTGCAGTCCTCTATCTCTTACTCTTTCTAGTGACTATAGTGTCATCCTCCTCAGGATTTTGCATATAGGGTTCCTTAGTTTGTTCTATCGGAGTAAAATTTTCATGCTCATGGGGAATTATAAATTCATGACCAGTCGTGCTAGGTGCATTTTTCATGGGAAACTCATTCTCAAAAAAATGTAGTGTCTCTAGATTCCATGATTGTATCAACAACTATTTCAGGAACACTAGAATTTATGATTAAAAATCTATAACCCACGTTGTGAATAGCATAACCAAGAAAAACACAATCAACAGCCTTTGGTCCAAGCTTTCGCTTTTTGTTTATTTGCACATTCACCTTTGCCAAACAACCCAAAGTTCGTAGGTAAGAGAGATTTAATCTCTTTTTCTCCCATTCCTCGAATGGTATAATTTCTTTGTTCTTTGTGGGTACTTTATTCAGGACATGACATGCTGTCAATATAGCATCACCCCACCATTCCTTAGATAGTCCCGCAGTCTCTAACATGGCATTTACCAAATCAGTTAGTGCAATTCTTTCTCTCTGCAATCCCATTGGACTGTGGTGAGTATGGTGGCGTCCTCTCATGAATAATTCCATGCACCGCATAAAACTCAGAAAATTCATTTGAGAAATATTCTCCCCCGCGATCGGACCGCAAACGCTTAATTTTCTTCTCAAGTTGATTTTCTACCTCAGCTTTATAGACTTTAAAATAATGCAACGCTTCATGTTTAGTTTTCAATAAATACACGTAGCAAAATCTAGTACAATCATCTATAAATGTCATGAAGTATCGTCTACCGCCTTTAGTCAATTTACCATTCATTTCGCATAAATTAGAATGAACGAGTTCTAATGGTGCCAAGTTCCTCGCCTCAGCAGCCTTGTGAGGCTTGCGCGGTTGCTTCAATTGCACACACACCTGACACTTAGAATCTTTGACTAAGTTAAATTTCGGGATTAAATTCAGATTTGCAAGCCGCGTGAGACAGCCAAAATTAATATGACAAAGTCGTGAATGGCATATATTCGACTCATCTGAAACATTAACATTGTTCACTATTTTATTACACACATCATCAAGCAAAGATAAACGGAACAAGCCTCCACAATCATAACCTTTTTCAACAAGTGTTCCATATCTCGACACAACACACTTATTGGACTTAAGCACAATTTTAAAGCCATCACGACACATATAAGAAGCGCTAACAAGATTCTTCTTGATGGAGAGGACATGTTGCATGTTCTTTAATAGCACCGTCTTTCCCAAAGTAAACTTCAAAACGACCGTACCAGCACCAAGAACACGCGCATGCGAACCATTTCCCATCAGCAAGGCTCCAGTCCTACCGACCTGATAGGAAGTAAACAAAGAAACGTCAGCACATACATGGATATTAGCACCGCTGTCGATCCACCACTCAGGTGAAAGACAAACTGAAAGAACAAAGGGTAAAGAATTACCATACCTAAATGTTTCTCCTCCAGTCTCGCTAATCACCACGTTTGCTGATTTCTTTTCTTGCTTATATTTACGGTCTGGACACGCACTTGCCCAATGCTCATCACTCCCATAAACAAAGCAACCTCCACCTTTCTTATTGTTTTTCTTCTTAAACTATGCAGTTTGCTTAGGCTTTGCATTGCTGTTCTCTTGCACGTTCTTCTTCTTTTTATTACAGGATGCAAATGAGTTTTTCTTCTGTACTATATTGGCAGCGGAAGACTCAACTCCTTTTCCACGGTTGTCTTTTGCTCTCGCCCTCTCCTCAACATCAAGAGATCTAATAAGCTCAGCCACGCTAAACTTGTCTCTTGTGTTTTAGAGAAGTAGCAAAATCCCTCCAAAAAGGTGGCAGCTTAGCGATTATACCGTCAGCCACAAACTTGTCAGGCAACAAACATGGGAAATATTCTAGTTCCTTTGCTAGCGCCTGTATCTCATGAGCCTGTTCGACTACAGAACGGTTTTCAACCATTTTGTAATCATACAGCTGCTCCATAAGGTACAACTCACTGCCAGCATCAGAAACTCCAAACTTTACCTCAAGAGCATCCCATAACTATTTGCCTGATGTGCAAGATATGTAGTTTTTCTCATACTTAGGATGAAGTGCACTAATCACGACGCCTCGAAACAGGTTATCGACAGCCAAGAACTTTTGCTCCTCCTCAAGAGTAAACTGTTCAGGCTTCCCCTATGCGGCGTGATAACAGTTCATCGCAGTTAACCACAATACCATCTTTGCACACCATATCATGAAATTCTTGCCATCAAAATTATTTGGCTTCAAAACAGCAGCAAAACCACTGATAAAAAATTGCCTAACATTAGGTTTTTGGATTGTTAGATAATTAGGCATTTTCATAGTCAATTTAATCCAGAAATATAACATCAGCAGGTTCGTGACGGTATATATGTGCATGTGTATATCTCTAACGAACGCTACAGCATGCAGAGATGACATACAGATGAATACAGTAAAAGCGCAAAGTACAGTAATCACAGAGATTAGATTGTACCCAGTGGACGGTCCCATGCCGAGGGCATCGAAGGCTCCATTCGCACTAGTCGACATAGTGCGTTGCTCGAAGTCACAGACCACAGTCGATGCACGACGATGTTCGCAGTGTAGTCCCACGAACGGATCACTAGGAAGAAGACGCCTTGCTATTCCGCAGGCAATCACCGGGAAGAAGACGGGTTCCAAGAGCGATCACCACCAGGAAGAAGGCGTACGTGGATGAACAGTCATGGATCGCTCCCCAAAAACCTAATTGTTGACACAAAAATGTGACACACTGTGCCTCACACACAGCAAGCCGGAAAGCGTGGCTTCAATAGGGTCCTTGTGTGCTTCGTGATCCGGAAACGTGCCAGTCAGTTTGACCTGAAAAAGCTGGCAAGGGATAAAACAGTTAAATGCCAAACCGAAACATGTTGGGTGAGACCAGACAGTTCCATATATACGGCCCTGAAGCCACTTACAACGACATACAGCTATAGGAAGCTGTCTGCCAACAACTTTATAAACCATTCAGCTAACCGTAAGATGAGCACACGTAAAGATCCGATTGCCGAATGCATATGCATGGGAAGACATGTTTGAACAAGTGAAATTAATTATGAGTTAATGCATAACCAAGCTCAGCAGTCCAGCCGAGTTGGGGTCCATGAAGAAGGAACATGCAAATAAACATGATTAAACTAATCTAAAACCTGCATCTGCCGCACGACACCTAGTTTCGTTAAAGCTTAAACGTAATAAACATGCATGAACCCGCGACATGTGACAATCTAGATTAAAATAATTCAGCCATTATGAGCATGTTATCTATTTGCAAAGGTAATATGAAAAGCAATGATCATTGAAGCGCGAATAAAACCATAAGAGAGGGCCGAACAATATCAATCTAGATTGGGCAGAAGTGTGTTACAAATATATAGAATATTTAAAACATATAACACATGATAACTTAATGAATCTATTTAGATTTTGCCGTATCTAATAGAGCCGATAACTGTCTTGCTTTTACTAAGCATATTGAGCAAACGCCTGCCGCACGGTATCTACTCATAAACAAAGCATAAGCAAAGACTTCTTGATTGTCAAGCAAAGATCCGCCGCACGATCATTGAAAACAAACAAGACTACTTGCATCACGTCTAAATCCGCCGCATGATACTAAACATGATAACAAGGTTGTTGGAACTTACGGAGGTCGACGGATTGATGACTCCTCTCGAAGAACTCGACAACACGACAAAAGGACTCGAAAGTTGGCACGGGGCCGGTTGTATTGATTTGGTTGTGAACCCCTATTACAATGGTCGAGGGCCAATATTTATACCCTAGACAAAACACGAGTCCTAAAAGACTACGATTTTACAAAGGAAATCTTAAATAAACTTGGAAACTATGATTCCTTGCCCTAAACTCTCAGAGTCCTTTATTATTACAACTTCCATCTTTTCGATCGGCTTTGCCTGCCATCTTCTGCTTTCCCGAATGGAGTCACCACCTTTTGAAGTAACCGACTGCACAAGCATTTAGCCGACCGCTCGTTTTTGTTTGCCGAATATCCTTCTTCCCGCATGCGGGTCCACCTGCCATCCTCCAGAGTTGACCAAAATCCAGTGTTAACACATGCCCCCTCAATTTTGGGATAAAAGTTGTTTTATTCTGAAATTGACCATAAGCTCCTTCTTCCTCCTAGGTCAGCACCGTTCAACACCGCAGCCGCTGTCCAAAATTCAAGCTTTCAGCGCAACCTTGGACCCACTTCGAATCTTCAATGGCGACCTAGGATGAAATTCCAGAGGTAAACTTCACTTATATTCGGCAATTTCTACTCGATCTTCCCGTTCTTCTTTTGGCTTATTCCTCTTTGATTTCAATCACCCTTTAAAGGAATACAAGAATCAGATTTTGATCCCCTATGCTGCCAACCCCGATTCCTATTTTCTCGGCCCAATGGGAAATCCTGACCCTTTTGAAATTATCGAGAAGGAAACCCAAAGAATCCCTTTCAAATCTGGGATCACCTTACCAAACCGATGGCCAAACACGTTCAAGAATTGGCCATTTCCCCCAATCGCTGGATGGCGGAATTGGTACAAGAGAATGCTGGAGAAAAGCAGCAGCCACTGGGAAAGTCAAGACACCAGTCATTGTCTGGAATTATCCTTAGCAGAAACACCCAGAAACGATTCCCTTTTGATAGCAGCTTCCCATTTTTGGTCTGACACCATTAATGCCTTCATTTTTGGCCATGGTATGATGACCATCACTCTAGCCGACGTGTTCATGATGACTGGCTTGAACGTGTCACTACCAGTATACCCTTATAAGTATAAGAGCAAAAGTAATCAAAGAGCCGTCAGCTCTGGATGTGGATGGGTCAAATACATCCAGAACTACATGAATACATCTGGCACCATCTTTGACAAAGAATTGAAAGCCTTCATGAATATGTGGCTATGCAGATTCATCTTCTGTGGAAAATCCAATGAACCAACCTTGAATCACATGGTGATGGCTGAAGACTTAGCTGTAGGCACTCAGATCCCACTAGGCAAATATCTCTTAGGATCTGTTTATCATATGATGCATCAGATTACTCTTCAGATGCGCCAAGGTGGAGAAATCTCTTGTGTGAATGGTCCCTGGTGGCTAATCCAAATGTGGCTCTAGCTATACATGCATCAGATAACCTCTGTGAGCCTCTTCAATCTAAGTTTTCCTTCAGTTAACTATGCTGAAGGCAGTACAGCAAAGGTTAAGGCTTGTCAGACTTATGGGGAAGCAGCATCATCTATCAGCATTGACATAGACATCGGTCATTTCTTCAAGCTGTTTTTCAAAGGATTCGGTAATGTACTCTGGTTTCCTTACAGAGAAAATGAAAATTTGACCTTGCCCTGTAAGTTTAGCTATGAAATTGGTTGTTCAGGTCAAGAATCCACGGAGATCTTCAACTCCTTTATCAAACCTTGCACTCTGCCAACCAAATTTCATCATGGGAGGTTAGTGCAGTCCACCTATGAGTTCTACTATCCAAATATGGTGGCCAGACAATTAGGATGTGGCCAGCTGCCCCCAAGATTCCTCTTCTCAACAATCATAAAGTCAAGGGAAGTAATAACAGAAAGAATGGAAGCCAAAAAAATCTTTGAATTAGGATGGGAATTGCCAACATACGAACCATCTCCATTTGGGCTAATAGATGTTGCTCATCCCTTCTTTGTCTCCTGGTGGCAAGAATGGCATGCTCATATCTTCAATATATCAGTTCATCCTTTATGCAAAAACTTGCAGCCCGATTTTACTTCTGATAGTGAGGTAATTTCATTATGCTCATCATTTCCTGCTCTTGAATTCACTTCTTATTTTAACATCTGGTTATGCATAGGATCTTGAGTCTACTCCCCCAGCCAAAGCAATCCAGTACTATTCAGCTGGTCCCAAGCCTGCTTTGGGATTTGATGCTCCAAAATTAAAGGAATTCATAAAAACTCCTGCAACTTTGGATTCAGTACCTTTAAAGGCACTCATGAGAACTCCTGCTACTTCAGCTGCTGCATCTTCAAGAGGAAAAAACAAAAGGAAAACACCTGAAAATTTTCTCTTACCCAAGAAACCAAGGACCAAGAAAGCCAAATTATCTCTTAAGGTATGAACCTTTTATTCTCTATCAGGTTAACAACCCCACTTAGCAGTAAACTTGACTACCTCTACATTCATTACTTCCATTGCAGCCACAAGTCGAAATTCCCAGACTAGGCAATACCTCAGCACCTGTAAAACCAACCCCTGAAGTTTCTACCGAAAATGAAGAAATCCATGACAGTGAAGCTTCAGAGACTCATGAAGCTGAAGGTTCAAAGGCTCATAAATCTGATAAGACTATAGGTAACATCGTTCAACCAATTCTCATTTTTCTCCCCTTTTTTTTAAATAACATCTATCCCTTATGCTCATTATCATTTACTTTACTGAGAATAGATGAAATCTTAGATGAACTAGTAAGGGAAACTTCTTCTGATCAAGCTCCAAACCCGTCCCTTCTGAACCTTCAGCCAAGTCCTCCAGCAAGCCAGGGTATAACCCATCCTGATGATCAATCAGTTCAGCAGGTAATGCATTGTCTTACACTATATTTTAGCAAATTCACCCAATCGGCTAACACCTCCTTTCTTCTCTTTTCTTTAGAAGAACATCACTAAACCGACCACCAGCTACTCCTTCTCTATTGAGGACTATATCATTGAGAAAGGTGAAGAGATTACTTCTCAACAAACCTTATCGCTGGAAAATCAGGCTCGGCTAAAAGAGGTGATCATTCTGCTAAACAAGGATACCATTAGTCTGGTTCAGGATGCAGACCAGATAAGAGACCTCCTTGAACTCATTGATCAAGATATCCCTTCTGCTCTCAAGGCCCCCCTAGAATCTGCAGCCCATCTTGATGACCACTTTGCCATGTTGAGAAGGGCAACCAAGAACATATCTTCAAGGGCCGCTTTGCAGAAGGATAGATCTTTGAAGAAGCTGGAGATTAAAGATCTTCACTCTCATATCCAGACTACAAGAAATTCCTTGACAACCTTGGAGCCTGAACTGAAAGCCATGGAGGATGAAAAAAGCAGACTAGAAGCTCAACTAGCTGAACTGAATGCCACAATTCAGTCTCACAGGGCCCATATAGCTAATTTGCCGAAGAACATAGAAGCAGCTTCACTAAAGATAACTTCGACCATCAAAGAAGATCAGCAAATCAAAACTAAGTTATCCAGCATCCAGAGTTCTGAAGATTAGGATTAGAAAGTGCTAGATAATGTTAGCCGAATCAGAACTGAAGCCATAGAGGCAATCAATCAGCTTCTGAACAAGTAGACATTGGGCTTGTAATAAACTTAAGTGTGATATCCTCTGTCCCTTGATCAATCAACTTTATGTTTACATATTTTTATTCGTTCGAAAAAGCCGGCCATTTTCCCTTAAATTACTCGATTAGAATGTAGCCGATTGTCTCCATTCTTCCAATAGCCGAACGAATCCTAATTTAAATGTTGTGAGGGTATAGCCGAACAATGCTGGCTCCAACAAATCAGGGAGATAGTCGAACGACGTTCGACTTAATCCATGCCTGGCCCAGCCCAGTAGCGGCCTAGCTGAAAGAGAAAAACCCTACTCCATCGTTCGACATTCTCGCCCCACGACTCCATGGAATTCGCCACGATTCTTCGCTTCGGCTTATAAATAGACCCTTTCGTTAGCCTTCATCGCTATCTCCATTTTAGCGTTCTCACATCTGTCTCCTCCACTTCCTTTGTTCGATTCATTCCAGAAGAAAACCCTAACCTCCACCAAAGCAAATGGCGAGCAGTGGCGACCGTGGCAAGCGTCCTGCTAACGGAGAGGCGGAAGGAAGCAGAGCATCGCGCTGCCGGCGCCGTGGGTATGATTCGGCTTTTTGCCCCCTTGCGATTTTCTTGTTCATCTCTTAGTTTCGATTTTTTCTTCCTCATTCATCAGGATAAGGGTCATCAGCTCTAGCCAATATCATCTCCTTCCTCCGGCGACAACAGCTCAACCGGGAACTCCATCATCCGGCTCTTCTGGATCCTCTAGCTCTTCAAGCTCCTATCACTCCAATCCTTGGGGCCCGGAGGAACCAGCAGATGCACACCATCCATACTCTCACGAGGAAGCGCTCAAGTTTTGCCAGGAGAGGGACGAGGCCCGGGAGGAGCTAGGCGACGTCTCCAAGAAATTCGGCATCGAGCAAGCCGAATGGGAGGACCAGCGGAAGCAACTCTGCGACGCCATCATCGGTTTGATATCTTCATTTGGTTTTATCATTCTAGCTTCCCCCGCTTGCTAACCCATTTTTTTTCTTTTCTGCCCAGCTCTTTCTGCGGAGAATGACCGCCTGAAGGCGGCGGCGAACAAGGTTGCCGACAAGGTGAATGCCTAGGGGAAGACATCCGAGGCACGCCTTGATGCTGTGGACGGCCGTATTGATCAGGTCGTCATCCAAGGTGTGCACCTTGGCATTTCTCTCGGGCTGGCGGCAATGACCTCCCGAACCAACGAAGACTATTCCTTCCAGCCAGTCGGCTTCGCTGGAGGATGCCCGGACGAGATTGATGACATCAATGAGCGTCTAGAGGTCTACGATGATCATGCCGCCGCCCTTGCCGAATCCACAAACCCCCAGTCCGTCCTCAACAAGTTATTTGAGGAGTAGTTTGTATTAGGATGGACTTCTATAAATAATCTTGTCTTTTGGAAGAATACTTATTTCTTTGATTCTTTTCGGCAAAATTCTATCTGCGACCGTCAGAAAAATGCTAAAAACCCCCGGTCTTGCATAAACATTCTTGTGCTAGAGGCGATGCAAACTGCATCGGCTATTTTGTGCTAAAGGCGATATGAACAATATCGGCTATTCTCAGTCTTATCTTTTTTCTTAGGCTAAAGGCGATTTTCCCTTTATCGGCTTTTCTGATCTACATTCATGAACCAACCTCAACACTGGGGTAATATTTCTTAAGAAATCTTCCATTGATAGCTCTGGTAAACTCCTCCCCAGATAAAGTCTTCAATATGTATGCATTGCCAGGTACACATTCTACTATTCAGAAAGGACCTTCCCAATTTGGAGACCATTTGCCGAACGCTCTATCCTTTGCTCCAACTGGCAATATAGTTTTCCAAACCAAGTCTCCTTCTGCGAATTGCTTCAGCCTAACCCTTTTGTTATAATACTTGGCAATGCGTATTTTATTTTTCTCAATATTCTCCAATGCCTTGAGACGAATCAAATGTAAATCTTCCAATTCATCCATCATCAGATTCTTATAATCTTCTTCTACCAATTCTTTCTGTAACACAACTCGCCTTGAACCTGACCGTAATTCCTATGGTAATACAGCATGATGCCCATAAACCAGTTCATAGGGAGACGTTTGAATGGACCCATGACAAGCCATTCGGTAAGCCCACAATGCTTCATTAAGAACCAAGTGCCATCTCCTTGGTTTTTCATCAATCTTCTTCTGGATGATTTTAATCATAATCTTATTTGATGCTTCTGCCTGACCATTAGCTTGTGCATAATAAGGAGAAGAATTATATAACTTAATCCCCATATCTTTGGCAAAATCACAGAATCCTGAAGAAGTAAACTGAGTTCCTTGATCAGTTGTTATAGTTTGAGGAATCCCGAATCTGTGAATTATATGTTCCTTAACAAAACTGATCATATTCTCTGACGTTATCTTCTTCAAAGGGATAGCTTCAACCCACTTGGTGAAATAATCCGTGGCCAAGAGTACAAATTTGTGTCCCTTACTAGAAGGAGGATTGATCTGGCTAATTAAATCTATACCCCATCCTCTAAACGGCCAAGGCTTGATTATGGGATTCATAGCAGATGCTGGAACATTTTGAATATTGCCGAATTTTTGACAATTGTGACACCATTTGTAATATTCAAAACAATCCTCCAACATAGTCGACCAAAAATAACCAGTTCTCCTAATTATCCACTTCATTCGATAAGCTGACTGGTGTGCACCACACAATCCTTCGTGAACCTCATACATCACTTTCTTGGCCTCTTCTTGACTTAAACATTTTAGCAATACTCCATCGACGGACTTGTAATATAACTGATCATCAAGGAACACAAATTTGAGAGCTTTGTACCTGAGTTTTCAGGAAAACTTTTTGAGATGGACCTTTCAGATAATTGATAATTTCGTATCTCCAATCACCATCTACTTGATCGATATTTAAAACACCTTCTTCTATAGCAAAAACCTCCCGACTCTCTCGATATCTAGAAGCAGCTTGAGCTAACTTATTTGCTTCTTCATTGTACTCTCTAGGGATATGATGCAAGGTTACTACCAGAAAATTCTTTAAAAGTTCTCTACACTCCTCATAATATTCTCTTAACACATTGTTCTTGCATTCATACTGACCACTCAGTTGATTAATCACCAACTCAGAATCCCCAAAGATTTCAACAGCAACGGCCTTTACTTCTATAAGAAGCTAAAGCCCTCTAAGCAACGCTTCATACTCTGCCTGATTATTAGTAACATGAAATTCAATAGGAACCGCATACTCAAAAGTTTTTCCTTGTGGGGAAATCAAGAGAATACCAGCACCACCACCTTTGTTACAAGATGATCCATCGAAGAACAAGGCCCAAGGCACAATGCTTATCGCCTCAACAGAAAGATCCCGATGTTGGGTAATAAAATCAGCAATAATTTAACCCTTTACCGCCTTTGCCGATTCGTACCTTAAATTAAATTCTGACAGTGCTAAAATCCATTTGCCAATTCTTCCATTCAAAATTGGCATTGATAGCATATGTTTGATTACATCAAAACTAGAAACTACCACGCATTCGGCATTCAACAAATAGTGCCGAAATTTGGTACATGAGTAATACACACATAAGCAAAGTTTTTCTGTAGCCGAATACCTTGTTTCCGGGTCTAGCAGCTTTCAGCTAAGATAAGCTATGACTCTTTCTTTTCCTTCAAATTCTTGCATAAGGGCCGATCCTATCGTTAGGCTATCGGCCGCCACATACAACTTAAAAGGCGTGTCAAGTTGTGGAGGTACCAGCACAGGTGGTGCCTTCATATATTGCTTGATCTCATCAAAAGCCTTTTGTTGTATGTCACCCCATACAAATTTTTGATCCTTCTTGAGCTTTAATAAAGGAGAAAAGGGCAAAACTCTCTCTGATAGATTAGATATGAATCTTCTTACAAAGTTGATTTTGCCTAACAATGATTGTAATTCTGTGAGATTGGTTGGCGGCACAACTTTGTCTATTGCTTCCATGCTCTTTTTCCCAACTTCAATTCCTCCTTTATGAACTAAAAATCCCAAAAACTCACCAGCCGAAACTCCAAAGGCACATTTGTTTGGATTCATCTTCAAGCCATGCTTTCTTGTGCACTCCAGAGTCTTTCTTAAATCGGCTAAATGTCCTTCATGATTTCTAGACTTGACCACTACATCATCGATGTAGATCTCTACAATCTTGCCGATCAGCTTCATGAAAAATATAATTCATAGCTCTTTGATAAGTTGCACCGGCATTCTTTAACCCAAACGTCATGACTATCCATTCAAACAAACCAATATGACCAGCACATCTAAGGCTATTTTTGAAATATCTTCCATTGCCATAAAAATTTGATTATAGCCAGCATTACCATCCATAAAACTAATGACTTCATAACCTTGCTGCTGCATCTATTAATAAATCAGCAACTGGCATTGGGTAACCATCCATGGGAGTGGCCTTATTAAGATTTCTGAAATCTATGTAAACCCTCATTTTTCCATTTTTCTTGTATACCGGTACTATATTTGAAATCCACTCTGCATACCTGCATGGCCGAATGAAGTTTGCTTCTATTAATCTTTCAACCTCCTTCTTCACGTCGGCCAATACCTCCTCTTTATATATCTTCCGTGGAGGTTGTTTGTAAGGACAAAATACAGGTTTAATGGGTAATCGATGCTCAACAATGGAACGATCCAATCCAGGCATTTCCGTGTAATCCCAAGCAAAACAATCTTTAAACTCTTTCAACAGACCTATCAACTTTGATTTATATTCTGGGTCTATCTTTGCACTAATATACATCGGCCTTGGCTTAGAACCATCACCAACATCAATTTCTTCCAACTTATCAGCCGACATAAAACCACGTCCCAACTTTCCTTTGTTGCCATCGACATGATTTCCCATTAAAAATTACTATGGGAGCCGACTGCTTAGGATCGGCTGTTGGCCCTCACTGAAAACATTTATAGGACCTTCTTTCCACACTTTTCTAGAGAAACAATCGACGCCTTCATATTCCCAGTAGGTAGATTCTGTGGCAGCAACACTTACCGAATCATCAGCATGTACAACTTCAACGTCATCTCCAATCCATTGAATGAGAATTTGATGCATGGTTGAAGGAATGCAGCAATTAGCATGGATCCAATCTCTACCCAAGAGTAGACTATATGCCCCCTTGCCAATCAATGACAAAAAAGGTAGTAATTAGAGTTTTCGACCCAATAGTCAGCTCGACATGGATAGCACCTCGGGTATCAGAAGGGTTGCCAGCAAAGTCCCTAAGCACCATGTCAGTTTTCAACAATTCTTCATTAGTCATCCCAAGCTTTCTGAAGGTAGTATAAGGCATGATATTGATAGCAGCCCCTCCATCAACAAACATCTTAGTTAAAGGCTTGCCATTGACATATCCCTTTAAATAGAGTGGTCTCAAGTGACGATTCTTGATTGGTTTGTCAAAAACAGCCTGCTGTGTTAATACAAGCTGAGCCATCAAATCCTGACATTCACTCTCATCAAAATCAGAGTACACCTCTTCTTGGACATCTTGGCTTTCGGGAGCTATAAACTCTGATGGGAGGAAGAAAGCCATGCAAGCATCAGCTAAAGGACCACATCCATCAGGCTTCTTCTTAGGACGTCATATTTGCTTTGTTTCGGTACCTTCCTGTTTCAACTCCCTATCCCTCAACCGTTGAACTCTTCTTTTCTGACTTTTCCTCAGGCCTGGAGGACACCACTGTCCTTTTTGCCATACGTATCTATAGGAATCAGCTTCTTCATCATGCACCCTATCGTGAGTCCAACCTTGACCTGCAAATCTTTTCCTTTGCTGATTCTCAAAATCATCTATTTTTAAGCGCCGATCATCTTCAGGAACCTTCGTTCCAAGTCTCTCATAGACAGGGACGGTGGTTGACTCGAGATTGCCTATACTCGGAGTACTGAGCACTACACTCCGGACAATTATTTCTAGCAGGCAACCTCAAGCCTTCATTCCAACAATGCCTAAAGAATGAACAACCCCAATGAGACTGCTCCTGCTCTGTCATGTATTCTTCTTGCTCCCTTCGGTATACCTCTTCCTCATATCTCCGGCATTCTTCCATAAACCATTGCTTCTTATAGTATTCCTTCTCTTGCTCTCTCTAGCCACTTGTTTAGCAAAATACATGATGTAACTCTGGGTTTAGAAGTTTGACCTTTCTCGGTTCGGCTATTCTGAAACCGAACTCGTTGCTGCAGCTCTCTACTGGTGACTTGCCGATCCGGGTCAACAGCACCACTTTTCTTTGCTCTATCAGAAGTCAACACCTTCATCTTGCCTTTACCCTTGAGATCATTGGCAGAGACCATATTCACAGAGAAAGAAATCATATTTTGTGGAAAAGGCTGATCATCAATTCTCATCTTGCCATCAAACTTCAGATGTCCCTCTTGGATAGCTTTCTGGATTCGTATTCTGAACACTCGGCAATCATTGATAGAGTGAGAATTAGTGTTATGGAAGCCACAATACTTTTTGTCTTTCACTCCTTCAGGACGTAGCATGGGATGTCCTTCTGGCAACTTGATGCGTCCTTCCTTTATCAATAATGCAAAAAGCCTGTCTGCCTTAGTAACATCAAAATCATAGGTCCCCTTTTGTTGTTTCAACCAGCGTTGACTAACTTGAGTAGGCTCCTTTGCCCAATTCAACTCAGCTGCAGCTATCTCATCTTCATCAATATACTCAGTCGCTTCCTCCAGAAAACCTTGATACACCTCATTAGTGGCATTGCTCTTCTGAAAGCGATTATCTCTCCTGAATCCTTGGGCCTGATTACTCATAGCTGCTAAACACTGTGCAAGTTGGCCAAGATCATCAAACTCCATGCCGAACAACTTCTCCCTGATATTCGGCAACATTCCTGCTATAGCTATTCTAGGTAGTTGATCATCTGGTAAATTCAGAGAATAACACATATTCTTGGTCTCCCTAAATCTGCGAAGATATTCCAATGGTGTCTCATTTGTTCTCATCCTCAGACTCATGAGATCGACCAACTTCTTCTCATTAGTACCCGTGTAGAAATATGAATGAAACTTCTGCTCTAGATCTGCCCATGTACCAATGGAATGAGCTGGTAAAGACGTGAACCACGTGAAAGCTAGGTCCTGTAAGAGACAAAGGAAAATATCGAATCCTCCAAGCTTCATCTGAAGCAGCTTCTCCAAGCTGCATTAAGTACCGACTGACGTGCTCTATGGTACTAGTATCATCTTGACCAGAAAACTTGGTCAAATCTGTTGGAGGCTTCACCCTTGGAGGTAACGCCACTCTGTTGTACCACTCTGGATAAGGAGACTTGTATGAATAGGATTGATTTTTTGGCTTCAAGCCGAACTGATTCTGCATCATATCAGCCATCCTGTGCATCAAAACATCAATGCCTGAATCCTGATTTCCTTGTACTTGCACTCCAGAAGGCAATCCTGAAACACTCCTATACCCTGGATTTGGCACAGCATTGATAGCATTGTAATCAGTAAATTCTTGATACCCATCTCCATACATATTCTTCTGCAATCTGTTTGATGCTGGAGAAACTCTATAAGCTGAAGGTGGCACTTCTCCTGTGGTACCAAATGTCACCTGGCCATAGGTGGGATGTGATTGCTTTTCAGTGTGAGTCAATCCACCTATATTTGAAGTCGACGCTACTTCTTTTCCAACAGGCTTCTCTTGATGCTTTGGAACATTGAAAAGTGTCGGTCCACTGAGTGGGCCAACATTTTCTTCAAAGTATTTATCAACCATTGGACCAAAAGTACTGATCATGATTGCCCGAAAGGTATTCAGAAAAGCTGTGTGATGGTTTGTCATGGTTTCTCCCATAGCTTTATAAACCAGGGCTGCCATCTTCTGAGCATCCTCCTCTTCAGTGTAATCAGTTTGATGTGGAAGAAGAACCCTTGGCATTGACTGCTTTTGAAACACTTTGTTGCTCTTGTTTTTGGAAAAAGACATCAAACACTTCCGTTGGTATTGCTCACATGCTTGTAGCACTAAATCCCTGTAATTATCTGGCAATTCTGCCATGCTCACATCCAGAATATGATCATTGTTGATCTTAGACGTCATCTTGAACTAACAGATGGTCCCATCGGGCGTGCCAAAAAGTGTGTTGACACAAAATGTGACACACTGTGCCTCACACACAGTAAGCCGGAAAGCGTGGCTTCAATAGGGTCCTTGTGTGCTTCGTGATCCGGAAACGTGCCAGTCAGTTTGACCTGAAAAAAGCTGGACAAGGGATAAAACAGTTAAATGCCAAACCGAAACATGTTGGGTGAGACCAGACAGTTCCATATATACGGCCCTGAAGCCACTTACAACGACATACAGCTATAGGAAGCTGTCTGCCAACAACTTTATAAACCATTCAGCTAACCGTAAGATGAGCACACGTAAAGATCCGATTGCCGAATGCATATGCATGGGAAGACATGTTTGAACAAGTGAAATTAATTATGAGTTAATGC
The DNA here is from genome assembly GCF_019320115.1 of Miscanthus floridulus. NCBI lineage: Eukaryota > Viridiplantae > Streptophyta > Magnoliopsida > Poales > Poaceae > Miscanthus > Miscanthus floridulus. The sequence goes on from NC_089590.1 coordinate 47,857,598, forward strand.
ATAACCAAGCTCAGCAGTCCAGCCGAGTTGGGGTCCATGAAGAAGGAACATGCAAATAAACATGATTAAACTAATCTAAAACCTGCATCTGCCGCACGACACCTAGTTTCGTTAAAGCTTAAACGTAATAAACATGCATGAACCCGCGACATGTGACAATCTAGATTAAAATAATTCAGCCATTATGAGCATGTTATCTATTTGCAAAGGTAATATGAAAAGCAATGATCATTGAAGCGCGAATAAAACCATAAGAGAGGGCCGAACAATATCAATCTAGATTGGGCAGAAGTGTGTTACAAATATATAGAATATTTAAAACATATAACACATGATAACTTAATGAATCTATTTAGATTTTGCCGTATCTAATAGAGCCGATAACTGTCTTGCTTTTACTAAGCATATTGAGCAAACGCCTGCCGCACGGTATCTACTCATAAACAAAGCATAAGCAAAGACTTCTTGATTGTCAAGCAAAGATCCGCCGCACGATCATTGAAAACAAACAAGACTACTTGCATCACGTCTAAATCCACCACATGATACTAAACATGATAACAAGGTTGTCGGAACTTACGGAGGTCGACGGATCGATGACTCCTCTCGAAGAACTCGACGACACGACAAAAGGACTCGAAAGTTGGCACGGGGCCGGTTGTATTGATTTGGTTGTGAACCCCTATTACAATGGTCGAGGGCCAATATTTATACCCTAGACAAAATACGAGTCCTAAAAGACTACGATTTACAAAGGAAATCTTAAATAAACTTGGAAACTACGATTCCTTGCCCTAAACTCTCAGAGTCCTTTATTATTACAACTTCCATCTTTTCGATCGGCTTTGCCTGCCATCTTCTGCTTTCCCGAATGGAGTCACCACCTTCTGAAGTAACCGACTGCACAAGCATTTAGCCGACCGCTCGTTTTGTTTGCCGAATATCCTTCTTCCCGCATGCGGGTCCACCTGCCATCCTCCAGAGTCGACCAAAATCCAGTGTTAACACTAATCGACGCACATCCCGTGCAAGGTTCTCAGGCGGGCGAGGGTTCCGGAGGCACCTGCTCTCCCGCTACTCCGTGCGCGCAGAGGTACGGGACGGGGAAGCACAGAGGTACGGGACGGGGAAGCCAGAGGTCTGCTGAGATGTGGTTTCTCTCAGGAGCGGTTGCCGAAGACGGGGTTCTAGACTGGCGGAGGACTACGGATATATGGCTGCGACGGGAAGAGAGAAAGACAGCGGAGAATCCCAGGAGACGGAGAAGCGGAAGCGGAAAGGACGGTAATTGACGCAATCAGTTCGCCTCCACCATCAAAGGAAGTAACTCCCGTGATTATGTGGATTAAGTGGCAAAAGACTAGCCACGCCCGCCCGCCACGGCCCGGCCCGGCCGCCGGCCGCGGCGGCGCGAGCGCGTGTGGCACGCCTATGTCCTTTGCTCAGCTTCTCAATTAAGATGAATAATTTCCAATCATATAAGCTGAGTCAACGTCCAGTCAAAATCCCGTATGGTATTAAACCATACAACGCTTAATGTTATGTACCATAGAGTTTTATTTGATTTATTAAATATTATATGGGCCAAGCCCATATTATATCCAACACAATTAAATACAGGAAAACCTTATCACCTGTCTGGAAAATGATTCTGTCACTTCTATTTTTTATCACCAAGAGAAGGCAAATCTGATTTGGCTGGCTTTCAAAGACAGATTGGGTGTTTCTGAGTTCAATTCAATTTAATTTAATCTTAATTCAGTCTGCAAACTACAGCTGATTTAAATTCATTGGTGGTTTCTTTTACAAATCAAGAGATTGATCTAGTAATCAGATTCTTGCCTTCAGACAAAGCGCCAGGACCTGATGGGTTTAACACTAATTTTGTTAAAAGGTGTTGGCCTATTATTTGAGAAGATTTGTACAAGCTCTGCAATGATTTCTATAATGGTGATGTTTGTCTTCAGAGTATCAATGGTTCTCTAATTACTTTGGTCCCAAAGCTTGATAGTGCAATCAAAGTTTCAGATTTCAGATCCATTTCACTTTTGAATACTTCTGTTAAAATCATCACAAAATTATTGGCTAATAGGCTGCAAATACTTCTCCCACAGCTCATTCACAAAAACCAATATGATTTTATCAAACATAGATGCATACAAGACTGTTTGGCCTGGTCTTTGGAGTTCTTACACCTCTGTCATCAATCAAAGCAGGAGATCATTGTACTCAAATTAGACTTTGAAAAAGCCTTTGATAAAGTGGAGCATAATCTGATGACTAAAATCATGGAACACAAGGGTTTCCCAGATGGATGAATCTGATCTTCACTTCTGGTACTTCAGCTGTATTACTCAATGGGGTTCCAGGAAAAAAATTTCATTGCAAGAGTGGGGTAAGGCAGGGGGACCTTCTTTCCCCTCTTCTCTTTGTTTTAGCAGCTGACTTTCTGCAGGATTTTCTCAATTTAGCAAAAGATCAGGACCTTCTTTCTCTGCCTTTGGTTTTGCCACATAGTCATGATTTTTCAGTGCTTCAGTATGCTGATGATACCCTTATTTTCATGAAGGCAGATGCTAGGCAACTCTTCTTCCTAAAGGCATTGCTTAATTCTTTTGTTGAATCAACAGGTTTAAAGGTCAATTTCCATAAATCAATGATGGTGCCAATTAATGTGAATGAAGCTAAGTTGGACATTCTTTCAAGGACTCTAGGTTGCTCCAAGGGATCTCTACCCTTTACTTATTTGGGTTTGCCACTAAGTCTCACCACTCACCAGGCCAACAGTAGCTGAATGTTGGCCACTGGTTTCACGTTGTGAATGCCGTTTGGTTAGCATTTCAAGTTTCCTCGGTCAAGCTGGTCGACTACAATTAACTAATGCAGCTAAATATTTGCTTCCAAAAACTGTTATTAAGCAAATTGATAAATTCCGGAAGCATTGCTTATGGCATGGTTCAGATGTAAACAGCAAAAAGCCACCAAAGGCAGTTTGGCCAATGGTATGTGACACTAAAGCAAATGGAGGTTTGGGGCTCTCAATTTACAAACTCAAAATCACAGCTTGCTACTAAAGAATCTTCATAACTTTTTTAACAGATTGGATATTCCCTGGGTCCAACTTGTTTGGGAGGTTAGATATTCAAAGAATACCACCAGCTAGAACTAGAAAATGTTCTTTTTGTGGTGTGATATTAAAAAACTGCTACTTGTTTTGAAAGGAATGGCTGTGGCCACAGTCAACAATGGGTCTTCTTGCTTCTTTTGGCCGGATACTTGGAATGGCTTCTCCTTCAGCACAAACATGCTAGGCTTTTCTCTTTTGTAAAGAACAAATATATCACTGTTCAACAGGTTTGCCAAGCTGCTGTTCTCCATGACCTTTTCCATTTGCCTCTCTCTGAGGAGGCTTATCAGCAGTTCATTCAGATTTCAAGAACTGTCCAATCCTTGAACTTACAAGATGGTTTTGATTCATGGTCATACATTTGGGGCTCAAGCATCTTTATTTCCAAACGTGCATATGTGCATCTCACTGGTTCAAGGCAAGTTCATCTAGCTTTCTCTTGGCCGTGGAAATCATGTTGTCAAAACAAAAGGAAGTTTTTCTTCTGGCTTTTACTCAAAGATAGGCTGAGTACTAGAGAACTCTTAAGAAGGAAAAGAATGATCCTGGAAGATTACAATTGTGTACTTTGTCATTCAGCTGTGGAAGAAACTTTGATCATTTGTTCTTGGCCTGTCCTTTCTCTTCTTCATGTTGGGCTACTCTTGGGTTGGTTATCCAACATCCAGAAGACCCATTTGGAACCCTGGTTTCATTTAAGAATCAGTTGCAGCTCCCTTTCTTCATGGAGATTATTGAGCTGGTCCATCTGGACAGTCCGAAATGATGCGATTTTCAGACAAGTACATCCCTCAGTTCTTCATTGCAAAGCTATCTTCAAGAGAGAATTTGCTCAAGTTATTCTTGGAGCAAAACATAGTTTAGCACCACTGTTTACCCAATGGCTAGAGGCTTATGTGTAATCATTCAAATTTTTTACATTTCTTTTTTTTTTGTGTCGTGAAACACCTTGTAAGCTAACCTTTGTTTTTACACAATTCAATAAAAGCACGGTAGGGGGCACCCTCACCTGTTTCCCCTAAAAAAAAACTAGTTCGAGACAATCTAAACCCACCCTAGAGCCACACACACAAGAGAGGAGAGTAAACAAACCTAGAAGCCCTAACCCCCGTGGCACAACGACGTCGCTGGGTCTCCATGTCACAGCGCCACAGCGGTGGCTGCAGGAGTGTTCCTACCTTGAGAGAATATATTGCGTAAAAATATTTGTAAAGCGGTGCTACGACACACATTTATCTGGCTGATTGTAAGGGCATAAATGAATTGTAGTAGGTTACAAATACACGAGTCTGATTCCTATCAAAACTTCAACGATCGGACCTACGCCATATATCAGTACAATCTAAATACAAGTTGCACTGTAACCCCTAGTTAATTGATCTATCTATCAGCCTCCCTTAATCTCAATTTTATAAATTTTAGTTTGCCATGAATTTTTCCTAAACTTTCATTGGCAACACTTTTTATGAGGAAAAGGCTAGCACCCGGACGTCCGGACAGGGGCTAGCGTCTGGACGCCCGCGCCGCACGCCTGCTTCTGTGGGGTCCCGCGCCGCTCCATGTCCCATGCGCGCTCCGTATCCCACGCCCACTTCCATCTCGGTCTGTGCCCACATAGTTTCCCGCGCCTGCCGCTCGCGCCCCCTCTACACCCACGCACATGCAGGCGGGCCCAGCAGCTACAGCAGCAGGTAGCTGCTGCAAATGGTGTCCACGGCAACATTTGCAACACCAGATCTACTTTTGCAACATCTAGAGGAAACATTTGTAACATACGTTCGAAACAGTTGAAACACTTAAAACATACGTCTGAAACACGAGGGAAACACGTGTGTAGCCATTGCAAAACATATACAACATCTAGATGAAATACTTGCAACATATGTGTAAAAACATATGTAACATTAGGATGAAATACTTGCAACATCCAGATAAAGCACGTGCAACATCGTCTGAAACAGCTAAAATATTTGGAACAGACGCTTGCAACATGCTTGTATAGTCATTGTAACACATGCAACATCCCGATCTACTTTTGCAATATCCACACGAAACACTTGCAACGTGCATATGAAACACCTGAAACACTTGAAACATACGCTTGCAACATCCGAGGAAGGAAGGGAGCGCAAGGTGCAGCCGGAGAAGCCTGCTCCGGGTCTGGCCACTCCAGATCTCGTGATGTCGCGAGCTGAGGTCGAGCGTCGCGGCGGCACCGGTGTCGACAGCGGCCACAATCTCCTGGTAGGGAACGACGGCGTCGGCAGCGCCTCAACGCGGCGAGGGACGGGGCACGGTGCGCAGGGCGGGGACCGGGCACGATGCGACGAGGCGGACTGGGCGCGGCTGGGGATGGAGCACGGCGCGGCTCAACGCGGGATGGGGGGCGCCACCGCGAGGCGGCTTGGGACGGGCGGACGGCGCGGTGAGCCGCGACGAGCGAAGCGAGGAGTTAGGAATTTCTGTCGGCTGCCGCAGTGTATTTGGAGTAGATAGAGGAGAGAGCGTAGATGGGCCTGTTAGGCCGGTTGCTCTGGTGGAGCAAGCGCGGAGCAGCGCGTCTGATTTTTTAAGATTCCAGACGTATGTTCTATAGCATTACCATTTTTACAACTATCAGCAGCTTGATCTTGATAAGTCATGAACTGAAAACCTAGTAAATTGTTGGACGTTGGTTACTCTTTCTAAAAAAATGATAATCTATCATGTTTTTCCCTGAGCATGCAGAAGAGCTGAGTATCTTTATAAAAACAAAATAGGAGAAAGAGTAAAACAAATTCACACACTCACACATAAATATATGATATTCTGTTTTGATATGCTTTGTCCGAGCTTGAAAAACTGGATTGGTTTTAAGATATTTTGCCCATATATATCATCACACAATAGATTGGTACACACCCTATGTATTTTGAATTATTTGTCTTACTTATTAGTTCAAAAAAAAAAAAAAACAGAAGCCGAGTACCAGGCTGCAATGTCCAAATTCGGCCATGGCTGTTTGATGCCGAACTAGCGATCGATCACAGATTCACAGCGACGGTTCAACGTTTTTCGTCTCCGTGAGTTGAGGGCTAGTACTGGCAAGACCCAAGCAGCCAGACTTGTCTCTATAAGGTGAGGTCAAAATTTATATTATTTTTGCATATCGAATTATGGTATGATATTTTACAAATTACTAAATAGATTTTACCCAATTTGGCATATAGACATATTTCTGTTTAGTAAAATTCTTTATCTATCACTACGCCACTACCCCTGCAGCTTTTAAACGCAGCCGTACGCAGTTCATCACTAGTCATGGCGTGCAAATGGGTTAATGGTTGTAGCTAGGGATGGAAATGGATGTCTGGAAATCCGAATTTTCCGAATCCGTATCTGCTAAAATGTGTAATATGGATACCTGTATTCGTATTCGTTTGTAATGTGGATATGAAATGGATGTATTCAAATTCGTTTTTAGTATTTTTCTCTATCCGGTTCTAAATCCGTTTTCGGCACAAATATAGAATATCCGACATTTATCCGTATCTGCGAAAAAGAAGGTATAATGAATCTATTCAAAAGTTTTCTTTTCATGACTAGTGACTAATTATTTAATTTCAATATTACTAATGATGCATGCATTGGATCTATTTAGTAGTATATCTTTAAGCAATCTTTAATATTAATATAATACTATTAATGATACATAAATATTAAATTAATTTTAGTATTTTCTAATTTTGTTTAAACCTAATATAATTGTTGCAAATTTTTTTAACATTTAATTTATTTTTTTGCTGATGTAAGTTATTTTATATAATTTATAATTCCATGTTAAATATTATATAAATAGTGATGATTTAATTGATATATTTAATAATTAAATATTTGTTGATAACTATGTTATTTTTTTATGAGCTATTCTTGTTCATGTTATATACCCACATACTTTATTCTCTACGTGTGTAATAATTTTATAATTATAAAAGAATTGATGAAGCAAAATGGCTACTTGTTGTCTACCATTCTTTTAGTTCACTTCGATATTGAAGATTATTAGAAGTGTACTTTGATTTTATTTCATTTTGATGAACTTAGTAGTAAAATTCTATTCATCTATGTTAAATTTAACCATATGCACTTTGAGTTGAATTGAGTTAATATCTGAATAGAAATTCAAATCCAAGATATGCGAACAAGATCCGTTCCCACCCTTAGTAGTAGCCGTGCGAGTGACGCAATAGAAAGAACGAAGGAAGAGATGAGGCGCCATATGGTGATGATCAAGTATTGGTAGATGGACGAATATAGAAAATATATATAATCACAAAATTGCTTCTCCCATTAAGGTAAGCGGTCACTGACCAAAAACTAATAATACTAGGGGACCCACGCGCGCTACATCTACCAAGGGCTGTTTGTTCTAGGGACTAAAGTTTAGTCCATGTCACATCGGATGTTTGAATAATAATTTGGAGTATTAAATATAGACTAATTATAAAACTAATTGTATAGATTGAGACTAATTTGCGAGACGAATCTATTAAGCATAATTAGCCTATGATTTGATAATGTAGCGCTACAGTAAAATGTGCTAATGATAGATTAATTAGGCTTAGTAGATTCGTCTCGCAAATTAGTCTTTATCTTTGCAATTAGTTTTATAATTAGCTCATGTTTAGTCCTCCTAATTAGTATCAAATATCCGAGGTGACAAACACCCCAAGTATCGTCCTTTAGTTTATCCGTACATTATATTGCAAGCTTCATATATAAATCTAGGTTACACATTCTCAGGTCCTACTAGTAGGTTACTAGAGAGATCATCACTCCCCGTGCTGTCAGAAGGGCTCTGAGCATAGGTTCTAATGAAGATGTCCCTCAGCCACGGTACCATGCAGAGATGTATTAGAAAGAGAGGGGCCTCCCCAACCGTCCACGCAAAAGCTTCCCACAAAGGTCCATCAACCCTGAAATGCTTGTATGCGACGTATGCGTACATGGTGATCACTAATAGGGAATAACACACCTGCAAGACATGAGCAGCGAGGGGCCGGCCCAAGAGAAGAAAGAAAAGTCAGGCTTTTTTTGCAGAAAAAAAACATTAGTTGCAACATGTAATGTAACCGATGATTTAAGGAATGGTTAGCTAGTGTGTGTGAGAATATAGACACTATATATATGTGAAAAAAGCCAGCAATCAAGTGTAGCACGAAATAATAGAGGGATCAGCACACTTACGAAGAGGCCTCTGATCTGTCGGGCCATCACAGGGTTGGTAACGACGGATTCTGGCACCTCCTCCTCCTCTGCAGCCATGGTCGTCGCCATCTTCGCCTTGGAGCGCCGTTGCCCTCCCTCGTCG